>NW_024420611.1:0-1967 GCF_014898765.1 Herpailurus yagouaroundi
AGCCTGAATATTCCACGGGAGAGTGTTCCAATATGACTATACTTTTCTAAAAACGCCTGAAATGAGAGTAAAGGAGGAAAGAGAAAGCATACTCGCCAAATTGCACCGAAACTGTCTAGGTGGCAAGCTTTGAAGCCCCACATTCGGACTCCAAAATGACAGTTTTGGAGTAATGGTGAGGAGGTCCAGAGCCGACGACCAAGAAAGAATTCTTGAAGACATCTTTGGTGCAAAAAGGTGATTTTTATTAAAGCATGCAAGAGCTGCACCAAGTTCCTGGTGGGTACATCATCATTATATACCCTCAGGTTGGCAGGAGGTCAGGGATAGAGTAAGTTTCTAAGGAATTTTAGAAACAAGGTTTTCAGCACCTTGAGGGGCTAGCTTTTGCTAGGGAAACACGATTTATTACCTTTTAATAAAAGTTCAGTCTTGAGACCCTTTGGGTGTATATCAGTGGCCATAAGCTTGGAAAATGACTGCCAGCATATATCTTGGGGGCAGTTGAAAGAAAGGAAGTTGAATTTCAGGGTCCTCAAGGTTGGGGTAATGTTAAGCTGAAGTTCTCTTTTGCCCCCAGCAAAATGCCATCTTCCAGGCAACTGAGCTCCTGGAAAGAAGTCACTGCGGTTTTCAAGGACTTGTCACTGGGCTACAGGCAGTAAGGGAAATTCATTTTTCATTTGCTTTAGCTTCCCCCATTACCACAGCAAAGACAAGCCCCTTTCCTTTGTTCTTGGGTAGCCAGGAGTGTCCAAGGGATATCAGGTCCCCCTCGGGTGGCAGGGGGTGGTAGCTTGCGCTTTACCCCTCAACCTGCTCCCTCATCATAACTATTACCATGCCAACTCCAGCCTTTGAATGACCAAATCGTCACTGACAGATCAATGGATCCCTTTGTAGATCAGAAACTGATTGCTTTCAGGTAGCCTGGGAACAGAGTGGGAGCTCTCTGCCAATCCCTGCTTTTCCACTGAGTTATTGACAGGCCCAATGTGCTTGGTGGGAACCAAGATAGAATTAGAACAGGAGGAGATAGGGCTCCTGGGTTACTCAGTGGGTTAAGCGGCTGACTCTTGATTTTTGGCACAGGTCATGATATCAGGGTCATCAATTGAAGCCCTGCATCTGGCTTTGCACTCACAGCGTGAAGCCTGCTTTGGATCCTCTGTCTCCCTCTTTCTGCCCCTACCCCACTCAATAGCTTAGTAAATTATGAGAAAAAGGCAACATTCTCAACAGCCCAATCTCCAGAAATCTACTCAGTGTTTTGGCACCCCAACATCACCGTCCTGTCCACAGTGATGTGGGGAACAAAGGCAAGAAGGAAATGGCGGGTCAAATAGAATTTCCTGGGGTGCCTGGGGGGGCTCACTCAGTTAAGATTCCGACTTTGTTTCAGGTCATGATCTCACCATTCCTGAGTTTCATCCCCATGTCAGGTTCTGTGCTGACAGCTCAGAGCCTGGGGCCTGCTACAGATTCTGTCTCCCTCTTTCTCTTTCTTTCTCTCTCTCTCTCCCCCCCCCCCCTCATTCTCTCCTCTGTCTCTCTCTCTGTGTCTCCAAAAATAAACACTTAAAAAATTGTATTTGTATTTCCTTGTAACCTGCAGAAAATTGACGATTATTTGAGGCTGGCGGAGGCAAAAGTTTCTGCAGAAACTCCCTACTGTCTTAATGTTAATGCTTTGCTGGAGGGGAAAGCAACCTTAATTTGACAATAGCTATGCTTCCAGTGATCTGGGAGTCTAGCATATGAGAGTCTCTTTGGAAAACTTCCTTTGGACCTTACCTTCCCCAAGCCCATATTATATAACCAGTCACTCTTCACAAGCTCAGTGCAGGCAGCTTTTCCTGTCCACAGGTCCTGTCCCACTGCTTTATAATGAAATCACCTCTTTGTACCAAGAAGTCATCAAGATTCTTTCCTGACATCAGCTCTGAACCCCACAAACTCCACCATCA
>NW_024420612.1:0-9845 GCF_014898765.1 Herpailurus yagouaroundi
GAGAGAGCTCAAGAACCACAGACCCCCGAGGGGCGGGTTCCTCTGCTGGGCAGTGATAGCCAGCAGAGGGCGCACCATCTGCTTTTCTGACCCAGGGCACCTCAGAGCAGGAAGGGCTTCGATTGCTCTCAGAGGACTCAGGCCTCTGCTGGTGCCTCAGTACAGAGAGCAGAGCTGCATTTCCAGCAGGTTCTGCCACCCGCCCCAGGGGAGACCTTGGGAGCTTAGCAGCAACGTGGCATCTCCTGAGTCGCCAGAGAGAAGCTGCCTTGTGGTACTGAGTGCTGAGGAGGGGGCGCCGGGTGGCTTCCCTGGTCAAGCTGGTTGCTGAGCTGCACAGGCCTTTGCATTTTCTGGGCTGTTCCCGTGTGTCATGCCACCCCTTCCCGGACAGTTTTTGAACAAGACGTATTTTACTAAAGGACTTGTGGATGGCGGGGTCCCACGACATCACCTCATAGATGCAGTCGATGGTTTGTTCCAGATCCAGGCTTGTTTCCGGGAAGGAACCCTAACAGAAATTCAGAAGCACGGGAGCTGCATTCAATGAGGACGTGGATCCATGAAATGCTCGTCTCACGACCTTCTAGAAGAATGAGCTGGGACCCATGTTCCGAGTCCTGCTGGAACCAGAGACCAAGGTAAGGGCACAAACTGTCCCACACATCATACATGCTTTTTTAAAAATTTCATGGTTATTTTTCCAACCTAGTGAAGTGATTGAACACTACAGAAATCCCGGTAGGTAAGTCTCATTCACCTTATGTTATCTTTTCATTTAAATTCCACTGAGTGAAGACACAGTGTAATATTAGTTTCAGGGGTCCAATGTAGAGCAACACTTCCACACGTCACCCGGTGCTCATCCCAGGTGCACTTCTTAATCCCCATCAGCTGCTTCACCCATTCCCTCACCTCGCTGTGGAACTCCTCAGTTTGTTTGCTAGTTAAGAGTCCGTTTGTCTCCTCCCCCCGCCCCTTCGTTTTGTTTTCTTGCCATGTGTTAGTGATATCATCGGGTATTTGTCTTTCTCCAACAGGCTTATTTCACCCAGCATAACATTCTCTCTCTCCATCCACCTCGTGGCAAATGGCAGGATTTCATGTTTTTACGGCTAAATCATAGTATATTCCATAGACCACATCTCAATGTATTCATCCGTTGATGGGTGCTTGGATAGTTTCTGTCATTTGGCTGTTGTAGAAAATGCTGCTGTAAACATCACGGTGCATGTATCCCTTTGAAGATTTTGTATTCTTTGTGGAAATACCTTGTAGTGAAGTTGCTGGATTGTAAGGTACTTCTATTTCCAGTTGTGTTGTGTTTTTTGCCATCTCCATGTGGTTTTCCAGAGTGGCTGCACCAGTATGCATTCCTACCCACAGTGCAAGAGGGTTATTCTTTCCCCACATCCTTGGCAACACCTGCTGTGTCGTCCTTCATTGATTTTAGTCACTGTGACAGATGTGATGTGTTCTCTCATTGTCCTTTTGACATGTATTTCCCTGAAGATCAGTATTGTGGAGCATTTTTTCATGGGTCTCTTGGCCATGTATATGTCTTCCTTCGGGAAATGTCCAGTCGTGTCTTCTGCCCATTTTTACTCAGATTTCTCATTTTTTGGGTGCTGTATAACTGTATATATTTTGGACACTAACCCTTTATCCGATGTCGTTTGCAAATATCATTCTGTTGATGTTTTCGTTTTGTTGATTATTTCCCTGGTGACGGAAGGTTTTAATTTTTATAAAGTCTCATTATTTTTGCTTGCGTTTCCCTTACCTCTAGAGATATATCTACAAAGACGTTTGTACAGGCAATGTCAAGTAAGATACTACCCGTGTCATCCTCTGGGATTTTTATGGTTTCAGGTTTCACATATAGGCCTTTGGCCATGTTGGATTTATTTTTGTGTATGTTGTAAGACAGTGGTCCGTTGTTTTTGTTTTGATTTGCAGATTGCTGTCCAGTTTTTCCAAAACCATATGTTGAGGAGCCTTTTTTTAAATTTATGTATTTATTTTTGAGAGAGAGAGAGAGCGAGCGAGCATGCAGAAGAGGGGCAGAGAGATACGGAGAGAGACAATCCACGCATGCTCTGCACTGCCCTGAGATCATGACCTGAGCTGAACCCACCATCACACGCTTTCGTGACTGGGCCACCCATGTGTCCCAAGACGATGTTTTTTTTCCATTGGATGTTCTTTCCTGCTTTGTTGAGAATTAATTGACCAAAGAGGTGTGAGTTTATTTCTGGGTGTCCATGCTATTGATCTATGCGTATGAGTTTGTTGTTGTTGTTATTTTTTGTTGTTGTTTTGTCAGTACTGTTCAGTACGGACATACTGATCATACTGTTCTGATCAGTATAGCTTTGTAATATAACCTAAAATCTGGAATTGTGATGTCTCCAGCTTTGCTTTTCTTCTCCAAGTTTGTGTTGGCTGTTTGGGGACTTTGTCATTCCATACAAATTTTGAGATGATTTGTTCTTGTTCTGTGACAAATGTTTTTGTTAGTGTGATATCCCTATCACACTTCATTTCATTTTATGTGTAGATTGCTTTGAGGAGTGTAGACATTTTAACAGTATTTTGTGCTTCCCATCCATGAACATGAAATGTATGTCCATTTCTTTGTGTCCTCTTCCATTTATTTCATCAGTGTTTCATAGCCTTTAGAGTACAGGTCTTTCACCTCTTTGGTTAGGTTTATTCCTGGTTTCTTGTGGTATTTGTGAGCCTGTCAGTGGGATGGATCCCTTACTTTCTCTCTGTGTTAATTCATGATTTGTGTTAGAAATTCAATATATCTATGTTCCTTGATTTCTGTAGATTGTGACCTGTCGAATTCATATATCGATTCTAGCCATTTTTAAGGGAGGCTTTCATGTTTTTTTATAGAACCTATCATGTCAGTTCCAAACAGCGAAAGTGCTACTTCTTCCTTGCCGATTGGGATGCCTCTTATTTCTTTTTGTTGTCTGAGTGCTGTGGTTAGGGTTTCCCGTACTATGTGGGATAACAGTGGGGAGAGGGGTCATTCCTATCTTGTCCCTGACTTTGGAAGAAAAACTTTCAATTTTTACCCATGGAGGATGAGATGAGCCGTGGGTTTTTCATAGACGACCTTTATTATGTGCAGGTAGGTTGAGTCTCCATGTACTTTGCTGAGGGTTTTTATCATGAACGGATGTGACATTTTATCAACTAGTTTTCCTGCATCTGTTGAAAGCATCCTATTGTTCTTACCCTTTCTTCTATTACTGTGGTGCAGCATGTGGATTGATCTGTGAATGTGGAGCCACGCTTGCAGCCCAGGAATATATCCCACTTGATTATGGTAAATGATTCTATCCATGTAGTGTTGACTTTCATTTGAAGGTATTTTCATGAGAATTTCGGCATACATAGTCATCAGGCTATTGCTCTGCAGTTTTATTTAAAAATTTTTCAACATCTTTTTCAATGCTTCTTTCCTTCCTTAGATAGAGTACATAAAAGTGAGGGAGGGGCAGAGAGACAGGGAGAGAGAGAATCCTGGCCATGCCCCACACTGTCATGGCAGGGCCCAACGTGGGACTCGAACCCACGTACCGCAAGATAATGTCCTCATCCAAAATGAAGAGTTGGGCAGTAAACCGACCGACCCACACAGGCGCCGCTGCAGTGTTCGGTTTTAGTGGAGGCTTCATCTCGTTTTGGTATCAGGGTAATGATGGCCTCATACGATGAATTGGTCAGTTTTCCTTCTTTTTTTACTTTTTGTAATAATTCGAGGAGAGTACATATTACCTCTTCCTTGAATGGATGGTAGAATTCATCAATGAAGCCATCTGGCCGTGAACTCTTCTGTTGGGGGGAGATTTTTTTAATTACTGATGGGGTATCTTTCTGTTTTCAGATTTTAGGTATCTTCCTGTTTCAGTGTTGGTAGTGTGTGTGTTTCTAGGAATTTGTCCATTTTTCTCTGAGTGTCCCATTTGTTGCATATAGTTGTTCATAGTATTATCTTCTAATTGTATTTTTGTGGTGTTGACTGTCATTTCTCCTTTCTTATTTGTGATTTCATTTCTTTGAGTCCTTTCTGTCTTCTTTGTGAAGAGTCTGCCTAGGAGGTTTTCAAGTTGATTACTGCTTTCACGGAACCAGCCCCTGGTTTCATTGATTTGGTCTAGTGTCTTTTTGGTTTCTATATTCCTTATTTCTGCCCTAAACTCTATTATTTCCTTCCTTCTGCTGCTCTTTTTCTCATTCCTTTAGGTGTAAGTTAGGATTCTTTGAGATTTTTCTTGCTCTCTAAGGTAGGCTTGTATTGCTAGATACTTCCATCATAGACTGCTTTTGCTGCATTCCAAAGGGTTTTACCAGTGTATTTTCATTTTCATTTGTTTCAGTGTATTTTCTCATTGATTTCCTGTTTGACCCATTCATTTAGTAGCATGTTACTTAACCTCCCTTTATTTGTGGCCTTCCCCCCCCCCACCCCCCGCCCGACCTCTTTTTGTGGTTGACTTCAAGTTTCCTAGCTTTGTGGTTAGAAAAGATGCCTGGTCTGATCTCTGTCGTTGGGTACCTCTTGAGGCCTGATTTGTGACCTAGAATGTGATCAATTCTGGAGAACGCCCCAGGTATGCTTGAAAAGAATGTGTACTCTGCCATTTTAGTATGGAGTGTTCTGAATATATCTGTTAAACCCTTCTGGTCCAGTGTGTCATTCAAAGCCATTGTTTCCTTGTTGACTTTCTGTTTCTAGGTTCTGTCCATTGATGTGAGTGATGTGTTACAGTCCTCTACTATCATCATAGTATTATAAATGAGTTCCTTTACGGTTGTTGCTAAATGTTTTGTATACTTGGTGATCGCATGTTGGGTGCATCAAAATTTACAATCATTGGATCTTCTTGTTTGGCTGTCCCCTTTAGTATGAGATCGTGTCTGTCTTCATCTCTTGTTATAGCTGTATGTATGTATGTATGTATGTATGTATGTATGTATGTATTTTAATTTAAGTCTTACTTGACATACAGTGCATTCTCAGGTTTAGGAGTAGAATTCGGTGATTCATCCTTTACATACAACACCCAGTGCTCATCACAACAAGTGCTCTCCTTTTTTTTTTTTTTTTTTTTTAAATTTTTTTTTCAACGTTTATTTATTTTTGGGACAGAGAGAGACAGAGCATGAACAGGGGAGGGGCAGAGAGAGAGGAAGACACAGAATCGGAAACAGGCTCCAGGCTCTGAGCCATCAGCCCAGAGCCTGACGCGGGGCTCGAACTCACGGACCGCGAGATCGTGACCTGGCTGAAGTCGGAGGCTTAACCGACTGCGCCACCCAGGCGCCCCATCAAGTGCTCTCCTTAATACTCGTCCTCCATCTAGCCCAGCGCTGACCCATCTCCCTCCATCAACTTTCACTTTTGTTTTTCTCTAACATTAAGAGACTCCTGTGGTTTGTTACCACGCTTCTCTTGTCCTGGCTCCTTCCCTAGTTTTCATGTGTTTTGTTTCTTAACTTCCACATGAGTGAAATCATATATGTGTCTTTCTCTGATTGACATAGTTCACGTAGCATAATACATTCGAACTCCATCCACATCGTTGCAAATGGCAAGATTTCATTCTTCTTGAAGCTGAGTTATATTTTATTGTACATACGTATGTGTGTATATATGAGCATACACATGTGTCCATATGCATATACATACGTATACATACACACACACACACCACAACTTCTTTACACGTTCATCAGTTGATGGATACTTGGCCTTTCTCCATAGTTGGGCTACTGTTGATAATTCTGCTATCAATATTGGGTGCACGTAATGTAACTATTAGGTATTTACCCAAAGGTTATCAAAATAGAGTCTCGGTTTTAAAGTTTATCTTGCCCGATATACGTATTGCTACTGGCTTTCTTTTGACATTATTGGCATGGTAAATATTTCTTCATTCCCTCACTTCAAATCTGCAGGAGACATGGGGCGCCTGGTTGGCTCAGTCGGTTAAGGGGCCGACTTCGGCTCAGGTCATGATCTCGCGGTCCGTGAGGTAGAGCCCCGCGTCGGGCTCTGTGCTGACAGCTCAGAGCCTGGAGCCTGTTTCGGATTCTGTGTCTCCCTCTCTCTGACTCTCCCCCGTTCATGCTCTGTCTCTCTCTGTCTCAAAAATAAATAAACATTTAAAAAAATTAAAAAAAAAATAACAAATCTGCAGGAGACTTCAGTCCAAATAAGGCTTTGTAGGCAGCATCTAGATAGACATTGTTTTTTGTTTGCTTGTTTGTTTGTTTTGTCCATTCTGACGCCCTATCCAATGTCTTTGGATTGGAGCATTTAGTCCGTTTATAGTCAGAGTGATTATTGCTAGGTATATATTTAATCCCATTCTACTAGTTGTTTTGTCATTGTTTCTTGATGTTTTCTCTGATCCTTTCTTGTCTGTAGCACTTTTAGTCTTTCCTTTCCACTCAAGAGCCCGATTGAAATATTCTTTTCTTTTGACTGGAGGTACATTTCTTTACTTATTTTTAATATTTCTTCTTTTTAAAATTTAAGCCCAAGTTAGTTACCTTATGGAGGAATACAGTTTCAGCAGTAGAATTTAGTGATCCATCAAGTACAAAATATGCCCAATACTCATCCCAAGGTCCACCCAAAATGCCCATCACCCATTTAGCCCATACCCCTATTCAGTAACCCTCCAGGAACCCTGAGATTCTTCCCTCTATTTAACAGTCTCTTATCATTTGACTCTCTCTCTCTGTGTATCTTATTTCTGCTTTCCTTGCACTATGTTCATCAGTTTTATTAAATTCGACTGATGAGAGAAATCATAGGATGTGTGTCGTTCTCTGACATATTTTGCTTAGCTTAATACAGTCCGGTTCCATCCCCGTTGTTGCAAAGAGCGAGATTTCATTCTTTTTGATCGCCGAGTAATAGTCCATTGTATGAATATACCATCTCTTCTTTATCCATTCATCTGTCAGTGGTCATTTGGGCTCTTTGCATAACTTAGCTATTGTTGATAATGCTGCTAGATATATTGGAGTACACGTGCCACTTTGAGTCAGCGTTCGTGTATCTTTTGGATAAATACCTAGTAGTGCAATTGCTGGGTCCTAGTGTAGTTCTATTTTTTGTTTTGGTGACGAATCTCCATACTATTGTCCACAATGGATACACCACTTTGTATTCCCACCAGCATTGCAAAAGGGTTCCCTTTCGCTGCATCCTTGCCAACATCTGTCATTTCCGGAGATGTTCATTTTAGCCATTCTGATAGGGGTGAGGGGATATCTCATTGTGGGTTTGATTTGTATTTCAGTGATGACCAGTGAGATGGAGCATCTTTTCATGTGTGACCAATCTGGATGTCATCTTTCTTAAAGTGTCTCTTCATGTCTTTGGCCCATTTCTTCACTGGATTATTTGGTTTCTGGGTGTTGAGTGGGATCAGTTTTTTATGGATTTTGGATACTAACCCTTTATCTGATATGTCACCGGCAAATATCTTCTCCCATTTCATTCCCTTGCCTTTTAGTTTGGCTGAGTTTGTCCCCTGCTGTGCAGGAGCTTTTTATCTTCAGGACCCAATAGTTCATTGTGGTTTTTATTGCCCTTGCTTCTGGAGACATGACAAACAAGAAGTTGCTGCGGCCAGGATCAAGGAGGTACATTGCCTGTTATCTCCTCTAGGATTTTGATGGTTCCTGACTTACATTTAAATAATTCATCCATTTTGAGGTGTGTGTGTGTGTGTGTGTGTGTGTGTGTGTGTGTGTGTGTCGTTTAAGAACAGTGTCCAGGTTCATCATTCTCACTGTGCAGTATTCCTAGTACCATTTGCTGAAGAGACTCTGACTCCATTGGATATTCTTTCTGTGTTAACAAAGATTACTCACCATATGTTTGAGGGTATATTTCTGGGTTCCATAGTCTGTTCCCTTGACGTCTGTCTCCGTTTCTGTGCCTGTACATACTGTCTTGATGAATGCAGCTTTCTAATACACCATAAATCCAAAATAGTCATGTTTCCACCTTTGTTTTCTTTTTCAACATGACTTTGGCTTTTGGTATCTTTTCTGGATCCTTACACACTTTAGGGTTGTTTGTTCTAGCTCTGTGGAGAAAGCTCGTGTTATTTTGAGAGGGCTTGCATTGAGTGTGTCGATGGCTTTGGTAGTAGTGACATCTTAACGATGTTTGTTCTTCTAACACGTGAGCATGGAATGTTTTCCATTTCTTTGGGTTTCTTCAATTTTTCTCATAGACGATTTATAGTTTGTTGCTTACATCCCCATTGGGAGAGAGTCTGAGCTAGGGTTAGGGTTGGGTCCAGGACGTTGCCAGGGCCAAAGCGACTCCAGTCTCGTGATCTCCCTAGAGGAATGAAGTAAGGGACCAGGAGACAGCGGGGGTCAAGTGTTTGATTAGGTTTCAAGATAGGGTTAGGATTCGGTTGAGGTTTCCGGTTAGGGGTAGGGTTTGGGTTAGGACCCAAGAGGCTCCAGGTACTGAACCCACAGCAAGGCAGTGGTCACCCGAATGGGCTAATTCGAGGGCACAGGGGAAAGGGCCGGTAAGGTTTAGTCTTTGGCTTTCTGGCCATGGTAAACTATGGGCCACTGGTCGGGTAGGCCTCAGGAATTCTCTCAGACAACTGCAGCCGGGCCTGCAGAAAGACATTGTGAGGTTCCAGGCAACATGCCGAGGGACACTGCCCCGCTTCTGGAACCCCAGGCGCGTGGTGTTGCCAGACCTTGGGATTGGGTCCACAAGGGGAGAGAGACTTAGCTACGATTAGTGTTTGGACCAGGAACGTAGCCTGGATCGAAGTGACTCCAGTCTCGAGATCTCCCTCGAGAGATGAAGTGAGGGCTCATGTGAAGGTGAGGTTAAAATGAAGGGATAGGTTTCAAGGCCGGCTTGGGATTCGGAGGAGGGTCCAGTTAAGGGTAGGGTTGGGGTTACGTCCCAGGAGGCCCCAGGTGCTGAAGCCAGAACACTTCAGCGGTCTCCCCGAAGGACTGAGTTCAGGGCACAATGGAGAGTGCCGGGCACGGTCAGACTCTGTTCTTCCAAGGCCACAAACTCTATGAGAGCCTGGTAGGGGAAGACTCGGGAATCCTCTCTGGCAGCTGCAACAGGCATGGGAAACGATATGGTGAGCTCCCAGATACCATACCAAGTGATCATGCAACCCTTCAGGACCCAAGGCGTATGGTGTTGTCAGACGTAGGGACTGGGTCCCCACGGGGAGAGAGCCTTAGCTAGGATTAGGGTTTGGTCCAGCGACGCCGCCAGGGCCAAAGCCACACTGATCCCGTAATCTCTCTCAAGCCCTGAAATGAGGGCCCATACGACGGGGCTGCTCAAGTATAGGTTTGGTTTTGAGGATGGCTGAGATTTCGGTGGAGGGTTCTGACACAGGGTAGGTTTAGGGTGAAGTTTAGATCCCAGGAGCTCCAGAGGACGAAACCACAGAAAGACAGTGGTCTCCCTGAAGGGCTAGGTTGAGGACACAAGGGAGGGTGCCGGTCAGGATCCGTCTTGGTCTGCCAAGGCCACACACGTGATTGGGCCCCTGGTCAAGGAGGCCTCCGGGAACCTCTTGGGCAGCTGCAGGCGGGCCTGGGAAACGACATGGTGAGCTTCCAGGTTCCATGCCGAGTCAGCCTGCACCGCGTCTGGACCCCAGGCGCGTGGTGTTGTCAGACGTTGGAATTGGATCCACATGGGGACGGAGCTTTAGCTAGGGTTAGGGTTCGGTCCAGGGACGTCGCCAGGCCCGTAGCGACTCCACTCTCGTGATCTCCCTCGAGGGCTGAAGTCAGGG
>NW_024420613.1:0-3595 GCF_014898765.1 Herpailurus yagouaroundi
GTGGGGGGCCAGGAGGGGAGGGGCAGTCCCCGCTGTTCCCAGGCCTGGCACCGACTCAAGGGTGAGGGTGGGGGGTGCAGCAGGGAAATCACTGCACTCAAGGGGGTGGGGGGGAGAGGGGTGCCCAGGCTCCCCCTGCCCAGAAATCCTCCCCTTCCTTCCCTTTCTTCTCCTTCCTCCAGCTGGGGTGCCAGACGAAACCCAGGACACCAGTTCAACTGGAAGCGGGGACACACAGCCAGTACTGCGTTGGGGTTAAGTGCCTTCCAGAGAGCCCACTTAGCCTCAACCCAGGCAGCCTGGCCCTCCGGCTGTCCAACCTGGAATGTTGGGCAGGGCACGCCAGCTAACGGGAATCCCATCCGCCAGGCCTCCTCCTCTCTCTCCCCTGCTGGCTTATCTTGCCTGCCATCCCTCTCCCACACTTCCGGGCACAAATGCACATTCCCCAGGATGGAGCTTCCAAGAATCCCTTCCTTCTCCCAGGCCCACCTCTGCTTCTGCCTTCACCCCTCTGGTCACTTCCTGGAGGTCGGGGCCAGGACCCTCTGCAGACCTCCACCACCATAGGCGTGAACCTTCCCTCCAAGCCCAGCGCTCTGAAGCATCTCAGCACCTTTGTCAAAACAGCAGGAACTGTCATCAATCCCATTGTTCAGATGGATTAACTGAGGCTCTGAGAAAGCCAGAACCAAGCCTTGCTGGGAGGCACAGGCCAGCAGGAATGCCTTCCCAAGACCGTCAAAGCAGAAACCCTGACTGTTTAGGGCTATAATGCAACCAGGAAATGGGGTGGGGGAGGGAAATGGGAGTAATTGAGGTTTGGGGGATCCTAGGAGGTACCCCAACCCCTGTTTCAGAAGTTGAATCTCAGTTCTGGATAGTAAGCAGGTGCTTGCACCCTCCCTCTCCCAAAGAAGGGGTGACGCAATCAAGCAGACAGGGTCCAGGTTTGTTCTGTGTCTGCACGCCTCCCCCAACTCCAGGCATGCAGCCTGGGCCAGGAAAGGCACATGGATTACAGGAAATCAGAGCTGGGTTCCCCATTAACCCCTTCCTTGGGACTTTGGAAACCAGGCCTTCAGAGATCAGGATCCCCACACACACACACATACCTGTTGCCTCCTGTGCCCTGGACTTCACACACCCCTTCCCCCAGATGCACAACCTTGCTGGGAATCCAACAGGCACACATCAAATGACACCGAGGCAAAAACGCAAAGCTTCGCCAACATGCTGTCGTGGTGAGACAGTGGGGAAATCCAGCAATTTCCTGCAAGGCCAGCAAGTATGTAAATCAATACAATCGTGGAGGGAAATACAGCCATATCTTGCAGGATTATTAATGCAAGTAGCTCTTGGTCCAGGGTCATGTCCTTTCATGGCAATGACAACTGTGACGTGAGTGCTATTACAACCTCATCTGACGGGGGAAACTGAGGCTCAGCGTGGCTATTAATCAAGCGCCAAAGTATACCTCTAAGTGTCAGAGCTGGAAAGCGATGCAGGTCAAGACCACTCACTGTATCCAGGGAAGTCTGTCCACGCGGAAGAGGCTGGTCGCTTTCACACAATGTAAAAGGAGGCAGTTGCCTCTAACACCAAGGAAGCCCTCTGGGCACTGATATTAAACGATCTCTGAGGGATACTGTTTACGAAAAAGGCAAGGCGTAACCCAGGGAGACCAGGAAGAATAGCAGGCAGAGAAGACTGGTAATTTGTTTTTAAAACTTGCGAGCATTCAAAATGCATATCTCTGGAAGGAAACAAGGGATTTGATTTCAATGTGGCATCTGAGACCTGAATGGTTGGGAACGGGAACAGGAGGCAAATTGCCTTTTCCCTGTACATCTACGTGGACCCTTTAGGTGTTGAACCATATGAAGATATTAGCTATTCATAAAGAATTAAATACAGATGGAATAATAGTAATTAAGAATATTAATGATAATATTGTAACGTTAAGACAGAAAAAAAAAAGCTAGCAATGGGAAATTGCCTCACTGATGAGGAAAGTTTTTCTTTTTAACCATTATAGTCTCTCAGGCATCCTGACAAGGGTACATGAAGGGAGCTCCAGGTTCCACATGTATTAAAATACATGCTCATTGCAGGGTGCCGGGGTGGCTCACTGGTTCAGTTAAGCCTCCGACTTCAGCTCGGGTCATGATCTAGTGGTTGGTGAGTTCGAGCCCTGCATTGGGCTCTGTGCTAACAGCTCAGAGCCTGGAGCCTGAGCTTCAGATTCTGTGTCTCCGTCTCTCTCTGCCCCTCCCCCTGCTCTGTCTCTGTCACGCAAAAATAAACAAATCTTTTAAAAAATACATGCTCAGGGGCGCCTGGGTGGCGCAGTCGGTTAAGCGTCCAACTTCAGCCAGGTCACGATCTCGCGGTCCGTGAGTTCGAGCCCCGCGCCAGGCTCTGGGCTGATGGCTCAGAGCCTGGAGCCTGTTTCCGATTCTGTGTCTCCCTCTCTCCCTGCCCCTCCCCCGTTCATGCTCTGTCTCTCTCTGTCCCAAAAATAAATAAACATTGAAAAAAAATTAAAAAAAATAAAATAAAATAAAAAATACATGCTCACTGGGAGAGTGAACTTCTACACATACAGCAAAGCCCAGCTGAAATGTCCCCTCCTCTGAGAATTTTTACCTGACCCTATACAAAGCAGGGTTCTTCTCCACTGGGAAGACACACCATGGGGCCGGGAGTGTCTGTGTTGGACCTTATTCCTCAGTCTGAGCATAGAAGAGGGACTCCAGACACCAGCATAGAGATAGACCCATACGAAGGCATTGGTTAACAAACGCATGGCCAAAAGAAGACTGGGCGCCAGGCCCAGATACCTGGGGTGGGGAGCTCTCTGGCCCTCAGTGTTCCTCCGCCGCTAAGTAGGTGCAACAGGGAAAGGTCCCTGTTTGCCAACTGACCTTGACCCTGAGGGAGACCTTGGCAGGGGGAAGGTGTGTCCATGTTGCTGGAGGACATGCCCTTGGGTTAGTTACCCCAGGACACACTGGCCCCAGGGATTGAAAAACTTAGGAAATGGTATTGAGCAATCTGGGGCAGCTCCAGGAAGGGGGGAAGCCACGGGAGCTGCGGGCTGGGCTGAGGTTGCAGGGGGGAGGCGGGAGCCAGATAAAAGGCAGCCTCCAGCAGCCTCTGCTCATTCCCTCCCAGTCCGCTTCCTCCGTCCCTCTGTCCCTCCACCGTCCCGGCACCATGGGGCCTGCCTCAGGCCCCAGCCTGCTGCTGCTGCTGCTGCTTCCCATCCTGCCCCTGGCACCGGGGGACCCCATGTGAGTGGTCATGACCCTTCTCCAAACCGGGCTACTTGTGAGGTGGGGGTGGGGTTCAGGTCCTAGTAGAATCCAGGGCGCACGTGGGTGTCTGTGGAGGCAGGGGTCAGCGGGTTGGGATGTGAATGGACTTGGGCTGCCTGGGAGCTCGTGATTTCATGAGCTGGGGGTTCATGGCACTCGGGTTACAATGGGAGGCGGATGTCTCTAGAAGCAGGGGTCTGCGGGTTTGGGTGCCTGTGGTGTGTTCAGTGATTCCGTGGCTGCAGAATCACTTGGAGGCCTCGAGATCTGACTTC
>NW_024420614.1:0-1661 GCF_014898765.1 Herpailurus yagouaroundi
AGGGCGGGCAGAAGAAGTGTCCCCTAGGGGAAACACGTAAAGAAAGGGAAGTTGGCTGCCAGTGAGAAGGGATTAGAAAGATGTCATGTATATGAACCCAAGTGTGAGAAAGAGGGGTCCACTGGACCAGCAGAAATGACTGACTCCAGTCAGTACCACTGACTCCAAAAACAAACCCCAATTAATTGTCCTTGCCATTCCATTATAATTATAATGCGTTCCATTATCCCATCATTTAGCACGTACACACACAGCATTTACTTAGATAAAACATTATTAGTGTTTATCTACCCAAAGATGAGTGGACAAATGACTTTGCTAAATGATGCAAGGTATGGTTCCAAAAAGTCTGCACACACCAATCGTCCAATACACAAGCCAGTGCCAATCTCTCAAGTGACTCTCCAGGCATGCTTCCTTGCAGCAAATGGACAAACTATTATTTGGAATGTCACCAGGAATCGCACTAGTAGTTGCTTATATTTTTAGAGGCTGTTTTACTAAGCTACCGCAAGCTCTTCCTTCAAAAATAAATAAAGGGAATTTTCAAGAACGCCTGGCTGGTGTCATCCTCTTCTCTTGAAAGTAAATGACCCTACCTGGCCGATACTATTTTCATGTTTATTCATAGCTATTCTCTGCCAAAAACATTATAAATTAGTTGCAAAGGGTTCTACTGGCCAAGGTGCCAATGTTCTAAATTTAGATGGTGCTGTTACGCAGGCTCAGTAATACAATAAAGCAAAGCTAACCCTGAAATAGTACCTTTCCATCTTTTATTGAAAAACTTCAAATGCTGAAAAATAAAGCAAAACTGTACCCAGTTCTTTTGATGGAGAATGGATTGTTACAATATCTGTGTGTCTGTTCACAGACTCAATTTTAGAGTACTACCTCCAGCTGCTTGGGACAGATGCATGCAAGACGAACAGCATGGCCATATCTCATTGAGGTCCTCTGGTAGGCTCTGTGAGGACTGTGCTAGGTTCCAAGTTAAGCAGGGAAATCATCTTTCCTTTTCTTTCCACCAACGTTCAAATCTCCAGTTAGAAAAATAAAAGGTATGTTCTGAAAAACATACTTCTTGAAACCAGTTAGTACCTAGGAACATTTTATAATAAAGGTACTGAACTCAACATAGCAGTCCTATCTGTCAGCCCATAATTTCATATATAATGTCAGCCATCAGGATAAATGAATCCTCCCTGCTTCAAACTTTCTTCTCACTGACGCAAGTTAAGCCTCCTAGAGAGAAAACGTGTTCTACAAAAACAAGTTACGCATGCCCAACAGCGGCGACCACCACTTTTCCCATTCTGCCCTTGATCACATAGGAAAACAGACAAATGCATGTGAATGATTCAGCAAGTTATCCCACTTTGGGGAAGGGGTGGGGGTGGAGAGAGCGAAGGCTACACATGCCTTCCTGAAGTTGCTCAACGACCCACAATTTTCTTATAGAAGAACAGGATTCTACCAGTTACTCCACAGACTTGTAAGTCGTTGCATTTGGATTTAAAATATTTGTTCTCACATGACCCAGGAGTTTTCCTTTGAAAAGTCACCACTCCGGGGCACATGGGTGGCGCAGTCGGTTAAGCGTCCGACTTCAGCCAGGTCACGATCTCACGGTCCGTGAGTTCGAGCCCCGCATCAGGCTC
>NW_024420614.1:1761-4073 GCF_014898765.1 Herpailurus yagouaroundi
CCAAAAATAAATAAAAACGTTGAAAAAAAAATTAAAAAAAAAAAAAGTCACCACTCCATGGGTACTTGAATCAAAGAACGCAGCTACTGGAATTCAAAAGCTTTGAAGATTTTCCTTTTAAGTTGCTGAATTAAAAACACACGCTAGGGGCGCCTGGGTGGCGCAGTCGGTTAAGCGTCCGACTTCAGCCAGGTCACGATCTCGCGCTCCGTGAGTTCGAGCCCCGCGTCGGGCTCTGGGCTGATGGCTCAGAGCCTGGAGCCTGTTTCCGATTCTGTGTCTCCCTCTCTCTCTGCCCCCCTCTCTCTCTGCCCCTCCCCCATTCATGCTCTGTCTCTCTCTGTCCCAAAAATAAATAAACGTTGGAAAAAAAAAAAAAAAACACGCTATTGCCTGTAGATGTCAACACTGACCAAAGCTGCGAGGTGCTGTGTGGGAGGAGAGGCTTCTTTCACCTCAGTGTGGACAGGAAGCATGATCTAGGGGTCAAAACATAGGACTGCGAGTCAGGAGTTCCAGAAGAGTTGGTTGTGGTACGCGTGTGTATTTTCTTAAATCAATCTTAAGCTCTGCGTTTTTCTCCAAGAGCCCTTGGACTTGTCCTATATACCAAATATTACTTAAAACCCAGCCAGAAACTATTCCTACGTGAAAGCATGGTCAAACATGAATAATCTCAATGTGACAACAATGAGAAGAGCAAGGGGACGACTCAAGTAAGACGATCCCGGAGGAAAAAAAAAAAGGATAATAAAAAGAACAAGACCCATCTCCACTTTCAGTCCGAGGGTAGGTTTATAAAGACAACCATAAATCTCTGACTCACTCAACATTAGGAAAACACTTAAAACCAAGTTATAAACAGTTGCAGGGAAGATTAACGTCTGTATTTTTCTCCACTATTCAATTTATGACCTTAAACCCGTCCAATGCATCTCCCTGAGCACCTATAAGGTAAAGCCTAATGTTAGATGCTTTACAAGCGATACTTTTTATCTTCACAGCAGCCTTATAAGGTAGTTATTGCCCCATTTTACAAAAGAAGGAACTGAGATTCAAAGAAGTTGGGCAACTGGTCCAAAGTCATACAGCTAGGGAGGGGAAGCACCAAGATTTGCACGCTTATTTCAGGCATTCAAGCCTTGCCTCAAAATCACCTCCTCCATGAGGTGATTCCTGATATCAGACCCATTCTAAAAAGCCCCTGTGTTTCCTAATCACACTATATCAATTACTCCCTCTTCAGCAACAAAAATTATATTGTGCATTTATTTGGCACATCGTTAACTGTGTTCGAATCTCCAACATGGATGCACCATGGTAGTGGGAACCTTGCCTATCTGGTTCTACCTTTGATCCCCTCTGGCCAGCACAGAGCCTGACATACTAGAGGCGCTTAATAAATAACTGCTGTGAGAAGAGAGAGAAAGGAGGGAGGGAAGGGAAAAAGGAAAAAAAACACAAATAAATCCAGGTCCTTCTGACCCAAAGCTCTACTGCCCCTGCTAAAAGTGACCGAGGGATGTTTTCGATGCACCTTGGGGAGGATACCAGGGCCCTCATGATTCTGAGGTACCATTTACTTACTTCCCTATGGGTTTTTCTCTCACCTTTACTCCACTCCTCCCCCTGGCTCAACTTCCAACTCAGGTGGAAAACAGCCAATGGGTTACCATCTGCAACACACTCTGGGCAGTGCCCAGGGCTTGAGAACCCTGGGAATTTAGGCACTTGAAGACAAAAACCTCACGGTTCTGAATCTCAAGACAGATGTCTCGTGTGGACACCACAAAGGCGTACTCTATTCTCTGTGGCATGCGTAGAGGGCCACAGGAGGCAATGATGTAGCAAAGAATTAAGGGAGCCACATTTAAGAAGCAACCTAGAGAACTGAGGAGCCCCGGCCTCTCCCCAAATCCTGAGGAAAAGAGAACGCAGGCAGGGGGGAAGGAACTGGAAAAGAGACCCAGACCTGCTTACACGGCTCCCTGCCCTCAGCCTCCATCTGCCTCCATCAAGACTCAGACTGCATGACTGCCTCTTGCCCTACCTCGAGTACACAATGTTCACTTGCCTCACAAAAACCTCCGTATAAACTGCAAACTTGACTTTACAATATCAAAAGCCTGTAGTAACAGCATTTAATATCTTTGACCCACCTTCTTGATTATTTTCTCCAAATTATGTGTATTTGGAGGGCAGTCAAACATATTTTTACAATTTACTTTGATGAGATGGACATAACAGCAAAGTACATTTTATACTTAAAACACGCAAACACACATACACATATACATACACACACACACACA
>NW_024420615.1:0-4348 GCF_014898765.1 Herpailurus yagouaroundi
CTTTCTTAATAAAAGCCCTCAAGAAAGTCGGGATAGAAGGAACCTACCTTAACTTCATAAGAGCCATGTATTAAAGGCCCACAGCTAATACCATCTTCGTGGAAACAAAGTAAGAGCTTTCCCCCAACATCAGGAACATGGCAGGGATGTCCACTCTCATGGCTGTTGTTTAACATCATGTTGGAAGTCCTAGCCTCAGCAAGCAGACAACAAAATGAAATAAAAGGCATCCAAATTGGCAAAGAAGTCAAACTTTCACTTTCCGCAGATGACATAGAAAACCTGAAAGACTCCACCAAAAAGCTGCTAGAACTGATACATGAATTCAGCAAAGTCACAGGATACAAAACCAATGTGCGGAAATCAGTTGCCTTTCTATATACCAATAATGAAGCAACAGACTACTTTCTTACACCATACACAAAATTAAACTCAAAATTGATGAAAGACCTAAATGTGAGAGAGAAAACCATTAAAACCCTAGAGGAGAAAACAGGCAATAACCTTTGACCTGAGCCCCAGCAATTTCTTGCTCGACCCATCTCCGAAGGCAAGGGAAATAAAAGAAAAAATGAACTCTTGGGACCTCATCAAGATAAAAACCTTCTGCACTGCAAAGGAAACAATCAACAAAACAAAAAGGCAACCAATGCAATGGGAGAAGATATTTAAAAATGACATATCAAATACAGGGTTAGTATCCAAAATCTATAAAAAACTTACCAACCTCAACACCCAAAAAACAAATAACCCAGTGAAGAAATGGGCAGACAACATGAATAGACACTTTTCCAAAAAAGACATCCAAATGGCCAACAGACACATGCAAAGATGTTCAACGTCACTCATCATCAGGGAAATACAAATCAAAACCACATGGAGATGCCACCTTACACCGGTCAGAGTGGCTAAAATTAACAACTCAGGAAACAAAAGATGTTGGCGAGGATGTGGAGAAATGGTAACTCTCTTGACTGTTGGTGGGAAAGCAAACTGGTACAGCCGCTCTGGAAAACATTATGGAGGTTCCTCAAAAAATTAAAATGGAACATCCCTACAACCCAGCAATAGCACTATGAAGAATTTATCCAAAGGATACAGGAGGGCTGATTCACAGGGGAACATGTACCCCAATATTTATAGTAGCACTTTCAACAATAGCCAAATTATGGAAAGAGCCCAAATGTCCATCAACAGAAGAATGGATAAAGATGTGGTTTATATATACAATGGAATACTACTTGGCAATGAGAAAGAATGAAATCCAGCCTTTTGCAACAACATGGATGGAACTGGAGGGTATTATGCTAAGTGAAATAAGTCAGTCAGAGAAAGAAAGATGCCATATGTTTTCACTCATATGTGGAGCTTAGGAAACTTAACAAAAGACCATGGGGGAAGGGAAGGGAAGAAATAATTTCAACCAGAGAGGGAGGCAAACCATAAGAGACTCTTAAACACAGAGAACTAACTGAGGGTTGATGGGGGGTGGGGGAGGGGGGAAATGGGTGATAGGCATTGAGGAGGGCACTTGTTGCGATGAGCACTGGATGCTGTATGTAAATGACGAATCATAGGATTCTGCCCCCAAAACCAAGAGGACACTGTATACACTGTATGTTAGCTAACTTGACAATTTATTGACAATAAATTGTCCAGCTAGCTATATATATATTTACAAAAACTATTAAAAAATATTGCTGAAGGGTAAATCTTCTATTGTCCCTGGCATCCCTGGCATGTGCCTGCTCCCAGAGAAGAACCTGCAGTGTAGACAGGGCTGCTTACAGCTCTCCCCATGCTGCCATTCTCCTCCTCTCCTTGCCCTGGCTCTGATTCTTCATGGGCTGGAGGAGAAGAGGCAGAAACACTGAAGATGAGTCAAGTGTAGTCTGGCTTAGTGGGGGGACAGTGGCAGCATTATTAGTGGCTCTTTTCCCCATGGAACACTATTAATAGCCTTCAGAGTCTCCTCTGGGAATCTGAAATCATAAGCCCAACAGAAGGCCACTCTCCCCTCTCCCATCTCTTGCTTCAACGTCTGTTCCTAGTGCCGGACTTCCAGAAATCTGATGCACATACAAGCTGCTGGGATCCCTGCTGGGCCCCTGGGCAAGTCCCCTTCAAACTGGCTTTGGGTGCCTCCCTCCCATGTGGCCCCATTTGATATATGAAGAACACATACTTTTGCTCCCGTGTTAGTGAAAGTTCTGACTGCGTCCAAGACCTCCACCACCATGTGTACTCTGCTCCCTCCACAGAGCAAAGCAACAGCCTTCATGTATCCCATGACCACCAGGCAGTAAAGCCAAACTCAAAAGGACACACAGCAAGTCTCTTAATGTACACCGCCCACACCCCTCTGGCAGTATCAAACTCCAGAGGCCGCCTCACTAGGTTTCAGGAGAGAGAGAACCTTCATCTCTCTGGACATGGCACACAGAGATGACTCCCTGTGGGGCCTCCCTTATATAGTCATACGGTGACACCTGGGCCACCTTCTGCCCTGGGGAGACGATTCTGCCACAGATGAACTCCAAGAATTGGCCAATACTAATTTGTCATTGTCCCTATAAATTAAATGTTCTCGTTTAAAAAGCCCTTTCCTCTTGGGATGCCTGGCTGGATCATTTGAAAGAGCACGTGACCCTTGATCTCATGGTCATGAGTTGGAGCCCCATGTTGGGTGTAGAGATTACTTACATGCTAAAACCTAACAGAAAAGGTCCTTTCCTCTTGACCCCTTCAAATATCTATCAAATTAGTTGAAGGACTAAACCTCACAAAACTGGTTCTTCCTTCTTCCTTTGGGCATCCTATATGGATCTTCTGGCATATAGCTTTGGACTGTGGGGTATTGGCAATTAGTAAAGATTCAACTGATATTAAGGGAGATATTTATGTTACCCCAAGCCTTTCATATACCCTTCTGACCATTTAACTTTTACGTTCACCCTAACATTGACATCTGATATTGAACTTTTCACAAACCTATCTGAACGCTGTTGCTCCTGACTCTATCCTTCCCCTGAAAATCTTACCTGTCATCATGAACTTTCCTGTTTCTGAATAGATGCATGACCATCGTACCCATCACCCACATGGACACATACTACACATCCTTCACAGTAGACTTCACACGCTAAATCTTTCCTTAGGTCGTCCTCTATAAATCCTAATGTAAATTCCCCATCATGAGTCATGACGATCACATGTTTCAACAAAAGGGATCATGCACACATTAAACGCTGGAAATTCCACAGTCTTCAGCACTGAAATAGAACCACATTCAGAGAAAACTGGAATATAAAATATGTTAAGAGAAGTGAGTGAGCAATATTTTGATTGTCAAGTGAAGAGATAATGATTTATTTGATTTACTCGTTGTTTCTCTGGTTATGTCTTACCTTCCAAAAAAGAATCTAAGGTTGCGAGAAAAGAAATCAGCTTACATAAGCTGCACATTCAAATGGCCTGAACACAGGTTAATTGTATTAAGAATGCTTCTGCATATCTCTGGGGGAAAATATAGTTTAAACGACTCTGAAATGAAAAAGGACATGGCAGGAATGCTTTGCTCTCTAGACATACTATTACACAGATGAGTCACTTACAAGGAAGTACTTTTGAACATAAGAAGTGCATGATGGCAGAGAGTACTTTGGTCTCACTTTGTCATTTGACACATGTTTTCTCATGAGAGGATTTTTCTTCCGTGTTTTTACTGCATTCTGAATACTTGTGATGAATCTTAGAATGAGCGTGTATTTAGAATCTTAAATTTTCCAGACTTAATCTCTAATCCATCTCCTGAAAAGTCACTGATATGGTACATACTCTCAGTCATGTTCACAGACAAAACAAAGGACAAAATAAAAATTATAATAATTTGGATTTGGGATGTCTGCAATCCTTGTGAGTGACTGACAGTCACCCATCTAACTTTGAAGTGTCTCTATTATTTTAGCAAGACAGAACCTTTCATCTACTTACTGCAAATGTCACAGCATGGAAGGGTAAGGAGAGATTTTTCTGGTGTCAGGAAACAAGCACTAGAGGGAATGAAAAAACATCAACAACAATAAAGATGCTCTGAAAGAGAACTGGGTACCATAAGATTTATCAATCAGATTCTCACAGGAAAAAGACAGTCTGCTCTCATTAGGTACTTGGAGAAAGTTTAGAGAAGGGGCCTCTTACACACTGTGAACACAGGGAATTTGGAAACCACAGTGACGTTGATAGTATCGATAAGAAAATTGAGTCCCACCTGAAGGGGTGAAGAAAGACTGGAATGCAGAAGAAGAGTTGGGTAGAAAGGCCACGAAGGGAGGAGCTGTGACCTTTG
>NW_024420616.1:0-11641 GCF_014898765.1 Herpailurus yagouaroundi
TGCAGGAATTCATCACCACTAAGCCTGCCCTACAAGAGATCCTAAGGAGGATTCTGTGAGTGAAATGTTGCAAGGACCACAAAGTACCAGAGACATCACTACAAGCATGAAACCTACAGACATCACAATGACTATAAACCCATATCTTTCTATAATAACGCTGAATGTAAATGGACTAAGTGCACCAACCAAAAGACATAGGGTATCAGCATAGATAAAAAAAAAAGACCCATCTATTTGCTGTCTACAAGAGACTCATTTTAGACCTGAGGACACTTTCAGATTGAAAGTGAGGGGATGGAGAACCATCTATCATGCTACTGGAAGCCAAAAGAAAGCTGGAGTAGCCATACTTATATCAGACAAACTAGACTTTAAATTAAAGGCTGTAACAAGAGATGAAGAAGGATATTTTATAATAATTACAGGGTCTATCCATCAGGAAGAGCTAACAATTATAAATGTCTATGTGCCGAATATGGGAGCCCCCAAATATATAAAACAATCACAAGCATAAGCAACCTTATTGATAAGAATGTGGTAATTTAAGGGGACTTTAATACTCCACTTACAACAATGGATAGATCATCTAGACACAGGATCAAAAAGAAACAAGGGCCCTGAACGATACATTGGATCAGATGGACTTGACAGATATATTTAGAACTCTGCATCCCAAAGCAACAGAATATACTTTCTTCTCGAGTGCACATGGAACATTCTCCAAGATAGATCACATACTGGGTCACAAAATAGCCCTTCATAAGTATAAAAGAATTGGGATCATACCATACATACTTTCAGACCACAATGCTATGAAGCTTGAAATCAACCACAGGAAAAATTCTGGAAAACCTCCAAAATCATGGAGGTTAAGGAACACCCTACTAGAGAATTAATGGGTCAACCATGCAATTAGAGAAGAAATTAAAAAATATATGGGAACAAACGAAAATGAAAATACAACAATCCAAATGCTTTGGGATGCAGCAAATGCAGTCCTGAGAGGAAAATACATTGCAATCCAGGCCTATCTCAAGAAACAAGAAAAATCCCAAATACAAAATCTAATAGCACACCTAAAGGAAATATAAGCAGAGCAGCAAAAACACCTCAAACCTAGCAGAAGAAGAGAAATAATAAAATCAGGGCAGAAATAAACAATACAGAATCCAAAAAACAGTAGAACAGATCAATGAAACCAAGAGTTGGTTTTTTGAAAAAATAAAATTGATAAACCTCTAGCCAGGCTTCTCAAAAAGAAAAGGGAAATGACTGAAATAGATAAAATCATGAATGAAAATGGAATTATTACAACCAATCCCTCAAAAATACAAGAAATTATCAGGGAATACTATGAAAAATTATATGCCAACAAACTGGACAACCTGGAAGAAATGGACAAATTCCTAAACACCCACACGCGTCCAAAACTCAAAAAGGAAGAAATAGAAAACTTGAACAGACCCATAACCAACGAAGAAATTGAATCAGTTATCAAAAATCTCCCAACAAATAAGAGTCCAGGACCAGAAGGCTTTCGAGGGGAATTCTACCAGACATTTAAAGCAGATATAATACCTTTCCTTCTCAAGCTATTCCAAAAAATAGAAAGGGAAGGAAAACTTCCAGATTCATTCTATGAAGCCAGCATTACTTTGATTCCTAAATCAGACAGACACCCAGTAAAAAAGAACTACAGGCCAATATCCCTGATGAATATGGATGCAAAAATTCTCAATAAGACAATAACAAATAAAATTCAACAGCATATAAAAAGAATTATTCACCATGATCAAGTGGGATTCATTCCTGGGCTGCAGGGCTGGTTCAACATCCACAAATCAATCAATGTGTTACGTCACATTAATACAAGAAAAGATAAGAACCATATGATTCTGTCAATAGATGCAGAAAAAACATTTGACAAAATTCAGCATCCTTTCATAATAAAAACCCTCGAGAAAGTCGGGATAGAAGGAACATACTTAAACATCATAAAAGCCCTTTATGAAAAGCCCACAGCTAATATCATCCTCAATGGGGAAAAACTGAGAGCTTTCTCCCTGAGATCAGACACATTACAGGGATGTCCACTCTCACCACTGGTGTTGGAAGTGCTAGCATCAGCAATCAGACAACAAAAGGAAATCAAAGCCATCAAAATTGGCAAAGATGAAGTCAAGCTTTCACTTTTTGCAGATGACAGGATATTATACATGGAAAACCCAATAGACTCCACCAAAAGTCTGCTACAATTTATACATGAATTCAGCTAAGTCGCAGGACACAAAATCAATTGCATTCTTATACACTAATAATGAAGCAACAGAAAGACAAATAAAGAAACTGATCCCATTCACAATTGCACCAAGAACCATAAAATACCTAGGAATAAATCTAACCAAAGATGTACAAGATCTGTATGCTGAAAACTATAGAAAGCTTATGAAGGAAATTGAAGAAGATATAAAGAAATGGAAAAACATTCCGTGCTCATGGATTGGAAGAACAAATATTGTTAAAATGTCAATACTACCCAAAGCAATCTACACATTCAATGCAATCCCAATCAAAATTGCACCAGCATTCTTCTCGAAGCCAGACAAGCAATCCTAAAATTCGTATGGAACCACAAAAGGCCCCGAATAGCCAAAGTAATTTTGAAGAAGAAGACCAAAGCAGGAGGCATCACAATCCCAGACTTTAGCCTCTACTACAAAGCTGTAATCATCAAGACAGCATGGTATTGGCACAAAAACAGACAAATAGACCAATGGAATAAAACAACTGACAAACTACAGCACCCATTCATTATTAAAACTCCTAACAAAGTAGGTTTAGAGGGGATATACCTCAACATAATAACAGAAATATTTTAAAAACCCACAGCCAACATCCTACTCAATGATGAAAAACCAAGAGTTTTTCTTCTAAGATCAGGAATAAGACAAGGATGTCCACTCTCACCACTTTTATTCAACATAGTACTAGACATCCTAGCTATAGCAATCAGATCAGGAAAAGAAATAAAGGGCATCTAAATTGGTAAGGAAAAAGTAAAACTGTCACTATTTGTATATAGCATGATACTACATAGATAAAGTCCTAAGGACCCCAGGAAACAAACAAATACCTACTAGAACTGATAAATTCAATAAAGTTGCAGGATATAAAATTAATGTACAGATAAGCTGAATATCTATACACTAATAATGAAGTAGGAGAAGGAGAAATTAAGAAAATAATCCCATTTCCAATTGCAATGAAGATGAAAAAAAAGACACCTAGGAATAAATTTAACCAAAGAGGTTTAAGACCTGAACTCTGAAAAGTATAAAAACAGTGAAATAAGATGAAGATGACACAAAATATGGAAAGACATTCCATGCTCATGTATTGGAAGAATTAATATTGTTAAAAACTCCATACTACCCAAAGCAACCTACACATTTAATGCAGTCCCTATCAAAAATACCAACAGCATTTTCAATAGAACTAGAACTAACAAACTTAAAATTTATATGGAACCACAAATACCTTGCTTGAATAGCCAAAACACTCTTGAAAAAGAAAAGCAAAGCTGGAAGTATCACATTCCAGATTTAAATTTATACTACAAACCTATAGTAATCAAAACTGTATGGTAGGAAACCCAGAAAATCCAACAACTCTATGGTCAATAATCTTCAACAAAGCATGCAAGAATATCCAACGGGAAAAAAGACAGTCACTTTAACAAATGTTGCTGGGAGAACTGGACAGCTCCATGCAAAAGAATGAAACCGGACCACTTTTACCATACACAAAAATAAACTCAAATGGATTAAGGACCTAAATATGAGACCCGAAACCATAAAAATCCTAGAAGACAGCACAGACAAATAATTTCTCTGACATAAGCCATAACATTTTTTTAGATATGTGTTCTGAGGGAAGGGAAATGATATATGATCCTTGTAATGCATTGCTGAATTTCATTTCCTAATATTTTGTTAAGGATTTTTGCTAAGTGCACATTAGGAATATTGGCCTTTTCTCTTTTTCTTGTGGAATCCTTGTCTGGTTTGGGTATCAAAGTAATTCTGGTCTCATAAAATGAGTTTGGAAGGGTTCTCTCCTCTTTTATTTTTTTGAAGAGTTTGAGAAGGATTGGTATTAATTCCTTTTTTAATATTTTGTAGAATTCACCTGTGAAGCCATTTGGTCTTGGATTTCTGTTTGGAAGTTTTTGATTACTAATTCAATCTGCTCACTAGTAATCTGTCCAGATTTTTATCTCATCATAATTCATTCTTAGCAGGTTGTATGTTTCTAGAAATGTATTAATTTCCCTTAGGTTGCCCAATTTGTTGGTGTATAATTGTTCATAATAGTTTCCTACAATCTTTCTCATTTCTCTGGTATCATTTTTTCAATCTGCTCTTTTGTTTTTTTATTTGAGTTCTGTCTCTCCCTCTCTATCTCTCTTTCTTCACTTTTTTTTCCCTTTGGTGAGTCTAGATAAACACTTGTCAATTTTGTTTATTTTCAGAAAGCCAGCTCTTAGTTTCATTGGCTTCTATTGTCCCCTTAGTCTTCTTTCATTTTTTTCAGCTCTAATCTTTGTCATTTATTTCCTTGTAATAACTTTGGCTTTTATGTATTCATCTCTTTCTAGTTCCATGAGGGGTAAAATTAGATTATTTATTTGAGATTCTTCTAGTTTCTTGAGGTTTTCATTTATTGTTATGCATGTGTGGTATTTTAAATCAATTTTGTTAACAGAAACGAACACTACATTCAGCCCAAAACTAATTAAAACAAAACCTAAATACATCGTGAGATTTCCTAAATGTGTCCTCACACATTTCTTTAAGAAATTAAGAAAGCAATGAATGAACAAAATGAGAAGTTTAACAAAGGAATGGAAACCATAAAAAAAAACCCTGAAAATTCTAGAGGTGAAGAATACAACGATGCAAAAGAAAGAATCAATTAACTAGAAGAGAGTACATTAAAATGATCTAGTTACAAAATTGAAACAAAAAATAGTGAAAAAAGTGAAGAAAGCCTATGGAACCTATGGCCAACATTCAAAGGAAATTATCTCTGCATTATTAGAATCCTAAGAGGAGAGAAAGAGAAAGGGACAGAAAGTATATTTAAAGCAACAATGGCTGGAAACTTCCTAAACCTGGAGAGAGAAATGGATATCCAGATCCATGAGGCTCAAAAGACCACAAAGAGATGAACCTGAATAGAGCTACACCAAGACACATCATAATTAAATTGTAAAAATTGAAAGACAAATAATTTTGAAAGCAGCAGGTGAGAAGAGAAATTACATACAAGGGAATATCCATGAGCCTATCATGGATTTCCCAACAGAAATTTTTCAGGCCAAGAAAGAATTTATTGATATATTAAAATATTGAAAGAAAAAACCTGTCAACCAAGAATGCTCTATCTGACAAAGCTGTCCTTCAGAAATAAAGGAAAGATAGACTTCTCCAAACAACAAAAGCTGAATGAGTTCCTCACTCTAAGACCTGCCTTACAAGAAGAATTAACATCTAGATTACCTAAATTCTTTCAAAAATGTCAACGAAGGGAGAAATCACAAACACATTTTAGGAGGCCAGCATCACCTTGATACCAAAGCCAGATAAGAAGATTACAAGGAAAGAAAACAATATACTGGTATCCCTGATAAATATAGATGAAAAAAAATTCTTTAAATATTAACAAACTGAACTCAGCAGTACTTTAAAGGATTATACACCATGATCAAATGGGATTTGTCCATGGGAATCAACGATGGTTCAACATGTGCAAACCAATCACTGTAACACATCAGATTATTAGAATGAAAGATAAAAACCACACAAATCTCAATAGGTTCAGAAAAATCATTTGACATGGATTTGACAAATACAACACAATAAAGCCCATATATGGCAAACCATCAGCTAACATCATACTCAATGGTGAAAGATTAAAAACTTTTCATTTTGTATCAGGAACAAGAGAAGGATGCCCACTCTCAACACTCCTATTCAATATAGTATAGAAGTCCTAGCTAAGGCAATCAGGCAAAACAAAGAAATAACATACATCAGAATTGGAAAGGAAGAAATAAAGCTATCTTAATTTGCAGATGACATTATTTTATATATAGAAACCCAATAGAGATTTTATAATAAAAAAAACCTGTTAGATCTAATCGATGAATTCAATAAAGTTGCAGAATATAAAATAAATGTACAAATATCAGTAGCATTGCTATACAACAACAACAATCTTAAAAAGATATAAAGAAAATAATACCATTTATATTGGAATAAAAATAAAATACTCAGAAATAAATTTAATCAAGGAGATGAAAGATCTCTACACTGAAAATTATAAGATACTGATGACAGATATTTAAAAAAACCACAAATAAATTGAATAATATTCCATGTTTATGAATTGAAAGAAATAATATTGTTAACATGCCCACATTACAAAAAAAAACCCTCTATAGGCTCCTATCAAGATTCTTCTAAGGAAGAATGGGAAACCCTGCTAAGAATGGATTATAGGTAGAGTAAAAAAGAACTTGTAGTAAAGTAAGTTAGGAGACAGAAAATAGGTAGTTACAGGGAAGGGTGGAGGTATCTAGAAGCCAAAAGGGGTGGTGGATCTACTAGGATGGTTAGTAAGGGAGTGACTATTGATTCACTTTCCCTTTTCTGTGCCCTCCCCCAGACTCAAGAGCAATTTGTGACTGTTCCACTTTGTGATGTAGGCTTGGATCTCTACACTGAACCATGCATTCTCTGTTCTCAGTTGCTAAGGCAGTAGCATACTTCAGATTATGAAGAATTGATGAGTGGTTTCATCTGTATTTTGTTGAGTCCTGGGGCTTTGATCCTATCTTTGGTTATTTTGCGCAGGATTAGGATCTTATGAGATCCAACTCTATTCAGTGCCATCCATATTAAGCAAGGTTTGGAAAAAAACAGACATAAATTTGTTAAGAAACCCCTATTTTCAGCCCACTGAAAGAAATGAACTATTTTATCTTTCTTTCCACTCTTCTAAGTTGATTACTGGACCATAGAGACCCCAGGAGGAGGAACTTGAAGGAAATGTTCTAATGAACATAATAGATCTAGAGGAACAGGCTGAACAAGACAAAAGTTGAAGTGGGAACCAACCAGGGCTTCTGCACAAAGTGCACAGACCACCCTCCTGGGTGTACTCAGGGTGCCAGGGTAAAACCCCAAACACTATGATTCAGGGTTTATGAATTGACTTATTAAGTGAACATGGAACACTTCAGAGCAGACTCTCAGCACTTGCTTATCAGCCACTTCCCTTTCTCAGTTATCTCTGGGCCAAGTATCTCATGTGTACTATGGCTGACCTAAAGAGACTCTGATCAGACACTCTGTCGGTCCCCGGAATGCGCATACACGATTCCTTTTTTTAATTTTTAATTTTTTCAATATATGAAGTTTATTGTCAAATTGGTTTCCATACAACACCCAATGCTCATCCCAAAAGGTGCCCTCCTCAATACCCATCACCCACTCTCCCCTCCCTCCCACCCCCATCAACCCTCAGTTTGTTCTCAGTTTTTAAGAGTCTCTTATGCTTTGGCTCTCTTCCACTCTAACCTCTTTTTTTTTTCCTTCCCCTCCACCACGGGTTTCTGTTAAGTTTCTCAGGATCCACATAAGAGTGAAACCATATGGTATCTGTCTTTCTCTGTATGGCTTATTTCACTTAGCATCACACTCTCCAGTTCCATCCATGTTGCTTACAAAGGGCCATATTTCATTCTTTCTCATTGCCATGTAGTACTCCATTGTGTATATAAACCACAATTTCTTTATCCATTCACCAGTTGATGGACATTGAGGCTCTTTCCATAATTTGGCTATTGTTGAGAGTGCTGCTATAAACATTGGGGTACAAGTGCCCTATGCATCAGTACTCCTGTATCCATTGGGTAAATTCCTAGCAGTGCTATTGCTGGGTCATAGGGTAGGTCTATTTTTAATTTTTTGAGGAATCTCCACAACGTTTTCCAGAGTGGCTGCACCAGTTTGCATTCCCACCAACAGTGCAAGAGAGTTCCCGTTTCTCCACATCCTCGCCAGCTTCTATAGTCTCCTGATTTGTTCATTTTGGCCACTCTGACTGGCGTGAGATGATATCTGAGTGTGGTTTTGATTTGTATTTCCCAAATGAGGAGCGACGTTGAGCATCTTTTCATGTGCCTGTTGGCCATCTGGATGTCTTCTTTAGAGAAGTGTCTATTCATGTTTTCTGCCCATTTCTTCACGGGATTACTTGTTTTTCAGGTGTGGAGTTTGGTGAGCTCTTTATAGATTTTGGATACTAGCCCTTTGTCCAGTATGTCATTTGCAAATCTCTTTTCCCATTCCGTTGGTTGCCTTTTAGTTTTGTTGGTTGTTTCCTTTGCTGTGCAGAAGCTTTTTATCTTCATAAGGTCCCAGTAGTTCAGTTTTGCTTTTAATTCCCTTGCCTTTGGGGATGTGTCGAGTAAGAGATTGCTATGGCTGAGGTCAGACAGGTCTTTTCCTGCTTTCTCCTCTAGGGTTTTGATGGTTTCCGGTCTCACATTCAGGTCCTTTATCCATTTTGAGTTGATTTTTGTGAATGGCATGAGAAAGTGGTCTAGTTTCAATCTTCTGCATGTTGCTGTCCAGTTCTCCCAGCACCATTTGTTAAAGAGACTGTCTTTTTTCCATTGGATGTTCTTTCCTGCTTTGTCAAAGATGAGTTGGCCATACGTTTGTGGGTCTAGTTCTGGGGTTTCTATTCTATTCCATTGGTCTATGTGTCTGTTTTTGTGCCAATACCATGCTGTCTTGATGATGAAAGCTTTGTAGTAGAGGCTAAAGTCTGGGATTGTGATGCCTCCCGCTTTGGTCTTCTTCTTCAAAATTACTTTGGCTATTCGGAGCCTTTTGTGGTTCCATATGAATTTTAGGATTGCTTGTTCTAGTTTCGAGAAGAATGCTGGTGCAATTTTGATTGGGATTGCATTGAATGTGTAGATAGCTTTGGGTAGTATTGACATTTTGACAATATTTATTCTTCTAATCCATGAGCACGGAATGTCTTTCCATTTCTTTATATCTTCTTCAATTTCCTTCATAAGCTTTCTATAGTTTTCAGCATACAGATCTTGTACATCTTTGGTTAGATTTATTCCTAGGTATTTTAGGCTTCTTGGTGCAATTGTGAATGGGATCAGTTTCTTTATTTGTCTTTCTGTTGCTTCATTGTTAGTGTGTAAGAATGCAACTGATTTCTGTACATTGATTTTGTATCCTGCAACTTTGCTGAATTCATGGATCAGTTCTAGCAGACTTTTGGTGGAGTCTATCGGATTTTCCATGTATAATATCATGTCATCTGCAAAAAGCGAAAGCTTGACTTCATCTTTGCCAATTTGGATGCCTTTGATCTCCTGTTGTTGTCTGATTGCTGATGCTAGAACTTCCAGCACTATGTTAAACAACAGCGGTGAGAGTGGGCATCCCTGTCGTGTTCCTGATCTCAGGGAAAAAGCTCTCAGTTTTTCCCCGTTGAGGATGATGTTAGCTGTGGGCTTTTCATAAACAGCTTTTATGATCTTTAAGTATGTTCCTTCTATCCCGACTTTCTCAAGGGTTTTTATTAAGAAAGGGTGCTGGATTTTGTCAAAGGCCTTTTCTGCATCGATTGACAGGATCATATGGTTTTTCTCTTTTTTTTTGTTAATGTGATGTATCATGTTGATTGATTTGCGAATGTTGAACCAGCCCTGCATCCCAGGAATGAATCCCACTTGATCATGGTGAACAGTTCTTTTCATATGCCGTTGAATTCGATTTGCTAGTATCTTATTGAGAATTTTTGCATCCATATTCATCAGGGATATTGGCCTGTAGTTCTCTTTTTTTACTGGGTCTCTGTCTGGTTTAGGAATCAAAGTAATGCTGGCTTCATAGAATGAGTCTGGAAGTTTTCCTTCCCTTTCTATTTCTTGAATAGCTTGAGAAGGATAGGTATTATCTCTGCTTTAAACGTCTGGTAGAACTCCCCTGGGAAGCCATCTGGTCCTGGACTCTTATTTGTTGGGAGATTTTTGATAACCGATTCAATTTCTTCGCTGGTGATGGGTCTGTTCAAGCTTTCTATTTCCTCCTGATTGAGTTTTGGAAGAGTGTGGGTGTTCAGGAATTTGTCCATTTCTTCCAGGTTGTCCAATTGGTTGGCATATAATTTTTCATAGTATTCCCTGATAATTGTTTGTATCTCTGAGGGATTGGTTGTAATCATTCCATTTTCATTCATGATTTTATCTATTTGGGTCATCTCCCTTTTCTTTTTGAGAAGCCTGGCTAGAGGTTTGTCAATTTTGTTTATTTTTTCAAAAAACCAACTCTTGGTTTCGTTGATCTGCTCTACTGTTTTTTTAGATTCTATATTGTTTATTTCTGCTCTGATCTTTATATTTCTCTTCTTCTGCTGGGTTCAGGCTGCCTTTGCTGTTCTGCTTCTATTTCCTTTAGGTATGCTGTTAGATTTTGTATTTGGGATTTTTCTTGTTTCTTGAGATAGGCCTGGATTGCAATGTATTTTCCCCTCAGGACTGCCCTCGCTGCGTCCCAAAGCGTTTGGATTGTTGTATTTTCATTTTCGTTTGTTTCCATATATTTTTTAATTTCTTCTCTAATTGCCTGGTTGACCCACTCATTCGTTAGTAGGGTGTTCTTTAACCTCCATGCCTTTGGAGGTTTTCCAGACTTTTTTCTGTGGTTGATTTCAAGCTTCATAGCATTGTGGTCTGGAAGTATGCATGGTATAATTTCAAGTCTTGTATACTTATGAAGGGCTGCTTTGTGACCCAGTATGTGATCTATCTTGGAGAATGTTGCATGTGCACTCGAGAAGAAAGTATATTCTGTTGCTTTGGGATGCAGAGTTCTAAATATATCTGTCAAGTCCATCTGATCCAGTGTATCATTCAGGGCCCTTGTTTCTTTATTGACTGTGTGTCTAGATCATCTATCCATTGCTGTAAATGGAGTGTTAAAGTCCCCTTCAATTACACATTCTTATCAATAAGGTTGCTTATGTTTGTGAGTAATTGTTTTATATATTTGGGGGCTCCTGTATTCAGTGCATAGACATTTATAATTGTTAGCTCTTCCTGATGGATAGACTGTGATTATTATATAATGCCCTTCTTCATCTCTTGTGACAGCCTTTAATTTAAAGTCTAGTTTGTCTGATATAAGTATGGCTACTCCAGCTTTCTTTTGACTTCCAGTGGCATGATAAATAGTTCTCCATCTCCTCACTCTCAATCTAAAGGTGTCCTCAGGTCTAAAATGAGTCTCTTGTAGACAACAAATAGATGGGTCTTGTTTTTTTTATCCATTCTGATACCCTATGTCTTTTGGTTGGTGCATTTAGTCCATTTACATTCAGTGTTATTATAGAAAGATATGGGTTTAGAGTCATTGTGATGTCTGTAGTTTTCATGCTTGTAGTGATGTCTCTGGTACTTTGTGGTCCTTGCAACATTTCACTCACAGAATCCCCCTTAGGATCTCTTGTAGGGCAGGCTTAGTGGTGATGAATTCCTGCA
>NW_024420617.1:0-4527 GCF_014898765.1 Herpailurus yagouaroundi
TTCCATGAGGCCAGCATTACCCTGATACCAAAAGCAGATAAAGACACCACAAAAAGAGAGAACTACAGGCCAACACTTCTGATGAACAAAGATCCAAAATCCATCACAAAATATTAGCAAACCAAATCCAACAATATATTAAAAATTCATTCCTCATGATCACGTGAACTTTATTCTTGCTGTACAAGTGTCATTCGGTATTCACTAATGAATCAACACGATATATGACATCATGAGAAATGATAAAAACTGTATGATCATTTCAATAAATGCAGAAAAAGCATCTGACGCAGCACAACATCTATTGATGATAAAATCCTTCAACAACATAGATGTAGATGTAACATAAGTCAACGTAATAACGATCGTATGTAACAGACCCACAGCTAACATCATACTTAATGGTGAAAAATTGAGAGCATTTCCCCTAAAGTCAGGAAGAAGATAAGGATGTCCACTAACCACTGTCACCACTTTCATTCAACATAATAGTTGAAGTGTCAGCCACAGCAATCATACAAGAGAAAGACTAAAAGGCATCCAAATGGGCCAAGAAGAAAAATATTCACGATTTGCAGATGACACAATACTATATATATAGAAACCCTAAAGACGCCTCCCCCCAAAAAACAACAAGAACCAATACATGAATTCAGTAAGGTCACAGGATACAAAATCAGTATGGAGAAGTCCTTTGCATTTCTATACAAAGATAATGAAGCAGCAGAAAGAGAAATTAAGCAAACCATCCCATTTACAGTTGCACCAAAAATAATAACATACCTAGAAATACACTTAGCCAAAGAGGTGAAAGACCTGTACTCTGAAAACTATAACACGTTGATGAAACAATTGAAGGTAACACAAAGAAAGGGAAAGATATTCCAGGCTCATGGAATGGAAAAACAAATATTGGGAACATGGATATATTACCCAAAGTGACCTACAGATTTAGTGCAATGCCTCTCAAAATACCAATAGCACTTTTCACAAAACTAAAACAAGCAATCATAAAATTTTATGCCACCACCAAAGACTCTGTATGGCCAAAGCAATCATGAGAGAAAAAGGAAAAACAAAAACAAAGCTGGAGGTATCACAATTCCAGATATCAAGTTATCCTACAAAGCTGTAATCAAAACAATATGGTATTGGGACAAAAGTAGACACAGAGACCAATGGAAGAGACTAGAGAGCGCAGAAATAAACCAACAATCTTATGGTCAATTAATCTTTGACAAAGAAAGCAAGAATATGCAATGGGAAAAAGAAAGTCTCTTCAACAAATGGTGTTGGGAAAATGGGACAGCTACATGTAAAAGACAGAAACTAGACAACTTTCTTACACCATACACAAAAAAGAACTCAAAGTGGATTGGACTTGAATGTAAGACCTGAAATCATACACATCCTAGGAGATCCCAGGCAGTAATGTCTCTGACATAGGACACAGAAACTTATTTCTAGATATGTCTCTGGAAACAAGGGAAACAAAAGGAAAAAGAAGCTATTGACACTACATCAAGATAAAAAGCTTCTGCACAACACAGGAAACAATCAACAAAACTAAAGGCAGCCTATGGAATGGGAGCAGATATTAACAAATAACATATCTGATAAAGGATTAGTATCCATATTATATAAAGAACTTGTACAACTTAACAGCAAAAGGACAACTAATCAAAAGACATGAATATAAATTTCTCTGAAAAAGGCATTCAGATGGCTAACAGATACTGGAAAGATGCTCCACATCACTGATCATCAGGGAAATGCAAATCAAAACCACAATGAGCTGTCACCTCACGCCAGTCAGAGTGGCTAAATCCAAACACACAAGAAACAAGTGTTGGAGAAGATGTGGAGAAAAAGGAGGTCCTGAACACTGTTGGTGGGAATGCCAATGGTGCTGCCACTGTGGAAAACAGCATGGGGGTTCCTCAAAAACTTAAAAACAGAATTACCATATGATCCATTAATTCTACTGCTGGGTATTTGTGAAAACAGCATTTTGAAAAGATACATGCACCCACATGATTATTGCAGCATTATTTACAATAACCAAGATGTGGTAGCTGCCCAAGTGTCCACGGATAGATGAATGGACAAATAAGATGTCTGTTCATGCAATGGGATATGACTAGCCATAAAAAGGACTGAAATCTTGCCATGCAACCACATGGATGGATCGAGAGGTATGATGGTCACTGGAATTAGTTAGTCAGAGAAAGACATAATACCATTTGATTTCACTCATAGGTGGAATTTAAGAAACAAAGCAAATGAGCAAACAAATAAGAGACACCCCCCCCCCCCAGACTCATAGCTATAGAGAACTCACTGCTGGTTACCAGAGGGGAGGTGGGTAGGCAATGGGTGGAGTAGGTGAAGGGGATTAGAATTACCCATATATTGATGAGCACTGGGTAATGTATAGAAGTTCTGAATCACTATATTGTACACTTAATATAACACTGTATGTTAACTATACTGGAAATTAAAAAAAAAAAAAACAAACAACCAAAGGAACACAAACTCAGCACACCAAAATGAATAGTTCATGGTTTATGTGTTTTTCTTCCCAAAGAGACTAAAAGCTCCTTGAATAAAGTGATTGCATGATGAACACTGTATTTTCTTACCTTATTTTTTTAAATTTAATGTTTATTTATTTTTGAGAGAGAGACAGAGTAAGCGAGAGAGATCTTTGAGAGAGACAAAGCATGAGGAGGGGAGGGCCAGAGAGACAGAGTGAGACACAGAATCTGAAGCAGGTTTCAGGCTCTGAGCTGTCACACAGAGCCTGATGCAGGGCTTGAATCCACAAACTGTAAGATCATGACCTGAGCCAAAGTCGGATGCCCAACCAAGTAAGCCCACAGGCACCCCATGAACACTATAGTTTCATGAATGTAGCAAGGTGCTTGGATCCAGGAAGCTGTTAAGTGACTGTTTGGTGAGTGAATATACATTAATGCAAGTCCGACTGAGGGGGTTCTTCAGATGTTTCAATGTCCTGTGGTCTCTCTGATGGCAACTGATTCTCCCCTAAAATAATGGTGAACTGGTGGTTGTTGATACTGTTATACAGGCAATCATGGCGAAATTTGGAAATAGAGTAAGTGTTAAAAGAAACCCATGGACTCAAAATGGTGCCTTGGGCAGGCCAACTCTCCAAACGTTGTTTAACCTAACCTAAGTGCAGTCCAACTTCCCCCAGAAATGTAAGTCTTCCCCCGTCAGCGAGGAATTCTCTGTTCATCACAGTGAGGTCCTCTCTCACATGGATCCTCTCCATCCTCCAAGAGGTGAGGTCATTTTCATGATTAGACCCCTACCTTCCCAATTAGGGGAAGGTGACCTTCAAATTCATCTGGTTGATTTTGTTTTTTAGCACAAGCAGTGAGAAGTAGAGATGTGAATGAGCTACCATGGGGTGAGACATGAAGGATGTCCATGGGGAGTGTCTCAAGGGCATGGGGGACAGGGTGACAGCCGACTTCAGGGCTGGGTGCTGGGGAACTGTGTGTTTTCATGGGTTACTGTCTGGATGAGGAGAAAAGGCACGAGAGGTAGGGTCACTTTTCCATGCCACCCAAGACTTGGTCCCCAGCACCTGAGTTAGGACCTCGGGAAACAGAATGGAGGTTGGTGACAGGGAGAAGCTGGAAGCGGGAGAGGAGGGTCAGACCCGAAGGGGAAGTGAGAGTCTAAGTAGGTGTCCAGGGTAGAGGGTGGAGTCCATTTGCATTGTCGCAGAGACTCAGGGAAGGTGTGTGTGTTGAGAAGAAAGTCAGAAGAGGGGCTGCGTGTGGGGAGGTTTGTGAGAACAGACGCCAAAGACCCACTTTCCGAGAGAAAGAAAGCACATCTGCACATAAGATGCTGTTGTTGCAACTGGTGTTGCTCACGGTTCTTGTCCCAGGTGGTGACACTGACAATGGTGAGGACTCTGGGCACGCCCTGTGGGAGCACAAGCATGCATGCTTACCTATGCATACCCGTGTGTGCTCATGTGAGTCATGTGTGTTTGCGTGTGTGCACATGTGCGTCTGCATGTAAGTGTTAGTAGGTATGAGCATGTGCATATAGGTGCCTGTTTGCATGTCTCTGTGTGTGTCTGTATGGCTCTTTGTATACGTGTCTATGTTTGTGCATACACAGGCAACTCTGAGTGTGTGTGTGTGTGTGTGTACATATGTGCATTTATCTCTCTGTGTGTGTGTGCACTTGTGGTGTGGGTTCCCAAGCACATTCCTGGGGAGTGAGGGATGTCAGCCTTGTTTGTTCTTGAACATTCCTGATCCCATTTCTGAAGGATGGGGATGAAGCTTGGGGCTCCGGGGCAGCACATGTCTCCTGAGACAAGTACGGCTCCCTGTCCTCTAGATTTTTGGGCCCCTCCCTGGCAACTTTCTTTGGCATTCTCTCTCCTTCCCAATGTCCATCTGCTCTTCTGGCACAGACTTCCAAGAGCCAATCTCTTTTCGAACCATCCTGACAACATCCTTTTGCAACCCTTCGTGG
>NW_024420618.1:0-3239 GCF_014898765.1 Herpailurus yagouaroundi
CTTATATTTTCTATCAGCTGCAGAAATTTCCAGAGGAAACAGAGCAGTAAGTATCTTTGAAACTCGGTTCTCTAAGTTTGGGGCCAGCTCTCGACCAATTAGCTTTTCTTTTTAAGATTTTATTTTTAAGGAGTCTCTACACCCAAGGTAGGGCTCGAACTCAAAACCTGGAGATCAAGAGTCATATCCTCCCCTGACTGAGTCAGCCAGGCACCCTTAGACCGATAAATGTTTTTCGTTTGTTGTTTGGTGGAATACAGGTCTTTTCCTAACGTAGCCAGTCACAAACAAGCGAGTGTAGGACCCGAAGACTAACTGAATTCATAATGTGAATTGTTATTGGCCATACAGCTCATCACCTCCTACAGTCACAACTTCAAGTAAGGTCAAAAACCAGAAATGAATATAAAGGGGAGTCCCCGAGCAGGGACTCAAGGAAGGACGCAAAAAACTTAAAAAAAAATTATTTAATGTTTATTTTTTGATAGATACAGAGTGCGAGCCAGGGAGGGGCAGAGAGAAAGGGATACACAGAATCCCAAGCAGGCTCCAGGCTCCGAGCTGTCAGCACAGAGCCCGACGCGGGGCTTTAACTCACACCCATGAACCGTGAGATCATGACCTGAGCCGAAGTCGACCTTAACCGACTAAGCCACCCGGGCGCCCCTGAAAAAACTTTTTAGAAGCGTGTGTAGGTTGAAGGGCAGAAGTTACTGGCAATTCAGGGCCCGCACCCTGTACCGGTGGGTCCCTAGGCAAGTCAGTGCGGGTCTCTGTGACACAGGGTGATGCCACAGTGCCCGCCTCCTACCCTGGGAGCACTGAATTGGCCAACACACGTAATAGTTAACGTGCTCGTCAAAGGTGAGTGGTCATTTGTGCAAGTCATTTTCACACTCCAATCAGCAGTACAGATGACCAGCCACGTCCCAAAGTTCCGTGTGTGTATGTGTGTGTGTGCGCATCTGTAATATATGAATTAGAACACCTCAGAGAAAACGTGATATAGTTCCAGGAGAGTGTTTAGTGAGTCAACCATAGCACTCAGCTTGTTCAACATTAGCTACTGGGCTGCTGGGTCCGAATGAGGGGTCTACTGGCTTAGAGAGAGAGAGACTAACCCAGAGCATTACATCCCAGTGTGGGGGTCAGCACACCTTTTCCGCCAAGGGCCACATAGTAAATATTTTAACGTTTATTTATTTTTGGGACAGAGAGAGACAGAGCATGAACGGGGGAGGGGCAGAGAGAGAGGGAGACACAGAATCGGAAACAGGCTCCAGGCTCCGAGCCATCGGCCCAGAGCCCGACGCGGGGCTCGAACTCACGGACCGCGAGATCGTGACCTGGCTGAAGTCGGACGCCCAACCGACTGCGCCACCCAGGCGCCCCCACATAGTAAATATTTTAGACCAACGCCACGGCAGGGTTTGTAAGTCATGGCCATTATTTTATATTAATTCTACAACCTGAATGAACATGAAACGGTAACTTAACCGCTTCTCAAATCATCCTGACGTCAGTATGAACGTGTAAAGAAAGCCTTGTAGAGGGGCGCCTGGGTGGCTCAGTCGGTTAAGTGTCTGACTTCGGCTCAAGTCATGATCTCATAGTTCATGGGTTTGAGCCCCGTGTCGGGCTCTGTGCTGACAGCTCAGAGCCTGGAACCTGCTTCGAATTCTGTGTCTCCCTCTCTCTCTGCCCCTCTCCTGCTTGTGGTCTGTCTCTCAAAAGTAAAGAAATGTTAAAAAAAAAAAAAAAGCAAGCAAGCAAGCCCGCCCTCTGGAAACCAAACCAAAGTAGAGTATTCACACCCAGTTTACAGGTGTACAAACACAAAGTGCCGTGAGGACATGCTTTTCTTCCCCTTCTGTTTCCATTTCTTGATAATATTTCCCCACAGCAAGGACTTCAAATTCCCGCCAAGTCTTAGGAATGACATGACCATCCAATCCCTGTTTTTTGGGGGTCATGATTCCTGGCTGTTGGCGACTGAGGACACAAATCCAGAGGACGGGTTCAGACTCAGAGCCAGATGGCACCTACACCGCCTCATTCCTTGCCCACCCATGGCTTCTAGATGCACTTGGGTGCTCGCAGCCGCCCCGCCTTGACTCCATCACATCCACCGGCAGCCCCGTCCAGGGGCTCCGTGGCCGCCAGGGGCGCGCCCGCTCGTGCGCGGCTCCGCTCTACTCCCGTGCTCGTGCTCGGAGAGGCCCGCAGCCCTTCCACAGGACGTAACGATGTATTGAATCAGGGAAACAGAAGCCTGGCCTCTCGAGAGAAGACAGTCCGTGTTTCCAAAATGGCCCAGTGGTGAAGGGTTTCCGTCCAGTGCATCCCACACCCCTTTGCTTGTTCAAGCGTTGCATAAATGCAATCTGGGGACTTTCTGTGTCACTGAATAATGCACCTCAAAAACAGGGGGGGAAGTTTGGCACAAAGGTCTGTGGAACGGTAGACTATATTGAGAGCATACGTATTATAAATGAACAGTAACATCAAACCCACAAAAACAAAACCGAATAAACCTCTTCTGCTATCTTAAGAAGCAGAAATTCTCAGCATTAAAACGCCAAACAACAAACAAACAAAACCCAGGATGTGATCCAGAGATTAAAAATAAATAAGCATGTGCAGACGAGAGACACCTACGTGAAGCTAATACTCACTTTGTCTACACCAGCACTCAAAATGTAATTCCCCTTCTTGTTCCATTTCAAGGCAAAGATGGGGCCTTTGTGTTGCCCTAAGGTGCTGGCCAGGTTGCCTGTTGCGTAGGGAAACAACAAACAGGTTGACTTCAAAGCCACGGTCGGCTCACTGGGTGATTCCACACTGGGGCACGCCTGCCCCCACCCCACACGAGGCAGGCCGGGCTCACCATCTTCCGTCCATATCCTCGCAAAACCATCATAGGAGCCTGTGGCCAACAGCGTCCCGTCGCTCTGCGGGCCAGAAAGAAACAGACAGCGCCGCCAACAGCTCAGTGGGGGCAGCGTCGAAAACAGAAGACGGCCTGTCAGCTGATCCCAGGGCGAGGCTACTCTCCCAGCAGGAGCTGGCTCCCAGGGAAGGGACAGACCGACCCTGTGCGCCTCCTGGAGCCCACACTGCTCCGAACCCACAACGTGAGGCACTGTGAGGACAGGCGCAGGAACAGGGGAAATACTGCCACCGCTCGCCCCGGTGGCACAGTTACAACCACCGTATGAGACGTGACGGTAGTGAGGCTT
>NW_024420618.1:3339-6557 GCF_014898765.1 Herpailurus yagouaroundi
CCCCCCCCCCCCCCCAGGAAAACCACCGGGCTCATCTTGCTTAATGATGGGAAGACGAGCCTCTGAACCCCCAGCCAGGGGTCTGCCCGACACGGCCTTGTGAGAAGCTCTCAGGAACAGAGAGCACCCGTACCACCGCCCCCCGGGCTAGGGGTGCTCGCCAACGGGACCGCCCGCTCCCCCGTGTTTGCAGGGGCGCCCCCGCGGTGCTGGAGGGTCTCCGGGGGCTTAAGCGTCTGGGTGGCGGCAGGGGCTTACGTTCCAGTCCAGGGAGGTCACGTCTTTATTACTGGGGACGTCGTGGCCCCCTTCTCGTATACAGTGCCTCAACACGAGCTGCGTGGAGCCCCCGTTGCTGTTTTCGTTAAGGTTCCATATCCTTGCCGTTGAGTCTCCGGATCTGCAGAATGAACACGCACCTGCACTCAGCGTCCGGGTCCAGTGGAAACAAAGCCCGTCAGACTTCCGGGCGGCCTACGTCCGCTATCTCTGGCCCACGGCCTGTGTCTTCTTAATCACGCTCACTGGCCGTGTTTTCCTCCTCGCCACTTTTGCTGCTCTTAGTAATTTAACGTGTCTTTGCGCTGCTCTCCACGCCACTGAGAACACAGCGTGGAACGAGGACTCCCTCGCAACCCGGGGAAGAGAGCGGCACAGAGAGCCCCAGGCCTTGCTCCGCACACAAAAGAGGGGAGCACTTACTCCATGAGGCACAGTTCCGGAAAGCATGTCGGACCCCACGGGCCCTGCAGCACCCACCACCTGGCATCCTTACCCTGAAGCTAGGAGATCGCTGACAGGGTTCCAGGCACAAATGAACACCTCGGACTCGTGGCCCCGAAGGACTGTGGCTTTGTTGGGTGGAATCTCAACGTCCCCGTCTATTTCCATTGGTTTCGAATGATTATCTGTCACAAGAAATAGGAAAAGACATGTGGTGACCAGTATAAAAGCAGCGCATTCTTGGGGGCACTTGAGTCTTAGAAAACACCTTCTTTTCGTGTACTTAGTTCTATTACCTCTGACGACGGTAACTGAATCCTGCTTTTGTGTCATGTAGTAAATGTGTTGCGTTTTCTTAGCTCAACGCTCTCCAAGTTTGATAGAGAAATACAAATTTATTTCTTCTTCCTAATTAGGGCCAGGCTAATGTCTAACCACCACCACGACACCGGGGAACAATGACGACAGCCAGCTAGAGCCTGAAGGTTGCTCTTTTCCAGATGGGTGACACGTGTTATCTGCGAGCACCTTTTGGAGGTATCACCTTTTTTTTTTTTTTTTTTTAAGTTTATTTATTTTGAGGGAGAAAGCAAGCACAAGTTGGGGGCAAGGGGGCAGAGACAAAGGAAAGAGTGAGAACTCTAAGCAGGCTCCGCACGATCAGCACGTAGCCCAGTGCAGGGCTTGAACCCATGAACCGGGAGCTCGTGACCTGAGACAAAGTTGGACGCTTAACCGACTGAGCCACGCAGGCGCTCCTGAGTATCACGTCTTTGTCTGTGAAGCTCCTACCGGGAGACGCCACCATTGTTGCGGAATGCCCGCCACCCCGCACCCCTGCCTGCAGACACCCTCGTATTCGTGGGGGCCCGGTGCCGTTAGCGTCCTGAAGTCACCTTCGTGTCGGAGTTCTCGAGCGGAGCAGAACCGCCATGCTTTCTAAGCGGACAGGCCTGCCCCGGATGAACCACGGGATCCGGGTTCTGAATGCCCAAGGAAGCCTGGTGACCGTGGACACCGGCCGTGCTAAATGCCACCTGGAAACCATCCCGGGGGGCGGCTGTTTTCCTCCCGAGCGGCAGGAGAGGAAAGATTCTTGAAGGTCAGCATAAAATACCACCTCAGACACCACGGTCTGGTTTCAACCTGCGCTGCAGCACGATGACACAAACTGCAGGTGGCAGCAGGCCTCAGGGAATAGAGGGAACGCAGAAGGCGGAGGACAACGTGGCAGGGAGGAGGTGGCTGCGAGCTGTCAGGGATGCTCCCCGGAACGAGCAAGTCAACCCAGAGGCACCCCTGGATCGAAGGCTCTGCGTGTGTGTGGCCAGCGTGCTTTAAGAAGCGTGCATGTCTGCACGCAGCCATGCTCCATTACGTTTCTTAAGATTTAAAAGGAATTCTGTGGCGCCCGGGGGGTCGATCAGTTAAGCATCTCACTTCGGCTCAGGTCGCGATCTCAAAGCTCCTGAGTTCAAGCCCCGCGTCAGGCTCTGTGCTGACAGCTCGGAGCCCGGAGCCTGCTTCGGATTCTGCGTCTCCCTCTCTCTCTGCCCCTCCCCCACTTTGCTCTGTCTCTCCCCCAAAAATAAATAAAATGTGAAAATAAATCAATAAATAAATAAATAAACATAAAAAAATGAAAATAAATAAAAGAAATCCGTGCACTTTACAAGTTGGGAAAACTTCTGTCTTGGCAGACGTACGGGTTTCTTCAAGCTCACCAATTCCAAATCGCTTTCCTTGACGGAAGATTAAGAAACACACACACAAAAACACACTTGGAACTTAGACCCCGAAGCAGTCTTTGAGACCGTAAGCCGCAGATCAGAGCGGAGTCAGGTTCTCTGGGTAGGACCTCGGGCCGATCTGTGAGCTGAACTGTTCCAGCGGATCTCGGCCGAAGCCGCTCGGCACGGGAGGCTGAATGACAGGACCCGTGGCCTCCACAAATGAAACCCTCTTTAGTCACACAGTGCCTCTCGCCGCTGTACGAAAGCAGCTCTCAGAGGAGCCCGGTGCCCGAAAATCAGGGCTATGTGCGTCCAGACCGTCGCATCCAAGGACCTCCCGAAAACGGTGTGAAGCTCTCGCGGGCAAACAGCACGCGGACAGCACGCCTAAGAACGTACGGCGGGCAGATCGCCAAGAGTCTAGCCGACTCACACAGACAGAGCAGAGAAACCGCCACAAGTCTGCCCACCCCCAGAGCCCCGCACGTACTTATCGCGTGGGCTCCGTTCTCCTCCCCGTTCACCGTGGCCTCTCCGTTCTTTGGTGGATGTTGCTGAGCAACGGCTGTCGGGGCCGCCGCAGCTGTCGTGGCCGCCACCGCCGCGGCCGCCGCACTGGCCTGCTGCTGAGCGAGCTTCTCCCGGAAGGCCTGCTGCCGCGTCTGCACCACGTCAGGCATCACCGCGTCGATCAGGGACAGGGACTCTATGGGGCGGCCGTCGAACACCGTGCCATCCTGGGGAGAGAGCACGGGGATGGCC
>NW_024420619.1:0-2415 GCF_014898765.1 Herpailurus yagouaroundi
AGAGAATCCCACAACCAAGAGGTCATGATCTGAGCCAAGATCAAGAGTCAGACACTTAACCAAGCCATCCAGGCACCCCGGGAATGTGGAGTTTCAAAGGTTAGCAGTCTTGGCTGGGATACAGCCATGAGGGCACTGGCCTACTCCTGAAAAGAAGGCAGCCAACAACTTGCAGTCAGATGGCATGGAAACAGTGATCTGTACAACGCCTGGTGCACACAGTGGAGAAATTATACACTGATCGGGGAGAACATCCCTGAGAAGCAGTGTTCACAATAAGGGGACAAAGAGCTATGACAGGTGGGCTGCGTGGCACCATTTCCCTGTTCTGCACACATCCCCCCCCAGCAAAAAAAAAAAAACACAGAGCCATATGCTGGAAACAAGGCAATCCCCACACTGGGTGCCTAAGCTGCGTACACCAACCCCAACTTCCTGTGTACTGGCGAGACTGGCCTAGGTCATTGAAGCTTGCCTCTGTCGCAATGGACCTGGCCCATTCCCCAGAACACCAGTGGAAGCCCATGACCAGACCACCTCTCGTGACCAGACAGTTATGCTTCACTTCTAGTGGCAATCGTTTCAAGTCTCATTTAACAAGCAGATCGGAGCAGACCTAGATAAGTCTCACCACATTCTGGCCAAGGACCATACATTGCTCATACAACTGGCTTGAAGGATAGTGCAACCAGAACATAAAACAGTGCATGCAACACACACCACAGACACTCCGTGATGTGCCAGGCCCTGGACACTTGATGATCTCCTCTTCATAAAGCCATTCATCTCAGAGGCAGGCAACATAATGAGCTTTGGTAACAGAGAAAGCAAATACTCAACCAAAATGCCAAGACAAGAGGAATACATCCCAAATGAAAGAACAAGATAAGGTCGTGGCCAGGGACATGGAAGGAACACTTCCAAACTCATTCTATGAGGTAGGCATGGCCTTGAGTCCAAACTGGACAAAGACCCCACCAGAAAGGAAAACTACAGACCAATTTCCCTGATGAACCTGGATGCAAAAATTCTCAACAAAAAGTACCAAACCGGATCCAACAATACATAAAAAGGATTATTCAGGACAGTGAGGTGGATTTTGTTCCTGGAATGCACAATAGATTCAATATCTGCAAATCAACTGATGTGATACATCACATTGATAAAAGAAAGGATAACAACCACATGATCCTCTCCATAGATGAACAATAAACGTTTGACAAAATGCAGCAGCAACCTTTCGTGGTGAAAAAAAAAAAAAAAAAACAAAAACAAAAAAAAACAAAAAAAAACAAAAAAACCTCATGAAAGGAGGGATAGAAGTATCATGCCTCAACATGAGAATATCCAGATATGAAAGTCCCACAGCTCATATCATCTTCAATGGTGAAAAACTGAACTTTCCCCCTAAGGTCAGGAACACGACGGGGATATCCACTCTCAGCACTTTTATTCACCGTACTGTTGGAAGTCTTAGCCTCAGCAACCAGACATCAAAAAGAATACAAGGTGTCCAGGTTGGCAAGGAGGAATCAATCTCTCCCTGCTCACAGACATGATACTCTCCTTGGAAAATCCGAATGACTCCACCAAAAAACATCTAGGATTGATACAGGAATTCAGGAAAGTATCAGAATATAAAATCAATATGCAGAAGTTGATTGCATTTCTATACACAAGTAATGAATCAACAGAGAAATCAAGGAATTGATGTCATTTACAACTGCACTGAAAACCATAAAATTCCCAGGGATAAACCCAACCAAAGAGGGAAAAGGTCAGTACAGTTAAAACAGTAGAGGGTCTCCTGGGTGGCTCAGTCGGTTAAGTGCTGTCTTCGGTTCTGGGCATGATCCTGCATTTGTGGGATTGAGTCCCTTGACGGGCTCTGTGCTGACAGCTCAGAGTCTGGAGCCTGCCTCAGAGTCTGTCTCTCTCTCTTTCTCTCTCTCTCTGACCCCCCCACTCATGTGCTGTCACTTGCTCGCTCACTCTCTCAAATATAAATAAACATTAAAAAAATTAAAAGAACAAACCATAAAACGTCTATAAAAGAAGTTGAAGAAGACACAAAGAAATGAAAAAAAAAATCCCATGCACATGGATTAGAAGACCAAATATTGTTAAAATGTCAATACTACCCAAAGCAATCCACAAATTCAATGTAATTGCTATCAAAATAACACTAGCATTTTTCACAGAGCTAGAGACAACAATCCTAAAATTGTATGGAATCAGAAAAGACCCCAAGGAGCCAAAGTAATGTTGAAAAAGAAAAACAAAGATGGAGACATTACAACTCTGGACTTTATGGTGCATTAGAAAGCCACAATCATCAAGACAGTATGGTACGGGCACAAGAACAGACACATAGGTCAAAGGACCAGAATAGGGAACCCAGAAATGGAGCCTCAA
>NW_024420620.1:0-3034 GCF_014898765.1 Herpailurus yagouaroundi
ATACATACATACATACATACATACATACATACATACATACTTTAAAAAAAGAATGGTGGGGCGCCTGGGTGGCGCAGTCGGTTAAGCGTCCGACTTCAGCCAGGTCACGGTCTCGCGGTCCGGGAGTTCGAGCCCCGCGTCAGGCTCTGGGCTGATGGCTCAGAGCCTGGAGCCTGTTTCCGATTCTGTGTCTCTCTCTTTCTGCCCCTCCCCCGTTCATGCTCTGTCTCTCTCTGTCCCAAAAATAAAAATAAACGTTGGGAAAAAAAAAAAAGCAAGGCAGAGAAAGAAGCACACTTACTTTTAAATTTTTTAATGTTTATTTAGTTTTGAGACAGAGAATGAGTGGGGGAGGGACAGAGAGAGGGAGACACAGAATCTGAAGCAGGCTCCCATGGAAGGAAGGAAGGAAGGATTGGACACCCTGGGAAAGAGTTGGAGGAGTTCTGCAGGCCTCGTGAGTCCCCAAAGGGCAGATCCCTCATTCACCTGTGCTGGTGCAGGCTGGGGCCGGGAAGCAGCAGCAACAGCATCCAGAGGCAGCAGGGGCAGCAGATCCCTGGGATGGTGGATGGAGCAGTGAGCCATGGTCTTGCAAGCAAGGAGAATCACCATGCTGGGCTGCCCTCGGCCCTTGCCCCCTGCCCCAGCCACCTCACTGTCTCTTGCCCCGGCATCACCCTCCAGCAGGGCATGGGCAAGCCAGGCAGGGATGGGCACCTGGGGCCACAGGAGTGTCCCCCATGACCTCTGTGTCCTACTTATTGAACGGGCATAAGGAGTCACCCAGGGCCCTTGGAACCAGGAGGGAGAATCTAGCCCTGGAATCTTTTCTGATGGGGCTTGGGAAGAATTCTGGAGGGACAGCATTTAGTGCCAGTTCATTCACAGGATAAAAGCACAACACAAGGTCACCATGGCTGCTGATGCCAGTGTTTTCTTACTCACGCCCCATTTCAGCCCTTACCCAGGGATTTGGAGGACTGAGATACACAAGAACTTAAAATACAAGACTCTCAATAAATTTGGTATAAAAGGAATTTACTTCAACATAATTAAGGCCATATATGGCAAGCCCGCAGCAAATATCACATTCAGTAGTCAAAGCTGAAAGCTTTTGCTGTAAGATCCAGAGCAAGACAAGGGTGACAAGGGTGTCCACTCTCTCCACTTGTATTCAACGTAGTCTTGGAAGTCCTACCACACCAGTCAGGCAAGCAACAGAAATAAAAAGCTTCCAAATCAGGAAGGAAGATGTAAAATCACCCATTTGCAAATAACATGATCTTAGTATACAGAGAAAACCCAAAGCCTCCTCCAAAAAAGAAAGAAAGAAACAAACAAACAAGCAAACAAACAAACATAGCACATGCCGTTACTACATTTGCCAAGTCACTGTATTTTAAGGGCAAATCCTGGCAATAGCCAATCCATCCATTCCAAGGCTCCACAGTAACCGTACTTCATCTGCTGTATGTACTGCACAGTCCGTTGCTAGGGCTTATACCCAGGGTAGGGATCAGCCTCGTGGTTGTCAGGGGTGTGTCCGTGTCTTATGGCCTTGAAGGAGAGAGAGGGAGACCAGCAGCTTTAGGAACTTCACCTGATTGTGCATGCCATACGTGTAGGCAGGGGGAAGCAGCACTGTCAGGCATGAGGAGATAGACTGGGGCAGAATATGCCATACTAGGACCCCCATGTCCTTCCCTCTTTCGATGGGGTGTGCTCCATTCCAGGTATAGTGCATTTCCATAGGTCTGACTTTCAGCAGAACAACAGGATCCCAGTAGAGATCGAGTAGATCCCTCTCACCCAGGGGTACAAAGTAACTCACTTATCCTAGGGGGCATCCCATGGCAAATTCCAGTAGACAACACCTTTTGGTGTTCTCAGCAGCATAGCATATGAATCCACAGTGAGAGTTGGGGCCATAGCGGTCTCCCTAGACTTCTATACCTTTATAGTGTTGGGTGCCTTAGCAGGGGTCCCCAGTCTGACCTATGGGGCATATGTTTGATCATTCAAATGCATTAAAGCCTGTGACAGCACATTAGTACACCGGGACAAGGTCGTTTTCCCTGTTAATAATTTAATCTGCTGCTTTAACATTCCATTTTTCCTTTCTACCAACCAGTGCTTTCTGAGCCAGGACATGGAAAACAGGGAGGATCACCTCAGGCTCTTGCAGGTGAGCCAGATGTCCTGATGCCATATCCTGATACCAAGGGCTTAGTTATGATCATCTGCCCTTTGGCTTCCCAGTGTCTAAATTCGAGGCTAATCTCTTTAGAACAGCCCACCTGTCAGTGCAAAGGATTGATGGCTAGAACTCATGAGGGATCACCAGTGAAACCCCTCTGAGTTCAGCCCAGTGGCTGCTTAGCTTGTTCCTGTTTCCATCCAGATGGTGTCAGCATTGGGTTGAATAGCACCTTGAGTTGCTCTGCGTGGGTTTCTCCAACTAGACCTGTGTGTATATTAGGCATCAGAGGGAATTTCCCCCATTTCCTCTAGAGGCCACAGAGGCCACAACACGAAGAAGAGTGGGGGCATTTGAAGGATCTACATATTCTATAGGACCCAGTAGCACCCACATTTCTGGAGACAGTGGGCTGTACACGGAAAATTATAAAACTTTGATGAAAAATTAAAACAGAAACAAATGAAAAGATATCCTATGTTCATGGATCAGAAGAATTAATATCATTGAAATGTCCATATTACCTAAAGTCATCTGTAGGTCCATGCAATCTCTACCAAGATTCCAATGGCATTTTCACAGAAGTAGAAAAAAAAAACCCTAAAATTTGTATGGAACCACCAAAGCTTCCAAATAGCCAAAGCAATCTGAGGAAGTATATAAAGCTAGAGGCATCATATTTCCGGATTGAAATTGTATCGCAAAGTTGCAGCAATCAAAATATTATGGTACTGGCATAAAAAAAAAAAAAAAGACACATAGGCCAAGAGAATAAAGAGCCCAAAAATAAACCCATGCATATGTGGTCAATTAATTTATAACATAGAAGGCAAG
>NW_024420621.1:0-2193 GCF_014898765.1 Herpailurus yagouaroundi
TCTGGTTATGGCCTGGTTGATAGGAGACTGCATTGGGTACTTCATTCTCATCTTTCTCCAAATCTCATGTGTGGTGAGGAACTCTAACAGTGTATGTCTCCATCACCACTCCTGAACTTTCCTGATGACAGAGGGTTTGCATGGACAGTATTCAGGGACATTGTCTCAGAGTAACATCCATTTGTTTCAGCTTGGGTGTTTGGTAGTGTGTTGATGGTGATAGAGGTATTGCATTAGGCCCTTCTCAATTTGGCTTCAGAATTATATGACCCTGCCCATACCCACGGTGTGTGAAGGTGCCCTGGGAGAATGCTCGTGGCTAAACCTGAACCGACATGGCTCGTAGGCTAAACCTGAACTTGGGAATGGATCCCACCTGCTGTGTGGGTCAAGGGGTGGGGAAAGTCAGGGTGTCTTCCTCAGAGTGCCCCGTGCCCATTTGAAGGCACAGCTTTGACTCACCCTGGAGTCATTCTTTTCCCATTGCTGCTTTCCTAACTTGTTCTCGGTTCACACATGGAGAACCTGTGTCTGTCCCCTGTAACAACCGAGATCCCCGATTTGAGGGTGAGTTTCCAGCCTTTCCTGACCTGAGAGCATGGCTCTCAGGGTCTCATGTCTCACAAGACTATTCCCCCATGTCCTAGAACCCTTGTTGGTGGGCAAGTTACAGTATCACTGGAATGGGTAGCCACCTGGACCCCCATTTCTAACGGATGAAGCCACCATTAATGGAAAAAACAGACCGTCTGGCAAAGTACAGCATGCTTTCACAACCTGATCAGTGCACAAAAGGCCCAGACCTCATTCCTACTTCTTGCTCATTGCATGGAAGCCCATTCTTCACCTCTCAGATCCACTGCTGACCCTCTCGATGGTTATGATGGGCAGAAACCCACTAGAAGCCAAAGTTTCCTCTGTTTCTTAAGGGACAATGTGGGTCTCCTGCTCACAGGTTCCAACGGTTATCTTTTGCAGAACTCCTGGAATCAAAGCCCATAAAATGGGCTTGGGATTCCTGAGCAAGCCAGCTTGTGAATACATTGTTCTAGTCAGGTCCTTCTAAACATGAAGATCTCTGGCCCTCATTTTTTTCCAGTTTCATGACATTGCTTTATCATCTGTCAAGGTTCATCTTGGGGTCCAAGCTCATGCAGACTTTTAGAGTGCTATCACTGACTTGCAAATACCCTACAGGGATCAGCCCTTGCGACTGTGGGACAGGTGGAGCTAAAATGGCCTTGGCATTTAGGCTTCCGGTCTACGTGGACATCCAACGATCTGAGGGCATTGGAAGGGGTCCAGCCAAGAGCTGTTTGTACGGACACTGGGCCAGATATATTAGCAGCGAGCTGTGCCCCTTGCTGGGCCTAGTGGGAATGAGGAAAATCGTCTCCATTCCACACTGATCGCATTCCCACTGGATGGATATATTGAATGCTCGTTAGTCCTGGCTGTAGCTCTATCCTCTCCCTTCTTGTGTTTCTGACTGCCTCCTCATTCACAGGAGTGTTAGAGGTAGCACTCAGCAGGCAACCTTGGATGGGCATCGGGTTCCCACTCAGTTGTATGCTCAGTTACAGCTATCAGCATCTGATAGATATCCCAAAGGAGAATGAGCCTCCATACCCTGACCTTGGTGATTGGCTGTTTGTAGGCAGGGGTGGGGGGAGTGGGGCCACCTCGCCTCTCTGCTCTGCTTGATTGAAGTGACGTCCTTCTGAAATGGAGACCACACAGGAGCTGAAGTTTCCAAGAGATGGTCAGCACAGAAAGAGGCTCTTACGGCACAGAAAGAGGCACCACTGCCCCTCTCCACACATTGGACCCACCTTCCAGCTATAGCACTGTCACTGCTCACTCCATTCAATGTTGCAAAAAGCAACAAAAGCCCAAGCAGGCCCAGGGTGCCTTAGGTCCTTCTGAAGAAAGAAAGCAGGCCTGGTCCTGACAACTCCCAGATAGAGACTCCCAGATGGCACTTTTCATAAGCTCTCTGGTGTTTCTTATAGCCAGGTAGGTTGCCAGGAGCTGGTGCAGGGAAGTGCCTTCTCCATAGAATTCCCTTTTCAATCTCTGAAGAGCTCAGGCCCTCCTCATCCACTTTGAGGCATCATTGCTGTCTTGTGGCAACCAGGTTTTTCTCACACTGTTCAGAATCAGTGTCTTAAGAGTCCTATCTTCAATCTTCCC
>NW_024420622.1:0-7302 GCF_014898765.1 Herpailurus yagouaroundi
AGCAGCAGGAGGTCCTGCAGGTGGTGCGGCAGGGGGCAGGCTGGCAGCAGGGGGGGCGGCAGCAGGGCGCCTGCACAGAGATGGGCTGGCAGCAGGTGGAGGCCCAGCAGCAGGGGCGGCAGACCACGGCCGTGCAGGACGTGGGGCAGCAGCTGATGGGGCGGCAGCAGCCCTCCTGCAGGGAGCAGGGGTCACAGCAGACGGGGCGGCGGCAGGGCTCGCAGATGGGGCGCGTGCAGCGGCAGGTGCAGGTCACGGGGCGGCACACGGTGGTCTGGCAGCTCACGGGGCGGCAGCAGCAGGGGTCGCGGCAGCAGCAGGGCTGGCAGCAGCCTCCCCCGCAGCCCAGGGAGGAGCAGGTGGAGCCGCAGCAGGAGCCGGACATGGTGGTGTCTGGGGCTGGTTTGGGTCGGAGGGGTGAGAGGATTCGGGTGTTGTCAGGTGTGAATGCCTCCCTCCTGCTCTGGGGCCTTTATATACCCTGAGCGGGTCCTGATGACCCCCACCCCCATTTATCTTTTGGCCAATTGAGTACAGTTTTGTTTTGACTAATGATTGCATTGCTTGTGACATACTCATGATCTCATTAAAGAACTCTGTTGCATTCCTAAATATGGATGTATTCATGCTGTTCATCATCAAAATCTAAGCACTCAGTCATTTGAGGTGATAGCAACTCTTGATGCTTATTTTAGGTAGATAGCACCTGATGAATCCTGGGCAAAATGGTCCTAAAGGAACCGCAAGTTTTAAAAGAAATGAAAGAAATTAAACATACAGCGGTTTCTAGAGAACTGAGTGGATCCTGTCCTTGACCCCTAGGAGATGCCCTGAGAAACCTACATGTTAATCAGACGGGTGTTAGACATGTCTTCACATGTGGACTCCTTGGGACTTTATTTACATATCACTTGATACAATGGAATGCATGTACTTTGAATAAGACTGTAGCTCTGATATTTGTATGGGAAAGATAAAAGGTTATTTTTGTAAACCAAGTAATTATTGGAATAAAACACCCAAGGCTGCCTTCCATTTTTTTCTTCAGCTCAGCTTTGAGCAGCTATGGGCCTTCTGCTCATAGCATATTGATTTTTCATCTCTGACACATGACATTTTCTATATTTGCCTTTCTTGTGTGTAAGCTAAAGAATCATATAATGGGAAGTTTTTTCTTAATATACCTTGACATGGGTACTGTGACTAAGAAGTGACAAGATGGAGGTTTTTAACCAGCATTGCAGAAATACACAACACATTGATCAGAGGAGGTATGTGGGAGGCTGCCCAGCTGTTCAGTGGCAGCACTGCTGGAAATGTGAGGGACATGCTTCTTAGGGAAGGGTCACCAGAAGCGTTTGGGGAAATGCATGGGGGGAACAGTCTCATTACTTTACAGCTTTTCTCCTGTTGCTATGCACCAGATAGGGTTTTGGGTCACTTAGGATCATTCCCATCGTTCAGAAGAATGTGCCTCAGGCCCCAGGAGCTAAAGCTCCCCGAGTGGAATTTTGAACATAATTTCAGAACCTTAAAAGGAATGTAAACCGACTGAACATATAGTCATAATCGGGGAAACAGAGGAGGGAGAAATGAAGCACAGTCTCATCATGAGGACATTCGACTCTCTCATGTTTCACGTTCTTTCTCTGGTCCATAGACACATGATTTTTTTCAAAGCAGTAACCAGAGCCTAGATAAAAACTTGTGTATTCTGCCCTTTTTTTGTTCTTTTTCCCAGCTTCATTGAGATAAAAGTGACATACAACATAGCGTAAGCTTCAAGTGTGCATTGTGATGACGTGATGCATGTATATATTGCACAGTGCTTGCTGCAGTAAGGCTACACATCGTTCTCCCACCTTGCATAATTATCATCTTATTATTGTTTTCATGGTGAGAACATTAGAGCCCTACTCTACTAGCAGCTTTTTTTTTTATTTAAAAAAATTTTTTTTAAATGTTTATTTTTTTTGAGACAGAGAGAGACAGAGAATGAACAGGAACAGGGGAGGGTCAGAGAGAGAGGGAGACCCAGAATCGGAAGCAGGCTCCAGGCTCTGAGCTGTCAGCACAGAGCCCGACGTGGGGCTTGAACTCACAGACCGTGAGATCATGACCTGAGCCGAAGTCGGACGCTTAACCGACTGAGCCACCCAGGCGCCCCATCTCCTAGCGGCTTTCAAATATACAATATATTATTAACTGTAGTCTCCGTGCTGTACATTAGATCCCTGGAAATTATTCATCTTATAACGGACAATTTATATCCTTTGACCAAAATCTTCCCATTTCTCCTACCTCTCAGCCCCTGACAACCACTTTTCTACTCTGTATGAGTTCAATATTTTTGACTCCAAATATAAGTGACATCATGCAATATTTGTGTTTTTATGATTTACTGCACTCAGTATAGTTCCTCAAGGTCCATCCATGTTGTTGGAATTGGCAAGGTTTTAGTCTTTTTTTATGGTTAATACTTCACTATGTATATATTTTTATATATATTTATATATATTTACATATACTTATATACATATTTACATATATATTTATATATATTTACATATATATTTATATAGTTACATATATATTTATATAGTTACATATATATTTATATATTTACATATATATTTATATAAATATATATGCAAAACACAACTATTGCAAGACTTCTCTTGGAATACACACATGCATCATATATATCATTCATATATATGTATGCTCTGTGTGTATACACATATAATCACATTTTTTTTATCCATTCATGTGTCATTGGACATTTAGGTTGTTTTAATACCCTGGTTATTGTGAACTAATGCTTTAGTGAACATGGGAGTGCAGATATCTCGTTCAGATCATGAATTTATGTCCTTCGGATGTATACCCTGAAGTGGGATTGCTGGGTCATATGGTAGTTCTATTTCTAATTCTTTGAGGAATCTCTGTACCCTTTTCCACTGTAGCTGTGCCAAACTATATTCTCACCAACAGTGCACCAGGGTTCGCTTTTCTCCCTCACAGTATTTGTTCTCTCTTATCTTTTTGATATTAGCCCTTCTAACAGGTTGAGGTGAGATACCTCATTGTGGTTTTGATTTGCATTTCCCTGATGATTACTGATGTCAAGCACTCTGTTGGCCATCTGTATGTTTTCTTTGGGAAAATGTCTGTTCAGGTCCTCTGCCTATTTTTCAATCAAAAAAAATTTTTTTTTGTTTTGCTTTCTGTTTTTGTTTTTATTATTGGGTTATAGGAGTTCCTTGCGTATTCTGGATATTAACCCCTTATTGGATATATACTTGGTTTGCAAATGCTTTCTCCCATTTGCCTTTCCATTTTGTTCATTGTTTCTTTTGCTCTGCAGAAGCTTGTTAGTTCAGTGTAGTCCCACTTGCTGATTTTTACTTTCATTGCTTATGCTTAGCTCTTTTCAAGCCATACTGTCTCAGTCAACTTTTCATGTTGTTGGGGGTATTCATGATGATAACATTTTGTGCAAAGGGGGCCTCTTTGAGAGATACATAAAACCTCAACTTAGTTAACAAGACTGATTTCTCTAAACATTTCTTTTTTTTAATGTTTATTTATTTTGAGAGAGAGAGAGAGAGAGCGCGCGAGCAAAAGCACACATGAGTGGGGGAGGGGCAGAGAGAGAGAGAATCCCAAGCAGGGTCTGTGCTATCAGCACAGAGTCTGATACGGGGCTCGATCTCATGAGCCATGAGGTCATGACCTGAGCCAATATCAAGAGTCAGACACAGCTGACTGAGCCACCCATGCACCCCTACTCTGAACACTTCTGATTCAAAATTGTTCCAAAGAGATTTTCTTTCCTCTTCGTAAAGATCCACAAAGAGTGCGTGAGTCTCTCAATAAGCAGTTCTGGTGCTATTCAGTCTAAGATGCTCATCCTCAGCCCATAAACTTCATCTCTAGGCAGAGAAAATAGGGGTTGTGTTTCTGTAATTCGTGCCACAGAGCTCTGTGATTTGACATTGGTGGCAAGTCCTATGGTATTTTTTTAATGCTACTTATTCTAAAACCAGACAACATTCATTGAAAACTTTGCCATTTACTGGCTGTGTGTCCTTGGGCCATGAGTAATGATAGTACACACCCAACTTGTTGTGAGCAGTAAATAAGCTAAATTTGTATAGCACTAAGAACAGTGCCTGGCACTTAGCAACTGCCTAGTGTTTGTTAAGTAAATAAATATATTTTAAAAAGTCCCGTTATGTGGGTGCCTTGTAAACTCTAAATTTTGAATTTAGAATAAAGATGAACATATATGGCAAATGGCATTCTCTGCCGAGTAACCACAGACTATACACTAAATAAGATTATCCAGTGGAGAGTTTCACTAATAACATTAAATAAAATAAAAATACCTGGAAGGGAGTTATACAGCTCCCTCTTTTGAACACCAATTTCTGGGAAGGGGAGTTAGGTTATTGTTGAAGAAACTATAAGGAGAATATGTGTTGGATTTGTGGCCTGAACCTTACCGAGAACCCCACAGTCTTTGCATCACACAGTGAGTTCTTAGAAAAACATCCTTTTTAAAAAAAGCCTTAAAACTGATTTAGACAGGTTCCTGGTGGTGATGGGCATCATATTTTGTATTACTAATGCTAGGGCTTTATTTAACACTATCATTCAACAATAACGTTATGAACAAATTTTAACATGGAAAATAGTGTCTAATGTTCTTAATTATCAATTCTTCATACAAATGGAGAAAAGTAATAATACCTATAATTTGAAACATCTAACGATTTTTTAAAGTTCTTAATTTGGAACATATCGAATTGCATACCTTATTTTATGCAATTGAGATGATCCTGAAAAGTTAAAATATGAATCAGTGTTTAATAATTTGATCAGAGTTTGGAGGTATCAGAGAAGTCCACTATATATAGCATAGTGGTACACTCTTCTATAGATAATAAAATACTTCATATGAGTACAGTTGGCTGCTGTGTAATTATCTGCTTTAAATCCACTTAGATTCTCATAGGTAGGTTTTTAAAAGCAGAGCACAATCAAGAGTAAGGTTTAAATGTTTTTCCCAAAATAAATATAGGTTTTGGATAGTACATTCCACTAAAAATAAAATATATGTTCATTTTTAAATGATATAATTAAGAAAAATACCAAGAAGAAAATGAGTATTATCCCCAATTACTCTTATATTTTGTTGCATTTTGTTTATTTTATTTTTTAAATTTTTCTTTTAATGTTTACTTATTTTGAGAGAGAGAGAAAGAGTGCACATGTGAGTTGGGGAGGGACACGGAGAGAGAGGGAGAGAGAGAATCCCAAGCAGGCTCCACGCCACCAGCTCAGAGCCCAGTGCAGGGCTCGACCCCACAAACCATGAGATCATGACCTGAGCCAAAATCAAGAGTCAGTCACTTAACCAACTGAGCCATCCAGGCACTCCCACATAATGTTTTAAATACGTTTTAGGCATAAGCACACATAGACATGCAGAATACATTTTTTCTCACAAAATAGTTTAATATTTTACAACTTGCTTAATTTTAACTTAAGTATGGGACAAGACGATTGCATCACGTTTCCTAGTAAGTTTATAATCTTAAACTATTTTTAACTACTTATGGCATTTCTTCTATATTTATGTTGCTTATATTATGTACTGTTTGACTTTTTTTTTCTTATTTATACCTTATCTCCCTAAATGGATTATAACCTCTTTGAAGCATATTTTATTCTTTTATTCTTTCATGTTTCCTCAGGATGGTCTCCACTCAGTGTCTTATTCATAGATGTTCAACAAACATGTGAAGATTGACAGTGATTGATTAATTTTCTTGGAAAATGCCATTACTGCCCAGTTGCTGAGTACAAAGATAAGCAGCTCTTGAGAGCCAGTGTGGATTAAATACCCATAAGAGTTGACACCGCAAATAACATTCAAAATAACTGCCAGATGTTTAATGCATAGAAAGGAGCGCATTATCTGAAGCTGCAGTTACTCTTGGCCAGAGAAGACCTGAGTTCTTCTGGGCAGAAGAACATGTCTCCTACCATATTAAGATGAAGTGTTTGACTTAAGGGCTTAATGTCAGGGGGTTCGCATTCTCCTAGGTCTTTTCTAAACATCAGCGATTATAACTATATTAGAAAGAAACTTAATTTAATCGTCCATTACTCATCGCTCTTCAGCTTTAAAAACATGGGTTTGGCCAGATGTTGCCTAAGGTTATTTCCACGTCTAACATACTGAGTTTCCTGAATTGTGCTTAGAACAGGTGTCAGGTCAGTGAATGAACCCTTGGACCAGGGGTGTGTGTGTCAGCTCAGATGCAGCCTTCTCACTGGGTGTTGTTAAAGGACATCTCTCAGATGTTTGGCATGTCTGGAATTATGAGCACATGTGATGAAGATACAGCCATGTCCACTTTTCTCACTTGGCAACTATGCCTTATAAATGCCACTTACAAGGAAAATAAGGAAACTACCCAGAGTTAGGTTATTTCAGAGAACAATTTGAGAGGATCATTCTGCATCTTGCTTCGAATATCTCTGGACAAAACAGAGAGAACCTACTGGGAGGAAGTATGACAAAGACCATGATTTCTATGCTGGAAATACTAAGTTTATTAGAAAACAGAAGACATAATTGAGGAGTTAGACTGGGGTCCTGAGAGGACAAGGCACTCTTCCTCGATAGTCAGTCTGAAAAGGGGGCTCCAAGGCCTACTCTGAGCCGGACTGAAGAGGTGAGAAATGGGCGTCTCAGGAAAAGGCCTGTTGTTCTGTCTTGAAGTTAAGAGCAGAATGGACCCCACACCATCTACTGGGGACCCTTAGTGATGATGCACTTAGTAGCAGCAGGAGGTCCTGCAGGTGGTGCGGCAGGGGGCAGGCTGGCAGCAGGGGGGGCGGCAGCAGGGCGCCTGCACAGAGATGGGCTGGCAGCAGGTGGAGGCCCAGCAGCAGGGGCGGCAGACCACGGCCGTGCAGGACGTGGGGCAGCAGCTGATGGGGCGGCAGCAGCCCTCCTGCAGGGAGCAGGGGTCACAGCAGACGGGGCGGCGGCAGGGCTCGCAGATGGGGCGCGTGCAGCGGCAGGTGCAGGTCACGGGGCGGCACACGGTGGTCTGGCAGCTCACGGGGCGGCAGCAGCAGGGGTCGCGGCAGCAGCAGGGCTGGCAGCAGCCTCCCCCGCAGCCCAGGGAGGAGCAGGTGGAGCCGCAGCAGGAGCCGGACATGGTGGTGTCTGGGGCTGGTTTGGGTCGGAGGGGTGAGAGGATTCGGGTGTTGTCAGGTGTG
>NW_024420623.1:0-4120 GCF_014898765.1 Herpailurus yagouaroundi
TAATTAGGGCCTGGAAGAACAGAGGGAGACCTTGTCCCTTCCCATCCAAGTTCTCACAGGCTGACAGGCGACCAGAGACTATTTACAGCTCCCCGTATCTGCTCATTAGGCTCATTTCCCTCTTGGTACCTCAGCCTCTGATCTCATATTCCCAAGTGGAAAACTGCTCTGGACACAAGTATTTTTTCCTAATGACTCTCGGTTCCCAAAACACTAGCTCAGAGACCAAGTGAATGCAGTTCTTTTTTGCCTCCCCCTTTCCCTGAAATTGTTCCCTTCCTGATGTGTAAATCGTCTGGCACCTGATCTCGGCCGAGACACACTTTCCTCCAAGTCTAAGACCAAGGAACCCTCCGGGATTAGTCCTCTTTGTCTTCCAAGCATTGCCTATCCTAGGGACCCAGATGTAGCATTTCTGGTGCTGTCTGTCTGTCTCTTTGTTTGCTTTTGAGACAGAGGGAGAGAGACAGCATGAGTGGGGGAGAGGAAGGGAGGGAGAGAGGGACAGAGAGAAGCTTTTTTAATGTTTATTTATTTATTTTAAGAGAGAGAGTCAGAGAAAGAGGGAGAGAGAGAATCCCAAGCAGTCTCTATGCTCAGTGCAGAAGCAATCTGGGGGCTCATCTCCAGACCATGGGGTCATGTCCTAAGCCGCAATCAAGACACGGAAGATGAACCCACTGAGCCAACGAGGTGACCCAGTGTCTACTGTCGTTCTCAACAGCACCGCTGGGAATCTACCCAAGGACACAGGAGTGCTGATGCACAGGAGCACGTGCACCCCAATGTTTAGAGCAGCACTTTCAGCAACAGGCAAATTATGTAAAGAGCCTAAATGTCCATCAACTGACAAACGGATACAGAAGTTGTGGTTTATATACACAATGGAATCCTACTTGGCAATGAGGAAGAATGAAATCCTGCCATTTGCAGCAACGTGATGGAACTAGAGAGTGTTATGCTAAGTGAAAGAAGTCAGGCAGAGAAAGACAGATACCATATGTTTTCACTCATAGGTGGATCTTGAGAAACTAAAGAGAAGAGCATGTGGAGGGGAAGGGGAAAAGAGATTTACAGGGAGGGAGGCAAACCATAAGAGACTCTTGAGGACTGAGAACGAACCCAGGGTAGGTGGGGGGTGGGGGAGATGGGAAAGTGGGTGATGGGCAGGGAGGAGGGCACTTGTTGGGATGAGCACTGGGTGTTGTATGCAAACCATTTTGACAATAAATTTCATATATTAAACAAAAGAAAAAATAATACAGCAGAGAAATGACTTCTGATAATAAAACTTGGGTGCCACAGAGCTGGCCTCCAGACACTTTTTCTGTCACTTGTTTTATAAGACGTTAAAAGCTGTCATTTGGTCCCTTGTTATAAAATGGTCCTTAAATATAACAGATGTATTGAGATCTAGTTATGTACTACAATGTGAGCTTAACATCTCACAGGGAGTTTGGATTTAATCTTTATAAAATCTTATCCCTGAGATTATGAACTACATTTTATGTTGTATAAATGGTGCTTGGTCATGTCTTGTCATCTGTCTAAATTTAATATCTGAGTACGTGGTGTCCCTTGAGTTTGATTCTGTCAGGATGCTTCTGGTTCTCAAACTTGGGGCCATGGTTCTCAGCCAGAAATGAATTTTCCCCTGGGACATCTGTCAAAATCTGAAGGGAACATGCCAAACACCTACAGTCCCCAGGAAAGCACCCCCAAAATACTGTAATCCTGCCACCAATGTCTCACCATAAACGGTGAGAAACACACCTAGACCAGCATGTCTCCAAATTCGCTGTGCCTGTGAATCCACACGGATCCCACTACAAGTGCAAAATCTTAGAGATTCTGCATTTCTCCAAGCTCCTGGGTGATGCTGAAGTGCAGGTCTGAGTCTACGGACCACGGTTTGACTAGCAAGAAGATGATCCTGTGTTAGAGATAAGTGTGGGTAGCGTGAAGGCTTCTGCACCAAATCTTGTCCTTGTGTGCCTGTAATTGTGAAAGGATCGTGTATTCGCTCATTCTTCAGGCTGTGAGAAATCTGTGTTTATTGCTTTTATAAGAGACCAAAATAATACCCTGATGAAAAAGGCTTTACAGTAAGGAGAATAAGGCACTATCAGATATGCCCACATGCTAATCTCCAGGCCCTTTCACAAGTTATTATTTTTTTTAAGTGCAAAGAAGGATTTATGCAGCAGATTGAACAGGGCTACTCCTCAGCCTGGAGACTCTGAAGGACATGCCCATTTGTGCAGAAGAACTGGTAACCATGACCCAAATGACTGGCAAGACATGCAGTTCTTGGGTGAAGCGTCCTCTGGTCAAGCAGGTGGAAGAGAATTCAGAGCAGAAAGGACGTATTACATACATGTTGCTGATAATGTGCATTCTCCATCGCGTGGGATTTGTGACATATATCAGGAAAAGGAAGCTATTTCGTGTAACAACAGAAAGAATCATATGAGCGGATCGCATTAGAAGTTTTCAAGCGGAAACAGGAAGATAATTCAGTGATGAAACGTAGAAGACACTAAGCAATCCTGCGCCTCGATGAACAAATTCCCTCAGTGGTGAACACCATCTTCCATGCTTTAATAAATAGGTGCATAGCACGAACTGTGATTTTTTTAAAAAATGAGAGAAATATTGTGTGTGTCACGAAATGAGTGTTTCAGAAGTTTGCCTCCTCATGTTTATGGTCAGGCCGATATGAAGAACACATCAGGTCGAACAGTTTATTCAAATTTGCCTTTCTAACTACACTCCACTGGGAGATCTAGATTAGCTAATCAGGTTTTCCCAGTGACTATGGTAGAATTTATGGACCCGAGCTGAATAACAGAATAAAACCAAGAGACTGCTGACAAAGCATAAGTGCATGTTTAGTGCAAGGGACTGAAATGACGTATTTTCCCCGGGTCCATTTCGAACACAACCATGTTGAATAAACGTATCATCAGATGTGTTCCACAATAACCAGATAAGCCCTCGGCTACCCCCAGTCACGAAGTACCGCTTCAGAAAGCCCTTTATAGACTAGAGACTGACACATGAGTGAATCAGCTTTTCCCCTTCAGCCCACACATTCTACTCAGTACAATTCTCCAAGAACGTGTGAACCCAACACCAGCTACCCACCCTGGCCATGGTGCTTCATGAATCCAGATCCCTCAGTGGCTCCCTCTCTCTCTCTCTTCCTCTTGACTCTCTCTCCCATTCTGAGACCTCCCAGAATGACTTTTGAGCATCCCATGTGCCCTCCAGCATACGTGAGTAATAAACCTGGGGTTATTAGAGTTCTCTGATAGATGTTGCTGACGTGTGTCCTGCAATCACAATAAGAACCCAAGAGCTGGTGCAGCCACAGCATAGGCTGTGGTCAGGGAAAGGTCTGTGGGAGTGTGGACAAGCTCATGGGTGCGGGTGAGTGCTTGGGCTTTCCTAGCCAGAGCGGGGTGTGAATTGCCTGAGGCTTGAATGGAACAATGTTAGAGTCCACATCATCAGGTGGAGTCCTAAAAGAAGTGAAGGAAAAGACTGAGACACAAGGTGGAAAGTGTGCTTTTGTATTCTCCTTGACAGTAAAATGATGGAAATGGCTTACTGATCAAGTGTAGCTTTATTCCTATGAAGCGTATCATTCATGAAAATGATCTCAGGATATCTAGGGGAAATTTACCCGGCATGGTATAAGTCATTTGAGATGAAATTAATTTTAAGAAATCCAACTAGTGCCATGTGAGATACAGAAATTTCAGGCATTTGTGACCCAAGGTTGGGGTAAACTTTGGGGACGTCTGAAAATAGACAAAGAAAAACCATCTGTATTTCAGTCACAGTAGAAACTTAATAAAGTGAGTTCCTTAAATGTAGAGAGAAGTTGATCAAACAAATGGAAATGCCAAGAAAGAAATAGAAGGAGTAGATTCTACTTCCACAGTCTGATCAAAGATTGGCAGTTCCTGGCTCTGAGGATTTGAGCCCTTCAATCATGGTCATGTCTTCAGTCTTTGGATGATTGGTTCTTATATCACTGGATCCCAAGGATTCTTTTCAGAGCCCTCTTTATGTCTCTGTTCCTCAGGCTGTAGATGAAGGGGTTCAGCATGGG
>NW_024420624.1:0-2888 GCF_014898765.1 Herpailurus yagouaroundi
CCCCCCCCACCCCCACCCCACCGCCCCCCGGCCGGCCGCAGCAGACCAGCCCCACGAGCCCGGTGACACACAGCGCCGGGCCCTGCTGCCAGGTCCCTGAAAGGCATCTGTGGACTTCACTGGTTGTCGTAACGGGTTTCAAGAGACACCCATTTTAAAACAGGTTTCAAGAGTTGTTCACGTTTGGTTTTCAGGTGGCCTCAAAGATGCGTCGGGACGTAGTTAAAATCCCATCTCTGAGTAGGGTATCATCAAAAAGAGAGCTGTTCAAAAAAGTCACAAAAGCAGGAACCTGAGCTTCCCTCATATCTGTTTCTTCGTGGCCGTGCTTTTTCCCATTAACCGTTTAAAAGTCTGAATCAGCAGCAAATATAGCCGTACGTACGTGCGCGTGTGCGTGTGCGTGTGTGTGTACACATTTTGGCTGACTTAAGGGAAATAAAGGTCATTTTGTCTCCTACAAACATTTGCTGCAGGCCCTTCAAGAATGTTCACTTCCCTGCAGGCGGGACAATGTAAGTGTGGACGTTGAAACGCAATTCTGACGGGTGCTCCCTGGCCGGCCCGCGTACGGAACGTCCTTGCATCGAGTAGCCCTTAATCAAGGGAGGGTCGACCACACCATTTTGCCGTTGGTCCTTCTGCGCATCATAACGCGGCCAAGTCGCATCCTTGGCACCCACATCCGAGCGGGTCTCTTTCATATTAGCTATAAATTAATCCCGAGGTCTCGGAGCTCTACTTTTCCAGAGTTAGGAACATTGCTCAACTCCCTTCAGAAATATCTTGCAAACTGGCTGGTCCCTAAGCTGAAACAAACAAAAACGTCGAAGGCAAGAAAGAATACGTAAACTGAGAGCTCCACCTGTTACACGCATACACACGCGTTTCCTCTCCAGGTTCTACACAATAAAAGGAGTCACGTCAGCTAATATAGCTTCTAATATCGGCTTCATCTAAAAACTGCCTTTTCCGGGTTTCTTGCCAACATCATACGACACAGCAGTACTTTTTCCACCAGGACTTGGAGAGGTTTTTCATTTTGTCAGGAGTCCTGCTTTTGCGCTTCTTTGGCTGTTGCTGAGTGTCTGAGTACTGAATGCCGGCGACAATGGCCGCGTCAAAGACCTCTTTGAGGTTTTTCTGAGTCAAGGCCGAACACTCGACGTAGGAGGCGGCTTTGATCTCCTCGGCGCACAGCTTAGCTGCCTCTTCAGGGCACCGGCTTCTCTTTGCATTTGTCCAGCTCAATGAGGACTTTGACGTCTTCTCTGAGATCCGACTGAGTTCCAACGAGGACGATGGGGGCTTTGGGACAGTGGCGTCGGATCTCGGGCACCCACTTCTCACTGACGTTCTGGAAGGATGAGGGGCTCACCACACTGAAGCACAGAAGAAAGATGTCCATGTTGGTGTAGCAGAGGGGCCTGAGTTTGTCAAACTCATCCTGCAACCAATCAAGGCACCCAAAAGTTATTTTTTAAATCCATTCTCGTTAGCAAAAAGACCCCCTTACCAATTTTTTCCTCGCAAAGGGTTATAGCAAGCCCACTGCCAGGGCCTCGGAAAGCAATCCTGCTGCTTCCCTAAATGGGGCCCACACGCCCAGCCCCACTCAACCTGCCCAAAGTGTTCGGTGTTGTCATCAATACTCATGACCCATTTGCAACTCACCACAGAAAAAGTACTTACATCGGGTGAATTTTAGAAATAAAATTGACTTCATCTAGCCTTCAGCCCAGAGTAACCCAGACTTACTCTCTCAACTGTGGTACTTAGCCACTCTTCCAAAACGTAGACAGCATCCACAATGATCCCCAGGTCTCCAAGCTGACCCCAGTGAGCCCCGGTCTAACACAGCTCCTGTCTTCAAGAATCCAGCCCTGCCCTTAGGGTGCCTGGATGGTTCAGTCGGTTACCCGTCCCACTCGGTTTCGGCTCAGGTCATGATCTCACGGTTTTGGGGATTCAAGCCCCTTGTTGGGCTCTGTGCTTACACAGTGGAGCCTGCTTGGGATTCTCTCTCTCTGTCCCTCCCCCAGCCGCTGCCTCTGTCTCTCTCAAAATAAATAAACTTCAAAAAAAAAAAAAAAAAAGAAAAGAATCCAGGCTTGCCTGTCCCCATGACAGCTGTGAGCGACGCCCGCCTCACCTATCTGCACCTGTACACACTCAGGGCACACACAGTGCAGGGAAGAATTTTAATCAGACACAAAGACAGACCCAGAATTGGAGCTGAGACCTCTCATAGGCCACCCTCACTGGCAAATCACTTACAACACTGGTTAACACATTCTCATTCTTGCTTGATGTTCCTCTTTCTTGCTTTATCTCTTTTTCTCCCTCCTTTCTTCCTTTTCTTACTTCCTTTAGCCTTTTTTTTTTTCCCCTGCAAATACCAGGGGCCTCCACGCACGGCGCTTTGGGAAGATAAAGGACCAGGGAAAGGGCATACCCATCCTACTCTTAAAATATAGAGAATTGGATGGAATAATTCTAATTCATTATAGAAACCAAGCATCATGCTGAATATCTGCAATAGTCACCCACTTCACAGAGATGCAAGCTGGACACTGGGCCCCGGGCAGGGCCAGGGGATTCACTGGGAACAGACAGACCTGGCCTCAGCCCTTGCAGAGATGTCTGCCTCCAAATCAGCATTTCTTTATAGTCTCCTGGAGTCCCATATTCAGCTAACTGAAAGCTTTCACTCACCTCTCTCATAGGAAAATACTTACATCATCTCATTCCTATTTAGAATTTCTGGGGTGCCTGAGTGGCTCAGTCAGTTAAGCGTCTGACTTCGGCTCAGGTCATGGTCTCACGGTTTGTGGGTTCGAGCCCCGCGTCGGGCTCTGTGCTGACAGTTCAGAGACTGGAGCCTGCCT
>NW_024420625.1:0-13565 GCF_014898765.1 Herpailurus yagouaroundi
CTCCATATATATATATATATATATATATATATATATATATGGCCAGAAAACATGAAGAACTTAAAGAATGTGGATATCAGCCTCCCTTATACATGACCTTTATTTGTAGATGCTTAATGAATGGTTTGTTCTGGCTTTCAACTCATGGAACATTTAGTGAGAATCTGCTCTTAGTAGTCTTTGGGAATAACATAGCAATCTTTGACATGGAGATGACAATCACATTTATTAAATACATATTGTGTGCTTGGCTCTGTGGAAGACATGCTTCTTTTATGATATCCTTATAAGACTGGATTTTAGCAAGAGTGAGATGGAAGCCATTTGGAGAACTTTAAAAAGGAGAATAGTATGTTCAGAGAACATTGATGTAGTACTTAGTAGTATGAGCTGTAGTGTTAGACTACCTGGGTATGAAATACCAGGTGTTTTGGGCACCTGGTGGCTCAGTCAGTTAAGCATCCAGCTCTTGATTTCGGCTCAGGTCATGATCTCATGGTTCATGGGATCGAGCCCTGCCTCAGGCTGCGTGCTGACAGAGAGGAGCCTGCTTGGGATTCTCTCTCTCCCTCTCTCTCTGCCCCTCCCCCCTCAAGATAAATAAACATTGAAATACCAATTGTTGAATTTGGGCAACTGTTGAGCCTTTACATAGTTCAGTTTCCATGTATGTAAAATGGGACTTAACATTGGTGTTGTTTTGAGGAGAAAATTTTTATTTATTTTTATTTATTTCTTTTATAATTTTTTAAAAGTTTATTTATTTTTGAGAGAGACAGAGCATGAGCAGGGGAGGGGCAGAAAGAGAGTGAGACACAGAATCCAAAGCAGGCTCCAGGCTCCAAAGCCCCATGCCTGGTTTGAACTCATAAACTGTGAGATCATGACCTGAGCTGAAGTTGGACACTTAACCAGTTCAGCCACCTAGGTACCCCTGAGGAGAGAAAAATTTTAAAAGTAAAATGCTTACAACAGTGTTCTCACATAGTAAACTCTCAATGATTATTTAATATTATAATGTAATCTAAATTTTAATACATTATTCTGACTATTGTGTGCAGCGTAGATTACATGGGAAAGAGTAAAGCAGAAAGATCAGTTCAGAAAGCATCATATGAGTCCCATCCCAGATGTTAGTGGCTTGAGAGCATAGTGAAGAAACAAAAGTGACCTGACTCAAAATGTACTTTTGAGGTAGAACCCACAAGACTTGCTTATGAATTGGATAGGAGTTGAGGGAAGAAGAGAGAGAGATCAAGGTTGACCACTATATTGCCTGCAAGAAGTGTGTGGGTGATGGTATTATTTTCTGAAACAGGAAAGACTGTGGAAGGAACAGGTTTTAGGGAGAAACCAAACTTTCCTTTGGACGAGATAATGGTGAGATGTCCATTAGGCATCCAAGGGGAGATAATACCACCAACCAGAGATTTCAACTGTAGAAATAACATCTCACTAAACAAAAGTATTGAGTGTGTTTAGCTTTTAGAAAAAAATTCAGAAATGACTTTTTATAATTTACACATCTGTGTGTGTCTGCAACTATTTTTCACAGAGGATAGGAAAAATGGGAAGATTTTTTAAGTCTTAATTAAAATTAATATTTTTATGGTTACAAAATGTTCCTTTAAGAAAAACTCAGAATCATTTACATCAGCATACTATTTCCTAACCATAATTAGTTTCCACAGAAATCATTATTTTATGATGTAGGTAACATTTACCAAAGTTAGAAGTAACAAAATAATATGAAGTGTCAATACGTATTTAAAAACTACCAAATTTATTAACACTAGAAAAAGTCTCATTCGCTTTGGTTTTCAGGAGCGTGAAAACAATAAGATCAGGGGACAAAAAAGCTGACTTCCATTCTTAAAGGCAACGTTCATAGTCTGAAATTCTCCTTCTATAGGGAGGCTGATATTATTTTTTCCCCTGGAAAATGAGATTCAAACCCAGGATACAAAGATGATGACCATACTAATTTTGAACCAGACTGTTGTTTGCAGAACGTTACTGCTGGACACAGGAGGGGAAGGTTGGAAACCACTACACCCTAGTTATTAACACACCAAAATTACCACCTTTCTCATAACTGATTTGCTCCCAGATTTGTCTTATGACAAAGGGGAGATCCTCATGAGATCATGTTGGGAAGATGCAGCATCTTGATGCTCAGCATAGGAGGGAAATGTGAACCTTAAAATTACCCAGTTTCAAGGAGTCTTTGAAAGGAGTGCTGATAAGATGTCTTTGAAAGAAGGTTAGGGGGCACCTGGGTGGTTCAGTCAGTTAAGCATCTGACTTTGGCTCACTTCATGATCTCACAGTTCATGAGTTCGAGTCCCGTGTCGGGCTCTGTGCTGACAGCTCAGAGCGTGGAGCCTGCTTCGGATTCTGTGTCTCCCACTCATTCTCTCTCTGTCTCTCTCTCGAAAATAAATAGACATTAAAAAAAGTGAAAGAGTGTTAAATAAACATGTGTTGAACAGAAGAATGACAGCATTTATCAAGAAAAATGGGAAAGTATTATATTAAAGATCTCTGAAAAGGTCATGATATTTGTTTGAAGGAGTAAAACATTAAACAAATTCTGTTAGACTTTGAAATTTTAGATTGTATGTTATGCAACTCTTCTAGATTGGCAGTGATGGAGGAACTGATTTTACCCTCAAAACCTACTGGACACAGATACTTTAAGAAATACTTCCAAATTTTATTGTTATGAATGTTTTGGTATATGGAAGGTTTTTAAATGTTTCTGTATATTTCAGTATATCAATATCCCCTTTGTGGAGGCCAAGGCACAGTAATAAATGCGAGTGCGTGGTTCTGTGGTTGGACAAGGCAATAGGTAATAATGTGTAGACTTGAGTTCTGCTATGTTCTTGCTCCCAGGCATTCACATCAAAGGCCATGAGGGAGGATCATGCCCTTTCTATCTGGTGCACATCCCACTCTGGGCCAGAAGCATGGCCCACTGACTGCAAACACGTCTCCATGAGGAACCAAGAGAGACAATGCAGGGCTATATCCATACACCCCTAGCTTGAACTGAATCCACACCAGCCTCTGAGGCCTGTCCTAGCTCATCGTCTTGATATCTGTATATTTTTTTGAGAATACTTGCAAAATCTATACCTGAAGATAACAAAAGTAATCAGCCATGTTATCCCTGGCACTTTTATAGTTTTGTTTTTTAGCCTTTAGATTTTTAATACATCTGGGATTTATTTTGATGTAGAGTATACAAGTCTAACACTTTTTCTCTTTAATGGCTAGACAATTGTTCTAACATAATTTGTCGAAAACTTATTTTTTGCCTTTTATGTGAAATAACTTATTTAATTTTAAATCTGTATTCATTCTTTGTCATTGGGGACTTTATACTCTGTCCCACTGATCTGTCTATTATTATATCTGCACCTCACAGTGTTTTGATTGTACTTTTAATATATGTTAGGACAAAAACGAAGTTATTAAAAAAGGTTAAGGTCCTATATTGACATGTACTGAACTCTTTGTCATAGAGAGGATTTCTTTATAGCATAGAGATGATTAATTCCTGTGGTGTTCAAATGTTAGCTTTTTTGCAAGCTTCTATACTCATTTTCAATACAGAAGAGTTGGCAATGGGGCCCCTGGGTGGCTCAGTAGGTTGAGCGTCCAACTTAGGACCAGGTCAGAATCTCACGGTTTGTGAGTTTGAGTACCACAACAGCTCACAGCTGTCAATGTGGAGCCTGCTTTGGATCCTCTTTCCCACTCTCTCCCTGCCCCTCCCCCTGCTGGTACTCTGTATCTCAAAAATAAATAGGCGGAGAGGGAAGATGGCGGCGTAGGAGGACGCTGGGCTCACCGCGCGTCCTGCTGATCACTTAGATTCCACCTACACCTGCCTAAATAACCCAGAAAACCGCCAGAGGATTAGCAGAACGGAGTCGCCGGAGCCAAGCGCAGACGAGAGGCCCACGGAAGAGGGTAGGAAGGGCGGCGAGGCGGTGCACGCTCCACGGACTGGCGGGAGGGAGCCGGGGCGGAGGGGCGGCTCGCCGGCCAAGCAGAGCCCCCGAGTCTGGCTTGCAAAAAGCGGAGGGGCCTGACGGACTGTGTTCCGACAGCAAGCGCGACTTAGCGGCTGGGAGGTCATAAGTTAACAGCTCTGCTCAGAAAGCGGGAAGGCTGAAGGACAAAGGGAAGGAGAGCTGCTGAGCCCCCGGACGACAGAGCTCAGTTTGGTGGGGAACAAAGGCGCTCGCCAGCGCCATCTTCCCCGCCCATCCCCCAGCCAAAATCCCAAAGAGAACCAGTTCCTGCCAGGGAACTTGCTCCCTCCGCACAAACACCCAACTCTGCGCTTCTGCGGAGCCAAACCTCCGGCAGCGGATCTGACTCCCTCCTGCTGCCACAGGGCCCCTCCTGAAGTGGATCACCTAAGGAGAAGCAAGCTAAGCCTGCCCCTCCTGCCCCTGTGCACCTTGCCTACCCACCCCAGCTAAGACGCCAGATCCCCAGCATCACAAGCCTGGCAGTGTGCAAGTAGCATAGATAGGCCACCCCACCCCACAGTGAATCCCACCCCTAGGAGAGGGGAAGAGAAGGCACACACCAGTCTGACTGTGGACACAGCGGTGGGCTGGGGGCAGACATCAGTTCTGACTGCGGCTCCGCCCACCAACTCCAGTTATACACCACAGCACAGGGGAAGTGCCCAGTAGGTCCTCACCACGCCAGGGACTATCCAAAATGACCAAGCGGAAGAATTCCCCTCAGAAGAATCTCCAGGAAATAACAACAGCCAATGAGCTGATCAAAAAGGATTTAAATAATATAACAGAAAGTGAATTTAGAATAATAGTCATAAAATTAATCGCTGGGCTTGAAAACAGTATAGCTGACAGCAGAGAATCTCTTGCTACAGAGATCAAGGGACTAAGGAACAGTCACGAGGAGCTGAAAAACGCTTTAAATGAAATGCATAACAAAATGGAAACCACCACGGCTCGGATTGAAGAGGCAGAGGAGAGAATAGGTGAACTAGAAGATAAAGTTATGGAAAAAGAGGAAGCTGAGAAAAAGAGAGATAAAAAAATCCAGGAGTATGAGGGGAAAATTAGACAACTAAGTGATACACTAAAAAGAAATAATATACGCATAATTGGTATCCCAGAGGAGGAAGAGAGAGGGAAAGGTGCTGAAGGGGTACTTGAAGAGATAATAGCTGAGAACTTCCCTGCACTGGGGAAGGAAAAAGGCATTGAAATCCAAGAGGCACAGAGAACTCCCTTCAGACGTAACTTGAATCGATCTTCTGCACGACATATCATAGTGAAACTGGCAAAATACAAGGATAAAGAGAAAATTCTGAAAGCAGCAAGGGGTAAACGTGCCCTCACATATAAAAGGAGACCTATAAGACTCGTGACTGATCTCTCTTTTGAAACTTGGCAGGCCAGAAAGAATTGGCACGAGATTTTCAGTGTGCTAGACAGAAAAAATATGCAGCCGAGAATCCTTTATCCAGCAAGTCTGTCATTTAGAATAGAAGGAGAGATAAAGGTCTTCCCAAACAAACAAAAACTGAAGGAATTTGTCACCACTAAACCAGCCCTCCAAGAGATCCTAAGGGGGACCCTGTGAGACAAAGTACCAGAGACATCACTACAAGCATAAAACATACAGACATCACTATGACTCTAAACTCATATCTTTCTATAATAACACTAAATGTAAATGGATTAAATGCGCCAACCAAAAGACATAGGGTATCAGAATGGATAAAAAAACAAGACCCATCTATTTGCTGTCTACAAGAGACTCATTTTAGACATGAGGACACCTTTAGATTGAGAGTGAGGGGATGGAGAACTATTTATCATGCTACTGGAAGCCAAAAGAAAGCTGGAGTAGCCATACTTATATCAGACAAACTAGACTTTAAATTAAAGGCTGTAACAAGAGATGAAGAAGGACATTATATAATAGTGACAGGGTCTATCCATCAGGAAGAGCTAACAATTATAAATGTCTATGCGCCGAATACCGGAGCGCCCAAATATATAAAACAATTACTCATAAACATAAGCAACCTTATTGATAAGAATGTGGTAATTGCAGGGGACTTTAACACCCCACTTACAGAAATGAATAGATCATCTAGACACACGGTCAATAAAGAAACAAGGGCCCTGAATGAGACATTGGAGCAGATGGACTTGACAGATATATTTAGAACTCTGCATCCCAAAGCAACAGAATATACTTTCTTCTCGAGTGCACATGGAACATTCTCCAAGATAGATCATATACTGGGTCACAAAACAGCCCTTCATAAGTTTACAAGAATTGAAATCATACCATGCATACTTTCAGACCACAATGCTATGAAGCTTGAAATCAACCACAGAAAAAAGTCTGGAAAACCTCCCAAAGCATGGAGGTTAAAGAACACCCTACTAACGAATGAGTGGGTCAACCAGGCAATTAGAGAAGAAATTAAAAAATATATGGAAACAAACGAAAATGAAAATACAACAATCCAAACGCTTTGGGACGCAGCAAAGGCAGTCCTGAGAGGAAAATACATTGCAATCCAGGCCTATCTCAAGAAACAAGAAAAATCCCAAATACAAAATCTAACAGCACACCTAAAGGAAATAGAAGCAGAACAGCAAAGGCAGCCTAAACCCAGCAGAAGAAGAGAAATAATAAAGATCAGAGCAGAAATAAACAATATAGAATCTAAAAAAACTGTAGAGCAGATCAACGAAACCAAGAGTTGGTTTTTTGAAAAAATAAACAAAATTGACAAACCTCTAGCCAGGCTTCTCAAAAAGAAAAGGGAGATGACCCAAATAGATAAAATCATGAATGAAAATGGAATTATTACAACCAATCCCTCAGAGATACAAACAATTATCAGGGAATACTATGAAAAATTATATGCCAACAAACTGGACAACCTGGAAGAAATGGACAAATTCCTGAACACCCACACTCTTCCAAAACTCAATCAGGAGGAAATAGAAAGCTTGAACAGACCCATCACCAGCGAAGAAATTGAATCGGTTATCAAAAATCTCCCAACAAATAAGAGTCCAGGACCAGATAGCTTCCCAGGGGAGTTCTACCAGATGTTTAAAGCAGAGATAATACCTATCCTTCTCAAGCTATTCCAAGAAATAGAAAGGGAAGGAAAACTTCCAGACTCATTCTATGAAGCCAGTATTACATTGATTCCTAAACCAGACAGAGACCCAGTAAAAAAAGAGAACTACAGGCCAATATCCCTGATGAATATGTATGCAAAAATTCTCAATAAGATACTAGCAAATCGAATTCAACGGCATATAAAAAGAATTATTCACCATGATCAAGTGGGGTTCATTCCTGGGATGCAGGGCTGGTTCAACATTCGCAAATCAATCAACGTGATACATCACATTAACGAAAAAAAAGAGAAAAACCATATGATCCTGTCAATCGATGCAGAAAAGGCCTTTGACAAAATCCAGCACCGTTTCTTAATAAAAACCCTTGAGAAAGTCGGGATAGAAGGAACATACTTAAAGATCATAAAAGCCATTTATGAAAAGCCCACAGCTAACATCATCCTCAACGGGGAAAAACTGAGAGCTTTTTCCCTGAGATCAGGAACACGACAGGGATGCCCACTCTCACCGCTGTTGTTTAACATAGTGCTGGAAGTTCTAGCATCAGCAATCAGACAACAAAAGGAAATCAAAGGCATCAAAATTGGCAAAGATGAAGTCAAGCTTTCGCTTTTTGCAGATGACATGATATTATACATGGAAAATCCGACAGACTCCACCAAAAGTCTGCTAGAACTGATACATGAATTCAGCAAAGTTGCAGGATACAAAATCAATGTGCAGAAATCAGTTGCATTCTTATACACTAACAATGAAGCAACAGAAAGACAAATAAAGAAACTGATCCCATTCACAATTGCACCAAGAAGCATAAAATACCTAGGAATAAATCTAACCAAAGATGTAAAGGATCTGTATGCTGAAAACTATAGAAAGCTTATGAAGGTAATTGAAGAAGATTTAAAGAAATGGAAAGACATTCCCTGCTCATGGATTGGAAGAATAAATATTGTCAAAATGTCAATACTACCCAAAGCTATCTACACATTCAATGCAATCCCAATCAAAATTGCACCAGCATTCTTCTCGAAACTAGAACAAGCAATCCTAAAATTCATATGGAACCACAAAAGGCCCCGAATAGCCAAAGTAATTTTGAAGAAGAAGACCAAAGCAGGAGGCATCACAATCCCAGACTTTAGCCTCTACTACAAAGCTGTCATCATCAAGACAGCATGGTATTGGCACAAAAACAGACACACAGACCAATGGAATAGAATAGAAACCCCAGAACTAGACCCACAAACGTATGGCCAACTCATCTTTGACAAAGCAGGAAAGAACATCCAATGGAAAAAAAGACAGTCTCTTTAACAAATGGTGCTGGGAGAACTGGACAGCAACATGCAGAAGGTTGAAACTAGACCACTTTCTCACACCATTCACAAAAATAAACTCAAAATGGATAAAGGACCTGAATGTGAGACAGGAAACCATCAAAACCTTAGAGGAGAAAGCAGGAAAAGACCTCTCTGACCTCAGCCGTAGCAATCTCTTACTCAACACATCCCCAAAGGCAAGGGAATTAAAAGCAAAAGTGAATTACTGGGACCTTATGAAGATAAAAAGCTTCTGCACAGCAAAGGAAACAACCAACAAAACTAAAAGGCAACCAACGGAATGGGAAAAGATATTTGCAAATGACATATCGGACAAAGGGCTAGTCTCCAAAATCTATCAAGAGCTCACCAAACTCCACACCCGAAAAGCAAATAACCCAGTGAAGAAATGGGCAGAAAACATGAGTAGACACTTCTCTAAAGAAGACATCCGGATGGCCAACAGGCACATGAAAAGATGTTCAGCGTCGCTCCTTATCAGGGAAATACAAATCAAAACCACACTCAGGTATCACCTCACGCCAGTCAGAGTGGCCAAAATGAACAAATCAGGAGACTATAGATGCTGGAGAGGATGTGGAGAAATGGGAACCCTCTTGCACTGTTGGTGGGAATGCAAATTGGTGCAGCCGCTCTGGAAAGCAGTGTGGAGGTTCCTCAGAAAATTAAAAATAGACCTACCCTATGACCCAGCAATAGCACTGCTAGGAATTTATCCAAGGGACACAGGAGTACTGATGCATAGGGGCACTTGTACCCCAATGTTCATAGCAGCACTCTCAACAATAGCCAAATTATGGAAAGAGCCTAAATGTCCATCAACTGATGAATGGATAAAGAAATTGTGGTTTATATACACTATGGAATACTACGTGGCAATGAGAAAAAATGAAATATGGCCTTTTGTAGCAACGTGGATGGAACTGGAGAGTGTGATGCTAAGTGAAATAAGCCATACAGAGAAAGACAGATACCATATGGTTTCACTCTTATGTGGATCCTGAGAAACTTAACAGGAACCCATGGGGGAGGGGAAGGAAAAAAAAAAAAAAAAAGAGGTTAGAGTGGGAGAGAGCCAAAGCATAAGAGACTGTTGAGAACTGAGAGCAAACTGAGGGTTGATGGGGGGTGGGAGGGAGGAGAGGGTGGGTGATGGGTATTGAGGAGGGCACCTTTTGGGATGAGCACTGGGTGTTGTATGGAAACCAATTTGACAATAAATTTCATATATAAATAAAAATAGAATAAAATAAAATAAAATTTAGACTACATTCAGGAAATTTACACAATTTCCAAAATACAGCTCTTAACAAAAAAAATAAAATGACTCTAAGGTACTAAGGTTTTCAAATATAAAGACATTTTAGTTTAATATGTAAAATAAATAAATAAATAAATAAACGTTTACAAAGTTGGCAGAAAAACATGAGGTTCTTTGTGTTAATTCCTATTAGCATACTCTCTAGCTATATCAGTGAGTATTTTTAAAACATGTTAATTTAGGTTAAAATGCTTTGCCTTCTAAAGCACATAAGGTATTAGTATTATTACTGGTGACATGTTGAATTGGGTTCACTAACTGGCATAATGAAAATCTGACCTCTTTCAGTGCTGATTGCCACCTTGCAGATTTTGGCAGAGCTTCCTTCTCACCTCGTATGAATCTAGATGTTGAAACAAACACCTACAAAAAATGGGGGGAATAAACTTCTGCAATTAGATTTTGGTAAGAATTTGGTAAGTTACAACACAGTTCCAAAATCTGCGGACTAGAACTGCAAACAAGTTCTGCCTTATTACAGGAAGAAAGAAAATGTACTCATTACCATAGGTAATTTTCAAGTATTTATTGAAGACATTTGAGTTCTTAGGTGCAGGGGAGTAAGATACATCCAGGTTTAAATTTCTACTCCTTATTATCTTGAACAATTTTCTTAGTCTAATTTTGGTCATCCATAAAATGAGGACAGGTATACCCAGCCTATACAGTCATTGTAGGGATTAAATGAGAAAATACACATGAAAGGGTGTTGTCCATAATAAGTTCTCATCACTTATATGTTCGATTCCTCCATGCACCCTCATTCCCTCCAGGAAGATGTGTCAGAAGGCCTGTTTGCAATCCCTCTGAGATAACTCAGGTTGCAAGGTAGCCTTTGAGAATGTGAATGAGTCCTTTCAGGGCACAGGGTTGGGCTTACAAAATACTATAGAGCATGTAAAATTTGTTTCCGTTTCCCTCTGTGCCACAATTCTGTGTCCTCACACGACACAACCTGTTCTCTCCTCAAGCATCCACTGGTGAGCTCCATTTTCCATCCCCAGTATCTACATGGGTGTATTATTGCAAAATGGTGAAAATAGGACCTAGTGATGTCTCCATTTATCTGCCATATTGACATTCTAATAGGAAGGGAGTTGTCATGACTCCATCTGTAATCGATACATATTATTCCCAACAGGCCTCCATTTCCTCATTATTAGAAAACATTAACACATAGTTGGGAGGTGGACGCATGGTTACATTATGTTTCATTTTCCTTAATGGAAAACAAATACGGTTATTTAAAAGAATTGAAGAGAAATGTGCAGAATTGATAATGACACATTAACTTATAGTAGCAACTAATAAAATGTGCTATCATTCCCTTAATGTCCATATATTTCATTAGATTATATAACCTCTTCCATGGCAGGGTTTAGGTCTATTTTACTCTCACAATTTTAATTCTCTACGTCAGACATGTAGGCACAAGATAAGCATTTGTGGAATGAATAAATGTGTTCATAGATATGTTATATTAGTAGTGAATATATATAGTTAGTAAAATGAAACACAAAATAAAAATAATGTGGGATAATGGGTGTTTTGATCTTTCAGCCAAATTTAAAGTGCTGCATGTGTTTTAATATTTTTAAAGATGGTAATAAAATACGAGATGAAATCTAAAATCGATTCTGGCTCTAAATACCGGGTTGGGGCGCCTGGGTGGCGCAGTCGGTTAAGCGTCCGACTTCAACCAGGTCACGATCTCACGGTCCGTGAGTTCGAGCCCCGCGTCGGGCTCTGGGCTGATGGCTCAGAGCCTGGAGCCTGTTTCCGATTCTGTGTCTCCCTCTCTCTCTGCCCCTCCCCCGTTCATGCTCTGTCTCTCTCTGTCCCAAAAATAAATAAACGTTGAAAAAAAAATTTAAAAATAAATACCGGGTTGAGAAATTGTGGAGAATAGAGGTCTCTTTCTGTAACTTCTAAAATCACATTGTTAGTAATCCCTCAAAGAACTTGCCTTAATTGAGAAAAAGTGGTTTGTCCCACCATTTCCACAGCTGTCCTCCAGGTGACATGATGCGAGACCCATCTCGCAACACTCAGGACGTACTTTCCCCCAAGATTGTTTCCATTATGAACTTACAGTTCTAATTTGTTTTCTTATATTAACATCTTCAAAATCTCAGCCTTGATGTTTCTTTCCATTATGGCTTTGCTGATGCAATCTGCCTCTTGTTTTATATGGCAATAAAATCAGCACATTTAGATTGCCATTAATCCTTTTTAAAAGTTGAGGAATACCAGGGAGAACACTTTTATTTTTGTCTCATTTGGTATGTTGTTTGGGCCCAGGAATTTCCTGAATGTTTCTACAGTAACATATCACCAAAAAAGGAAAGAAGCATAGATGTAAACCTTGCCTCTTGCCATTGAGTTACTGACCCTGTTAAAATGGTTGATTCTTTGAAAATAGATTCAAGTTTACAAAGACTTTATCATTCTTCGTTTTAGAAAATTACTCAACAAATAAAGACTCTCCAAAAATAAGAGAATTAGAATTCATTAGGAAAGCTAATTTGTAAATTTGTAAGACTAATTCTTAAAACTATTAGTGTCAAATAAGCTCATCTTTCTGTAAGTGTCTTTGAGTCAAAAATCATTGTTTCTAAATAATTCATTTCAGTGTATTAAAAATCAAAAGTTAAAATTTTTTTTATGGACAACCATTTATTGTAAAGAATTCTATTTTAAAAAGTAAGGTCATCTGAAAATAAGACATTAACTAACATGATTAAAATTAAAATGTGTCTGATTTAGGAGTAAAATAGAAGATGTCAATTCATGTTGTATCCAATAATTACATATTATATTTAAAAAAATTTTTAACATTTATTCATTTTTGAGAGACAGAGAGAGACAGAGCATAAGTGGGGAAGGGGCAGAGAGAGAGGGAGACAGAATCCCAAGTAGGCTCCAGGCGGGGCTCAAACCCACAAACCACGAGACCATGACCTGAGCTGAAGTCGGACACTCAACTGACTGAGCCACCCAGGTGCCCCTGTCCTTTTAGTTTTTAAACTGCCTTCTCCATGTAAAGAAATGGAGGGGAATATTATTTAGTCAACCACAAACTTTTTTTTTTTAATTTTTTTTAATGTTTATTTATTTTTGAGACAGAGAGAGACAGAGCATGAACGGGGGAGGGGCAGAGAGAGAGGGAGACACAGAATTGGAAGCAGGCTCCAGGCTCTGAGCCAACAGCCCAGAGCCTGACGCGGGGCTCGAACTCACAGACCGCGAGATCGTGACCTGAGCTGAAGTCGGACGCTTAACCGACTGAGCCACCCAGGCGCCCCAAACTTTTTTTTTTTTTAATTCAACAGATATTTATTGGATGTTGGTTATATGCAAGGCACATATGCTAGGAGTGAGTAGTATAAAATATAATTTGGTTCTTGCCTTCTTGGAACTCAAAGTTTAGCTTTCATTAGCATTTCTAACAGATCCTTGAGCAACCAACGGAATGGGAAAAGATATTTGCAAATGACATATCGGACAAAGGGCTAGTATCCAAAATCTATCAAGAGCTCACCAAACTCCACACCCGAAAAGCAAATAACCCAGTGAAGAAATGGGCAGAAAACATGAATAGACACTTCTCTAAAGAAGACATCCGGATGGCCAACGGGCACATGAAAAGATGTTCAGCGTCGCTCCTTATCAGGGAAATACAAATCAAAACCACACTCAGGTATTACCTCACGCCAGTCAGAGTGGCCAAAA
>NW_024420626.1:0-1754 GCF_014898765.1 Herpailurus yagouaroundi
TGTTTATGGATGTATTATTTATAAATTAACAAATGAGGTAGATTTTTTTAGTGATGAATAAAAATTTTTAATCTGAAAAGGAATGGAAAAGAAAGCTTGGATTTGTTGAAAACCTGTTGGTAGCATCTGTTGAGTTAGAGGTTTGTGTTTATATCAAGTGATCTGTACACCAGACCTGAGGGAAAGGTTTTATTATTATGGAGCTATAGAGGAGAAACACAAGGATTTAGTAATCTCCACACAATTTATGCAGACTAATTGTATTTTCCCATATTACATGATAAACACACTTAATCCCATTTTGCAGTAAGAAATCAGAGTAATAGAGATGATAAGTAACTTGTCTAGAGTTATACCTGGAAAGTCAAGAACTAGCACTTGAACCCAGATCTTTGACTTCGGGGCTAACTCTCTCTGACTCTGAATTATACAGTTTTAAATCTGAATGATATGAAACCCATACTGTGTAACCCATAACTGTGTAACTCTGTTACAATTGAAGAGCTCCTCAATAAATGCTCTTGATTCTTATCTTTCCACCTACTATGAAATATTAGTTCTTCACTTAAGCCAAATTTCTCCACCTGGGCACCGTTGACATTTGGGTTTGAATAATTGTTATGAAGATGTCCTGTACACTGTAAGATGTTTAGTAGCATCCTTGGTCTTACCCACTAGATGCCAGTAGCACGTACTTCACTGTTGTGATGATCAAAATGTATCTAGACATTGCCAAATATCAGGGAGGGCAAGAGTCATCTTGAGTTCAGAATCACTGAGTTAAGCCATTTTTAGCTTGCCCTTGTGGTCTCTCCCACTGTCATTTTATCTTTACGTCTACTGACAAAGGGTTCAGTGTGAACCATCAGAGAAATAAGCCCCCTCCCCAAAAACAAGGAAAAAAATTTCCTAATTCTTCTACCTTCTTTTGTTGCTTTTCTACCTATTCAGACCTTACTACACTCAATTATGCCCTTTGCTACCACAATAAGGAAAATTTTATTTATCAAATATTTTTAAAGACCTGGTTATGATAACTAATTTTGTTATACTCTTAAGTGAGACAACCCCTGGAATTCCTCTTGGAATTTTTTACTATTTAGTAAATAGTCTTAATTTATTATTTAACTATTTAATTTATATTTTTATTCCTTCATCCACGCACTGCCCCTTACAAATAGATTTCCACTGAGGACCTGGCCTAGATTTCCAGATTTGTTCCTTCCCCTTCTATACATCTTATTCGCTTTTTCTCTTACTTTATGTTCATATCTATCTCTCTTCATTTTGTTCCCTCTCCTCCTTGAGCATTCCATCCGCCTCTGTGTGATGACCTTTAATTTTGCAGCACCATTTCTCACTACACACCAGTAATCCACACATATTCCTGACAGTTTGTTGGTTGTGGACATTACACAGCCATCTCAGACCACAGCTCAAAATTTTTCTACTCAGTTCAGCTCTTTTTCCCTTTAAACCTTTCTTCACTATGAAACTGCCACTGTTCTTCCAAGTTATAAACTTACTTTTTCCTGGACCTCCCTCTCCCACTTGTAACATCTCATCACTCCTTGAAGTGAAAAAAGATAGTAAAATTTAAAGTCCTTAGCATGACAGACAACTATATATTATGGTGTGTGTATATATATATATATATATCACTTGCTAGTCTCTAGCCAAAACCAGACTATTCAACATTTGTCAAGCTGATAAACCTTGATATTCATTTTCTTTTTTAAAAATGTTTATTTCTG
>NW_024420626.1:1764-2855 GCF_014898765.1 Herpailurus yagouaroundi
GAGCAGGGGAGGTGCAAAGAGAGAGGGAGACACAGAATCCGAAGTAGGCTCCAGGCTCTGAGCTGTCAGCATAGATCCCAACATAGGGCTCCCGGACCACAAGATCACGACCTGAGCCGAAGCCAAACACTCAACCGACTAAGCCACCCAGGTGCCCCTATATTCATTTTCTGATGTCCTTCACAGATAATCTATTCTAGTGCAAATGCCACCTCCTCTAAAAGCCTTCCTAGAGGCTTAAAAGTTGAAATTTCTTTCTTAATGTTGCTATAGCACTTTGCTTGTATGTAGATTATGTACTCTCTCAAAGAGCTTTTGTGTAGATATTCTTTCTCTGCCATGTTCAGTGATTCTTGTATTCTTATGCTTTTTACGTACCATTCACAGGACTTGTTATATAAATGTGCATGGAGGGGCGCCTGGGTGGCTCAGTTGGTTAAGCTTCCAACTTCGCTCAGGTCACGATCTCGCGGTCCGTGAGTTCGAGCCCCGCGTCGGGCTCTGTGCTGACAGCTCAGAGCCTGGAGCCTGTTTCAGATTCTGTGTTTCCCTCTCTCTCTGACCCTCTCCCGTTCATGCTCTGTCTTTCTCTGTCTCAAAAATAAATAAACGTTAAAAAAAATTTTTTTTTTAAATAAATGTGCATGGAATATTTTCCATGAATGTGTTTTAGTGTTAACTGAAATATATTTCACTTCACATCGGTCATTTATTCAACTTTTCTGCCTTATAATCTGTGCCAAAAAGACCTTCCCAGTGAATGACTTTCAACTCTGCAAACCATAAACCACCTATATAAACTTCATTTCTCATGGAACAAGAATATTCCATCTTATTAGCAATACAAACTCACACTTAAATCATTAACACCTTAATGACTGGGGCAACTGGATGGCTCAGTTAGTTAAGCATTCAACTTCAGTTTAGGTCATTATCTCATGGTTTGTGAGTTTGAGCCCTACATGGGGTTCTGCACTGACAGTGCAGAGCCTGCCTGGGATTCTCTCTCGCTCCCTCTCTCTCTGCCCCTCCCCCACTCTCTCTCAAAATGAATAAACTTAAAAAAACAGTGCCAATAATCAAACCAGCAA
>NW_024420627.1:0-5655 GCF_014898765.1 Herpailurus yagouaroundi
GATGCTATCGATTCTTTCAGTGGAATCCTGCCCAGGGGCTGCACAAGGAACTCCATGATACGAATTCATTGCTTCCTCAAATGATGGGTTTTATGAGAAGTTATGTACTGTGAGCTTGGGTTAGAAATAGTCCACATCATTCCCAATCTCAAGGCTTGTTTTGGACAAAGGATGAAGATAAAAAGCAACGAAAACATAAAAGACTTTTGTAAGAAGCTCAGCGTAAATACGGCAGAAGAAAAGATAGGGGAAAGTGTCTTTTCATTTCATGTTAACAGCCAAAGAGAAAAAGCTTCTTTAGATTTCAAGAAGAAAAGAATAATATCAATACACAAAGCAAGCTTTAAAGGTGAGCTTTATCATCCTGTGAGTAGGGCTTTTGAGTACAAACTCTAGTGATTATGGTATTTCTTATAACTCCTTGTTGCCCTAGGGAAAAGTACTTCATTGCCTAACTTTTATCTGAGTTCATGGCTATTTTCCTTTCATTTATAAAGCTTAGCTTATCTTAGTTCATCAAATAATTTTTTTTTCTTTCTCTGATCACAGAAATCTCATTTACACTCCTGAAAGTCCTATTACCCTTGACAGGTACCTAGCATTCTGCCTTGCACATCTACTTACTTATGTGGGGAAAATGAAAACAAACAAACAAAAAAACAAACAAAAACACAGGCATTTGTTTCTTCACCATCCACAGACAGAATAAACTCTTAACGGAAATAATAAAATATTTGGGCACTGAACACGTGACTGCTCTTAAATGTTCATATATTCAAATTGAGAACACTATTTATTTGACAGGTTTCGTCAAATGCCCAAGAGAACGATTCAAAAATAAAGAGAACACTGTGAATCAATGTGTTAGGAAGGTCATGAAAAAATTGGAGACTACGATCCAGATCTTAAAAAAGCTCTGAATGTATACTCACAAAGACTTAACCACTTTGGATAACCAGGTTGAAAATAGTGCTTTGAAAGTTCATAGCTGTAGCATTCGAAGGCAGGGTTTCTTACAGTATGGTCTGATACCTCTCCCTAATCAACGGAATCATGGAGGGCTTACTACATGTACGGATTTCGAATTCACACCGAATTCTACATTTTTAGGTAATGTGTCAGTTTTTGTTAAGATAACCCAAACTAGTAACAGCATTCCAATCTGCAAAGGACACACGAGCCCCACTCTCTTTAGCATAAAGTTTGGGTTGCTCTGGTAGGTGGATGAAAGCAACAAAACACAGAAGTCTGCAGGGAGAAGTGGAGACTTGAAGTGTTTTAAATGCATACTGTCTCATTTCTCAGGGAGGGCACAGAGACGGCTTGATGGCACCCAAATCAGGTGTTTCTGTCTGAACCCGTCCTGCTACCCAGGCCACAATCAACCATCAAGATTATCCAGAGAAATGATCTGCATCTGCATCGGCATCCATCTGTATCTGCTGGAGATTCCCTGACTAACCCGATTCTCATTGCTGTTGGGGCTCTGGGTGTGGGGTGGGAGGTAGATAAACGGAGAGAATCAGACAAGCCCAAGTGGCCAAGAACTGGATGGAGTCCACCCTAACTGTTACCATGGCCATATCGAAGTTACCAGAGCTGATGATGCTACATGCGGGGCCACCATTGTTCTGTGATGATATTGCAGTTGGTATATGATGCTAAGAATTAAAACAAGGAATCGCGGTAACTTAGTATATATTATAACGTGTCAACAAGAAGGCAAAGAAAAATCTTGGTTTGTACTTTGTTGGCAATTACTAATAGATATGAAGTTTACCGTGCCTCCTAGGAGGCAAGGTCCTTGCCAACAGAAATACAACGCTAATACAGGAGCACCTTCCAAGGGTTCATCTGAGAGTATACTGAATGGCCTGAGTATTTAATGTGATTCGTAAAGGCACAACTGGTTTCTCCATGGCCCACAAGTATTAAATTCTAGAATTCTATGATTTTCTTGATGCATTGATAAGCCAAGGAAACCTAGGAGGGGATTTGGTGAAGCCACCTGCCCTAGACATATGACAGCTAATTTTTGACTTAAGAAGAAAACGAATGACCTCCAAATGACATCAGCAATTGTAACTCACAGATGTGCTGTGAGCTTGAAATGCTCACACATGTGCTGCATCTTGAAGATGGTAAATGCTAAAAACATTGGTAGTATTATATTAATGGCTGCTACCCTTTTTTCCAAAATTTCGTAGGAGGTCATAAAGAAATTGGCAGCTCTGCCATTCCATGCAGCCTGCTGCCGATGACATTGTTGCCTTAATGGAGCACAGCCTACAGCCTCTTTGTGAGTAAAACTCTCTTTGATTATGCCACTGGTGGCAGCCTTTCTGTGACAGCTGAACACGTCCCTAACCGATAGTACTTGCACTTCCTCAATGCCATTCAAATACAATTTCATGTTTTGTTAGCACAGATAACATCAATAATGTCACTCTTATTGAAGGTAAAATTATGACCAACATCACTCAGCAGATGAGGTTGGGGAAAAGATGCTCCAAAGTTTCCTAAATGAAGAAGGGTCTTGGAGAATACCAGTGTTCTATCTCATAAGCAAAACCTCGCAGAGTAAACTGTGGGGCACAGGGTTCTCTCCGTTACAATATCACTTGAAGTTTAGGAGTGTTTTTCCTTATACATGTTTGGAAAAGTCCATGGTAGGGAAGGGTTTACTTAATCCCAGAGAGGAAAATGAAAGAAGGCTTTGGAGCCACAAACTCCTACAATCAGTAAGTAGGTCGAGACAACCATGAGGGTGTAGACACAGGGTACCTTTCATGAGAAGGGAAGAATGACTTAGAGGTTGAAAGCCAGAACCCCGGAGGAGCTAGGGACATGGAAAATCATTCCCAGGCCTTAAGACCCAATGAAAGGACTGCCTACCTGTAGCAGCTGAACTTCAGAATTGCTATGGACCAGTGACTCATTCATGATTACCTTCTTCCTTTCTTTTGGAACAGCAATGTTTGTGTTTTGTTGGTGTGTTTGTTTGTTTTTTCTCTGAGTGTGTGTGTGTGTGTGTGTGTGTGTGTGTGTGTTTTCTCTTTATCACATGCCCGTGTTGGTTGTATGCTGAATTCATAGGTCTTCATTCATAGGTCTTCAGATTGAAAGTGTAGTCGAGGACCAAAGCGCCCAAGGAGACTCATTCACACCTGGACCTAATTTAGATACCAATATCCTGGAATTTGAGCTGATGTTACAAGGGTTGGGCCTTAAGAGGAAGGATTCTTGTGGTAGGGTGAGGATATTTTTCATGCAGGATGAGAGTGAATAATAGGAGGCCAGCAGACAGGCTGTGTCAGTCTAAAATATGTTCATAAATTCTCTTTGAAGCCCTTCAAAAGGGGGACCTCCATTCCCTTTTCCTTAAGCATAGACCAGACGTACTGAATGATTTTGAAAACTAGAAGAAGGTGGAAGTGATAGTGAGTTAAAAACACTGTAAAGAGCAGATATTGTAGTTCCAATGAGGTTGTGATTAGGGGAAAATCGATGGAAGGAGCAACTGGCCATTAGACGCTAGGATTCTATGAGTGGAAGAGGTGAACATAAGCGAAGAGAAACAAAAATTATATAAAAGCAGGGAGGGGGCAAAACAGAAGAGACACATACTTATGTAGAACAAACTGAGGGTCATTGGAGGGGTTGTGGGAGCGGGGATGGGCTAAATGGGTAAGGGGCACTGAGGAATGTACTCCTGAAATCATTGTTGCACTACATGCTAACTAAGTTGGAGGTAAACTTTAAAAAAATAAAAATAAATCAATTAAAAAAGAAGCTAGAATTCTACACTATCAAAATTATCAATTAAATTTGAGAGTGGACTCAAGATATCTTCAGACGTGCAAAGACACAGAACATTCGATTCTACTCATTCATCATTAGGAAGTTATCTGAAGGTGTACTCCAGCAAAACAAGGAGAGAAAAAATAAAGAAAAACATATTATTAATAATAGGCAACATTACCAGAGTGTTTATTTTTGTGCCAGACACTGTTATGGGTTATTTTCACATATTATTACATATGAACCACACAACAAACTTATAAAGTATATACAATTACCATTCTTATCTTTGAGAGGAGGAAACAGGGTTATAAGGAAGCCAAATAACTCATCCAACATCCAACTTACACAGTTGGTAAGTGGAACAAGTAAAGGCTAACCCCAGGTCTTCTGGCTCAAGAGTCCAGGCTTTTAAATGCTCCCGAACTTCCCGGATAGCCATATTACCATGAAACCATGGAAACATACTGGGAGCGTAGCAGAGGAAAATCACAGGAAGGAAGCTATGAAGCAGACCTACTGAGTCACCACATAAATGAGGCAGGAAAAGAGAAGGGTCCAGTGAGAGACCGCTAAGAGGTTAGCAGGAAGATGTCATAAAGTGGCATGATTTGAGAAAACTGAAAGAGTGTAATAAAACAAAGACGTGAACTTAGAAAATTAAGGAGAACCAGATAATATCCATAAGACGGCCTTAGTCTGAATGAGCCAAGTGAAAAATGGCATGGTTTAAGGCACTGATGGAATACAAAGAGAAAGGATCCATTTCACCTTGATGCTAGAGATGTCCTCATTCAGCTGGTCCAAGGACTCCAGGAAAAGAGTAGTAATTCTCATGTTTGCATATTATTTAATAATCTCAATAATTTAAACCATTTATTCGTTTTCAAGTTTTAGAATCAACCTTGAACCCTCTAAAGAGACTTGATTGCATAGCATAACAGCAGTGTTAACAACAATGACAAATAGAAGCCCAAAGCTGATGGGAGACAGAGAAAAAGTGCAGCAAGGTTAAGGAAGACCTTTATCTTACACTGTAAGGAATGAAAAATGATAGTACAGGTAAGGGGAATAGGTCTCTATTTTAAAATTACAATTGTGCGGTACCTGAGTGGCTCGGTGAGTTCATAATCCAACTCTTGATTTTGGCTCAGATGATGATATCACAGTTCATAAGACTAAGATGAGAATTAGGTTCTGCACTGACAGCTCAGAAATATCTCTCTCTGCCCCTATCCTGCTTGAGCCTACTCTCTCTCTCTCTCTCTCTCTCTCTCTCTCTCTCTCTCTCTCTCTCTCTCTCTAATAACATACATTCATACATACATACATACATACATACATACATACATACATACATACATACATACATACATACAAACATAAAATTATATCTTGTGATGGTTAATTTCATGTTTTAAATGGGCTAAGCCACAGGGTACCCAGACATATGGCTAAACATTATTTTAGTGAGTCTGTGAGGACATTTCTTAGTACAATTAACATCTGTACATCACTAGACTAAGGAAGACACACTGCCTTGCCAAACACTGGGTGGCTTCAACTAATCGATTGAAGACCTGAATAGAACAAAAGGCGGAGTAAGAGAGAATCCACTGTGTCTATCTGACTGTCTTCAAGCTGTGGTATTGTTCTCCTGACTTCAGGCTCAGACTTGGAATGGAACATACATCATCAGCTCTCCTGATTCTTAGTCTTTTGGAGTCTGCCTGGAACTAAACTACTGGATCTCCTGGGTCTGCCCGTCTCAGCCTCCATAATCCTGTGAACCAATTCCCATTGATACTGAGTCTCTGGAGATCCCTAACTAGTACCTACATGTAACTTCATCCG
>NW_024420628.1:0-14820 GCF_014898765.1 Herpailurus yagouaroundi
AAAAGGCAACCAACGGAATGGGAAAAGATATTTGCAAATGACATATCGGACAAAGGGCTAGTATCCAAAATCTATCAAGAGCTCACCAAACTCCACACCCGAAAAGCAAATAACCCAGTGAAGAAATGGGCAGAAAACATGAATAGACACTTCTCTAAAGAAGACATCCGGATGGCCAACAGGCACATGAAAAGATGTTCAGCGTCGCTCCTTATCAGGGAAATACAAATCAAAACCACACTCAGGTGTCACCTCACGCCAGTCAGAGTGGCCAAAATGAACAAATCAGGAGACTATAGATGCAGGAGAGGATATGGAGAAACGGGAACCCTCTTGCACTGTTGGTGGGAATGCAAATTGGTACAGCCGCTCTGGAAAGCAGTGTGGAGGTTCCTCAGAAAATTAAAAATAGACCTACCCTATGACCCAGCAATAGCACTGCTAGGAATTTATCCAAGGGACACAGGAGTACTGATGCATAGGGGCACTTGTACCCCAATGTTCATAGCAGCACTCTCAACAATAGCCAAATTATGGAAAGAGCCTAAATGTCCATCAACTGATGAATGGATAAAGAAATTGTGGTTTATATACACAATGGAATACTACGTGGCAATGAGAAAAAATGAAATATGACCTTTTGTAGCAACGTGGATGGAACTGGAGAGTGTGATGCTAAGTGAAATAAGCCATACAGAGAAAGATAGATACCATATGGTTTCACTCTTATGTGGATCCTGAGAAACTTAACAGGAACCCATGGGGGAGGGGAAGGAAAAAAAAAAAAAGAGGTTAGAGTGGGAGAGAGCCAAAGCATAAGAGACTGTTGAGAACTGAGAACAAACTAAGGGTTGATGGGGGGTGGGAGGGAGGAGAAGGTGGGTGATGGGTATTGAGGAGGGCACCTTTTGGGATGAGCACTGGGTGTTGTATGGAAACCAATTTGACCATAAATTTCATATGTAAATAAAAAATAAATAAATAAATAAAAATAAAGGACATGGAAAAATGCTTTCCCTGTTCCCTGCAAACCAGTCTCCTTCCCCCTTCCCAAGGGTAATGACTAGTATGAATTTGGTACAACCAGTGGACACCTTTCAAGATCATTTTAATAAAATTGGTATTGCAATATTTCACAAATATGGAATCTTTACGAAGGAGAATACCACAAGTGTATCCAAGATATATGTTAAGAAATAAAACTTTCCTTCCCAGGAAAGCATAACCCCTAAGCTCATTGTGAGCTGTTACTCTCTGCCCATGGTTGATGTAGTGTATCTTTGCCGTTTACATTGGTTTGAATATTATTTAAATACTCTCCTGAAATGTCCTCTATAAGAGCTTGCCTTTTTCACTCGTCATTTTTGTCTGTGAGATTAATTCCCATCGATGTATAGAGGTGTAATGAATCATTTTCGCTGCTATATAGTATTCCCTTTTCTGTCCTAACACTTTGTCTCATAGTCAAATTGCTAAGTTTGAGTTTATTACAAACAATGCAGACGGGGGCATTCTCACGCATATCTGTTCTGACACAGCAAGCAACGTTTATCTGGGAGCAAAATTTGCTGGGTCGTTGTGTATTTGCATCTTCCACTTTTACAGATAAAGCTGCATCACACTCCAAATCAAATGTACCGATTTATACCTGTACCATTCATGTTCAGGGTTTCACGTGGCTTCACATCTCGATCAAACCTTCCAGTTGTCAGACTTTTAATTGCTTGCCAGTTTCAGAGGTGTAAAATGGTATCTTGTTGGGATTTTTAGCTTGTTTTTCTCATGTTACTAATGAGGTTGATCATCTTTGCTCTTTTTTTTTTTTTTTTTTTTTTTTTGGCTGATGTGTTCAATTGTTAGCAAAATAGCTCTTCATGTTTTTGGCCGTTTTTCTATTAGACAACTTGTTTTGTTTTTCTCACTGGTTCCACAAATTCTTTATAAAGGTTATATGTGTGGTCAATAACTGTTCCAAGTCTTTTTTTTTTCTACTCTACTATTTTTGTTAATGGTTTATTTTAATAAAGTAAATAAAGTTTTTATATTTCCTGTAAAAAATAAAAATAAAAAAATAAAAATAAAAAAAAATAAAATGTTAATCTGTTCTATCACTTCTCCACATTATATCTTCTAATAACTCCTGAGGATTCCCCAAGGAAAAAGCCCAAGTCGGGTCGCCCGGGTGGCTCAGACAGTTAAGCTGCCAACTCCTGGTTTTGGCCCAGATCATGATCTCATAATTTGTGAGTTAGAGCCTCTCATCAGGCTCTGTGCTGACAACTCAGAGACTGCTTGGGATTCTCTCTCTCCCCCTCTCTCTGTCCTTCACCCACTCATGCTTTCTCTCTCAAAATAAATAAATAAACTTGAAAAAATGTTAAAGCCCCAGTCCTTAGTGTAGATGGTTATCTTGTATAAGGAGGCTTCACTGTCTTACTGTCTCATATCCCATCCTGTATATAGCCTGTATCAGAACCTTCCCCAAAGTCTTTAGCTTTTTTAGACCCTCAGGTCATGCTATGTGTTGTTCCTCCTGTCTGGGAAATTCTCCCCAAACTTTTCCTACTGACAAGCTCTTTCTCATCCTTCAAGTTTGACATCCCTCAAATTGACACCTCCTCCAAGAAGCCCACCTCAATGCTTTCTACCCCACCTTCTCACCCTCCAATGAGATAGATGCTCCCCCAAGCCCCACTGCTGTCAACAGTCTTACAGTGCAGCATTATCAGTCTGTCTTTATGTCTCTGTGCCTACCAGAAGCACAGTCCTGTGTGTTTATTACAGCCATGCTTTTTGATGTTTTTTTTTTTCCTTTGTTCCCCGGCTCCTTGCTTGATGCATGGATAGGCACTCAATGAGTATTTGATGAATGAATGAAGTGGCAGGTACAATGATGAAATGTGCAGAGATGACAGGAAAATGGCACTGGGGAAAAGGAAAAATTCAAGATTATCTATAACATGTTTGGTTTTAAGGTGAAGGTAAATCCCCTAGTGTTCATTCCTAAAGGGAAGGGAAGAAAAAGGAAATGAGAAGAAAAGGGTAGGAGAGACAAGGCCTGCAGAGGGGAACAGAGAAGAGAAAAGTTTACTTGGGCTCCACTTTACATGTCCATCTCTATGGATTGTGATTTATTATAATAGATATTTGGTTGATTTATTCAGCCATTTAAGTAACAAATACTAGTTTTTCTCCCTTTGTCCCCCCTCCCCAATCACTATGACTCTCAGTACATGTAACACAAAAGTTTCAAGAGATGTGTTAGCTGCTTAGAGACATTATACCAAGACTTTTTATACCAAACAAAGGAACAGAAATATTTTAGAATACATTTTATTTGAGCTTTAGGATAAGAAGAGATATTCTTCATTTAATAAGGAACTTAATCATAAATGCCTTGCCACGTGATAGACTCTTTATTTTCAATTTTCTTTAGGGTGGAAAGAAAGGAGCGTGCCCGGTTGAAGACAGTGAAGTTTAATGCGAAACCCGGAGTGATTGATTCAAAAGGGGTAAGTACAAAATAATTGAAACATTAAGTTCTCTCCGTTGCCATGGGTTTAATTATAATTAACATTTAGACTTTCAGTAGCAAAGAAATTATGGAGCTACCAGAGTACTGTAGTAGAGTACTGTTATAAATGCACTACTGAAAGCAATAGTGTATTCCCTCAGGAAGTAGATTTATGGTAAATATATTCAATACTAGGGATAAAGCTGCTAGTGGTCCACAGAAATGATGTGTTCATGAAGGTGATGTAATGATTACAATGAAGGAGAAAAAGGGTAGTTTAGTGTTATCATTTCTCTATTTTTTTTTCATTTAAATTAAATGTTCTAAAAGGATGGGTTTCATAAAAAAAAAAACCTACCTGCTCATCACCAGTATGTCTAGTCTGTTACATACGACAAAGCTAAGACAGTGGTCATGGAAATATGTGGATAGATCATCTAAGTGAATACGTGGATTGTTGTGACAGACATAGAAGAGAATTAACAGGGCAAATTTAATCTTCAAAATTAAAGTATTATACACACATGTATCTTTTTTAATAACAGTTTTGATGATAAAATTCACCTACCATACAATTCACTAATTTAAGGTATACCATCCAAAGTTGTTTTTTTTTTCGTATATTTAGTTATGAAATCATCACTACAGTCACTTTGAGAACATTTGATCACCCCATACAGGTATCCTGTAGCAGTCACTTCCCATTGCCCCCAGCCTCACCCCACCTCCACCCTACCCAGCCCAAGGCAACTACCAAACTATTTTGTCTATAGTTTGCCTATTCTGGATATTTTACATAAATGGAATTATACACCACGTGGTCTTTTGTGACTGCTTCTTTCACTTCACATTATGTTCTCGTGCATCTATATTGTAGCATGTATAAGTACTTTATTTCTTTTCGTTGCCAAACAATATCCCATTGTAATGATATATCTCATTTAATTTATCCATTCATTAGTTGATGGATATCTGGGTTCTTTCCACTTTCCGCTATTATGGATAATGCTGCAATGAACATTTGTGTATAAATTTTTGTGTGGACATGTATTCTTATTTCCATTGTGTGTATACCTAAGAGGAGAATTTCTGGGTCATGTGATAACTCTATGTTTAACATTTTGAGGAACTTCCAGGCTGTTTTCCAAGGTGGTTGTACCTGTTTGCATTCCCATCATCATTGTAAGAGGGTTCTAATGTCTCCACATTCTCACCAACACTTGTTATTATATGTCTTTCTGCTTATTCTGTCTGAAGTCATATCTCATTGTGGTTGCAATTTGCATTTCCCTAATTACTATTGGTGTTGAGCATCTTCTCATGAGTCGGCCATTTCTGTATCTTCTTTGTAGAAATGTCTTTTCAGATCCTTTCCCATTTTTAAATTGGATTTTGTTGTTGTTGAGTTGTACAAAAGTTTTTTATATATTCTGGATATCAATCTCTTATCAACTGTATGCTTTCCACTTATTTTCTCCCAGTCTGTAGGTTGTCCTTTCATGCTCTTGCTAGTGTCCTTTGATGCACAAAACTTCTTAATTTTGATGAAGTCCAATTTATTGATGTTTTCTTTTGTTACTTGTGGGTTTTTTTTAATGCTTTTATTTTTGAGAGATAGTGCACACATGAGCAGAGAAGGGTCGGAGAGAGAAGAGGAGAGAGGGTTCAAAGCAGGCTCTGCACTGACAGCACAGAGCCTGATTCAGGGCTCAAACCCAGACACTCAACTTACTAAGCCACCCAGGAGCCCCTGTTACTTATGTTTTTGATGTCATATTTAAGAAATTATTACTTAATCCAAGGTCATGAAGATTTACATCCATATATTCTTCTAAGAATTTCATAGTTTTAGCTCTTATATTTAGGTGTTTGATCCATTTTGAGTTAGCTTTTGTATATGATATGAGGTAGGGTTCCAATTTCTTTTTAACATGTGAATTATCTTCTCATTTTCATTGTTTGTTTTGTTCATTTCAAGTATATAGAAATATAATTATTTTATATATCAATGTTATATCCTCCTACCTTGCTGAACCCATTTATTAGTTCTAACAGTTTTTCTGGTGGGTTCCTTAGCATTTTCTATGTATAAGATCATGTCATGTGTAAAAATAGAATTTTACTTCTTTCTTTTCACCCTGGATGACTTTTATTTCTTTGTCATGCCTGATTGCCCTGGTAGAACCTCCAGATCAATGTTGGATAGAAGTGGCAAGGGCAGTCATCCTTGCCCTGTTCCTGACCTTAAGGGAAAGGCATTCAACCTTTCACCATTAAGTATGATGTCAGCTGTGGCTTGTACAGCTTTTAAAATCTATTTTTAAGTGCTAAAACCAGAATCACGTTGCTGTATTATAAAATACTGCCCCCTACCTGTCCTTTTTTTCTTCCTGTGCTCTTTTTCTTCATCTCCTTTCCTTTACCTTTCTGTCCTAATAATTCTGGCTTGTCAGCATCACACGGAACCACAAATTATGGCCAATAGATGTCACCATGAAAAACAAAAAGAAGAAAAGCTATCATTTCTTAGGACTTTTGAGCACCAAACCACAACACTGTCCCTTGAATTTTTAAGTAGAAGATCACAGAGCAGCCTAGTTATTGACATAACAATTTACTTTCCCCTAAAACATTTGGGTGAAATGGGAATTTATTTAAACATAAGATGTACCTCTTTTTAAAAAGGTATGTGTCATCATACATGGAATCCTTTCAAATAACTACTGTTTATAAAGAAGGGAGCAGGATTTTTCATTGATTCTTAGGGAGAATTTAAGGATAGAGTTCCTGTTTGTTTCATTTATGTAGTTGAATGTGTGAAAGACACAAGCCTATCAAAGTTCCTTCTCCTCAAGAGTTTATAACCTCTATGAGAGCCCAGCTGTCTTTTTGATAAGACATAGACATGAGTATTGAGCTTTTTAATCATACTGTTAAAATATTATTAGGTACGTGCCAAAAAATAGAAAACAAATTCTCAGACTTGAATGACTATTGAATGAGGACCAGTTATGTGGAAAGGGAAACCCTGGATGGGCAATCATGAGGGCCAGGTAACTTGGGTTCTGGTTTTAGTTCATGACTAAGTCACCACTGCTCTTTGGGCCTCACTAGCAAAATAACAGCTTTGAACAACATCAAGTATGTCAGGCAAGTTTCACTTCCAATGGATGGATCATGATGATGGATTTATAGTTTCTGGTAAACTGATAGTCTTTACTGGGAATATTATTAAAAATGACTCTGAGACCATGTATGACCTCAGCAGAAAAAAAAAGGGGGGGGCAGCAGAAAAAAAAAGGGGTCAGCAGAAAAAAAAGGGGGGGGAGACTATTGATGCCTCACACAATGTTGAGAATTATTCTCTATTTGAGGTCCCTGGGTTCAATTATTTTTAAGGAGCCTTCCAGTAGTAATTCTCCATGAGCCTATGAAATAAGAAACAAAAAATCAAAGTTTTCCAAATCCCCATGAGAACAATACATCAATGAGAAGATTCTTGCTCACAAGTAGAAAGTAAAGGATGATTAAGAGAAACTGTGCTTAAGAAAGGAAAGACCAACTGTGCGGAGAGCTGAGAAGCTAGGTCAGGAGAAGTCACGCACCTTGAGCCAAGTGCGCGGACTACAGAAAGTAGTTACTGTTACCAAGGCCCCAGTCTGGGATCTAGGGGTAAATCAACACAAATTGAGGAAGAAAACTACTTGGAATGAGAAAGACAATGGGATATTTTAAATAATCTTTGCATTAGCTGGCATTTACACAGCATTGTGAAATAGGAGTTGAAAGTGAAAGCCATGCTTACTGCCCTGCGGTGGCTTAAAATCCATTAGTATGTATAAAGCAGGTTGTAACAAGAGCCGTATTTAGTAGTATGTTCAAGAGCTTTGAGAATTCAAATTAATGAGTGTGGGAATGGCCAGAGAGCACTTCATAGAAGAACTTAGGCTTTAATTGACATATCAGCACTTGAGCTATTTTTCCAGAACTATCCATTGATTAATAAATACTGAGTGCTGCAAAACACCAGGCATTGTGCTAGGTGCCTTATAGGAAAGCAAAATAACATAAAAAGGCAAGGTCTCTCATCTCAAGGAGCTCTCAAAGAGAAATCTAAGCAGGTCTGCCAACACAGTATCACCAATGATACTCATAAATGTGGAGAAGTAAGTCGTTTTTTAATGTTTTTATTTATTTTTGAGAGAGAGAGAGCAAGTAGGGGAGGGGCAGAGAGAGAGGGAGACACAGAATCTGAAGCAGGCTCCAGGTTCTGAGCTGTCAGCACAGAGCCTGATGTGAGACTCGAACCCATGAGCTGTGAGACCACGACCTGAGCCGAAGTCGGATGCCCAACAGACTGAGTCACCCAGGCACCCCAAGAATTAACCGTCTTTATTTTAAATATCGGGAGACTGAGCTTCAAGAAGATTAACTGATTAAGCTAGGATCACACAGCTAGTAGGTGCAAGTGTCGGATCATTTGGACAGAAGAATGCACATTTCTTCACACTATACTTTGTTCTGGTAGAAGTCAGAAGAAGGAAAGTTAGTAATCATGCCTTGGGTAAGAGAGAAGTCTTTCAAGAGAATGTGATACTCGAACAAGATCTTGAAGTTCAAATAAGAGTGTGCCACATATAGGATCCAGCATGAACTTAAAAGGGGAAACTGTAGGCATGCTGGAGTCAGGCCAATCAGATTGGGGACACCAGATGAATGGTGTGGATAGTGTAGTGGTAGTTGCAGCAAATGGGGCTGACAATGAGGATCTGGAAGGTCAAGCAGTGTATGTGGAAAGCCTGGTTTGAGCTTTGAAGCTCATTAAATTTTGAGAGTATCCATGAGGAAATCCAAGGCTCTCCATTTGAAAGTGTTCCATTTGAAAGTGCCCAGGCTTTCTGTATACTCCATGTGGCTCCACAAAGTCTGTGTCTACATATGCAAAGACAAGTGGACAACTGTGTCAGTAACCCACATAATTCCAGCCTACCCAGACCCCTAAGCTCACAGTGGCCATCTGTTAGGATGGGTCTTCCTGAGAACCACCTCAGTTTCTGAGATCTCATTGTAGGCAAGCTTCCCTGAGAAATCAGTTAAATTCCTAATGAGTCTCACTCAAAGTAGCCTCTGGGGAAAACTTGATCACTCCCTTAATTTCTTTCATTGTTCTGTTAACTTTTTTCATCAATTTCATAATCAGCCACTCTGTTGCTTATTGAGACATTTAGGAAACTGTAAAGTCTTCACAATCAAGCTGTTGTCCATTGAAAAATTAATGAGTATTTAGTGATTTATGCTGAATTTTTTTATTTGTTTTATTTTTTAAATTACTTTTATTGAAAAAGTCCTATAATTTAAGAAACGAAAATATATGTCTGGAAGAGTATAAGAGTATCAGCAGCCTTACTAAATGCCAGCCACGTGCAACATGTAAGTGCCCCCTCTGCACTTTAAATCATTTTCTAAAGCAAGGGAGTTTGTTAAGTAAATAACTAGTCCTACAAGCTGGTACAAAATAGAAATGATAGATATTATTCGAAGTAGTAGGAATTGTAGTAGTAGGAATTGTAAACAACTTACATACATCTCTTAATTGCCACAACAAAATGTGAAAGGAAATCATTTGTTCCCTCTTCGCAGATTTAAGGAAACTAAACCCTAGGGAAGCAAAAAAATCTGAACCCATGTCTGGCTAATTCCAACACCCATAATCTCTTTACTATAGCATGCCCTCTTCCTATTAAAACCACATGACTCTGTACATCTTAAGAAAAATGAAGAAGTGTATTCAAATGGATTTAGCCTTGTCAAAAATTAACTTGGGCTTAAGCTTGAAGCCTGAAAAGGGGAAGCTGGTTTCCTTGCTGATGTACATCTTTCTGGATGAGAACTTCTCTGAGGTTCGCTTGGGGCTGCACATTTCCTCCATGGTGGCCTGTCAAAAGGACACGTCTTGGCATAAAGACATGTAAAACCTTTATTAGACGCCAGTACAAGCAGCTTGCTAGGCATTGTGGACCTAGCCACATAAGATATAGTCACTGCCCTGAAGAAGCAGGGATACTGGGGGAGAGAATGAGTTCCCACAAGGAGGAAATGGTTAACATCAAAGAGGGACTGGAAGCATTCTCTGAAGTTCAGAGGAGATGGAGATTCTGATTTGGAGCTGAAAGAATTTGACTAGAGGCAGGGGATGAGGGGAAGGAGGGGAGGCTGGGAGACTTTCAAGGATTAGTAAAATTTGCAAGGGAGCAAACAGTGAGGTAGGAATAGGATACAGGATACATAGGAGGTAAAACATTATTTATCTTCATTGCAACTAATAGTTTATGAAGGGGAATAAAAGGACTCAGAAGTGGAAAGCTAAACTCCCAACAGTTCTGGTGCCTTAAATTTTCCAGAAGGCTTGTACTTTATCCTGTAGACAGAAGAATTTTAATGGTTGTAATCAAACCCAACCTAGTGATTCCCACTGGGCTTGCACCCTGAATGTACTTGTATTGTTGCCCAAATATCACTCACTCCCTGGCAAAGGTCCAAACTTACTCATCTTTGTGCCCCTACACCTAGCAAGGTGTCTACCAGACACATTCTGACTGCTCAATCCTCTCTTCTTTTTTTTTTTTTGTTTTTTTTTATTTATATATGAAATTTATTGTCAAATTGGTTTCCATACAACACCCAGTGCTCATCCCAAAAGGTGCCCTCCTCAATACCCATCACCCACCCTCTCCTTCCTCCCACCCCCCATCAACCCTCAGTTTGCTCTCAGTTCTCAACAGTCTCTTATGCTTTGGCTCTCTCCCACTCTAACCTCTTTTTTATTTTTTTTCTTCCCCTCCCCCATGGGTTCCTGTTTAGTTTCTCAGGATCCACATAAGAGTGAAAACATAAGGTATCTGTCTTTCTCTGTATGGCTTATTTCACTTAGCATCACACTCTCCAGTTCCATCCACGTTGCTACAAAAGGCCATATTTCATTTTTTCTCATTGCCACGTAGTATTCCATAGTGTATATAAACCACAATTTCTTTATCCATTCATCAGTTGATGGACATTTAGGCTCTTTCCATAATTTGGCTATTGTTGAGAGTGCTGCTATGAACATTGGGGTACAAGTGCCCCTATGCATCAGTACTCCTGTGTCCCTTGGATAAATTCCTAGCAGTGCTATTGCTGGGTCATAGGGTAGGTCTATTTTTAATTTTCTGAGGAACCTCCACACTGCTTTCCAGAGTGGCTGCACCAATTTGCATTCCCACCAACAGTGCAAGAGGGTTCCCGTTTCTCCACATCCTCTCCAGCATCTATAGTCTCCTGATTTGTTCATTTTGGCCACTCTGACTGGCGTGAGGTGACACCTGAGTGTGGTTTTGATTTGTATTTCCCTGATAAGGAGCGACGCTGAACATCTTTTCATGTGCCTGTTGGCCATCCGGATGTCTTCTTTAGAGAAGTGTCTATTCATGTTTTCTGCCCATTTCTTCACTGGGTTATTTGCTTTTCGGGTGTGGAGTTTGGTGAGCTCTTTATAGATTTTGGATACTAGCCCTTTGTCCGATATGTCATTTGCAAATATCTTTTCCCATTCCGTTGGTTGCCTTTTAGTTTTGCTGGTTGTTTCCTTTGCTGTGCAGAAGCTTTTTATCTTCATAAGGTCCCAGTAATTCACTTTTGCTTTTAATTCCCTTGCCTTTGGGGATGTGTCGAGTAAGAGATTGCTACGGCTGAGGTCAGAGAGGTCTTTTCCTGCTTTCTCCTCTAGGGTTTTGATGGTTTCCTGTCTCACATTCAGGTCCTTTATCCATTTTGAGTTTATTTTTGTGAATGGTGTGAGAAAGTGGTCTAGTTTCAACCTTCTGCATGTTGCTGTCCAGTTCTCCCAGCACCATTTGTTAAAGAGACTGTCTTTTTTCCATTGGATGTTCTTTCCTGCTTTGTCAAAGATGAGTTGGCCATACGTTTGTGGGTCTAGTTCTGGGGTTTCTATTCTATTCCATTGGTCTATGTGTCTGTTTTTGTGCCAATACCATGCTGTCTTGATGATGACAGCTTTGTAGTAGAGGCTAAAGTCTGGGATTGTGATGCCTCCTGCTTTGGTCTTCTTCTTCAAAATTACTTTGGCTATTCGGGGCCTTTTGTGGTTCCATATGAATTTTAGGATTGCTTGTTCTAGTTTCGAGAAGAATGCTGGTGCAATTTTGATTGGGATTGCATTGAATGTGTAGATAGCTTTGGGTAGTATTGACATTTTGACAATATTTATTCTTCCAATCCATGAGCAGGGAATGTCTTTCCATTTCTTTAAATCTTCTTCAATTACCTTCATAAGCTTTCTATAGTTTTCAGCATACAGATCCTTTACATCTTTGGTTAGATTTATTCCTAGGTATTTTATGCTTCTTGGTGCAATTGTGAATGGGATCGGTTTCTTTATTTGTCTTTCTGTTGCTTCATTGTTAGTGTATAAGAATGCAACTGATTTCTGTACATTGATTTTGTATCCTGCAACTTTGCTGAATTCATGTATCAGTTCTAGCAGACTTTTGGTGGAGTCTATCGGATTTTCCATGTATAATATCATGTCATCTGCAAAAAGCGAAAGCTTGACTTCATCTTTGCCAATTTGGATGCCTTTGATTTCCTTTTGTTGTCTGATTGCTGATGCTAGAACTTCCAGCACTATGTTCAACAACAGCGGTGAGATGGGCATCCCTGTCGTGTTCCTGATCTTAGGGAAAAAGCTCTCAGTTTTTCCCGTTGAGGATGATGTTAGCTGTGGGCTTTTCATAAATGGCTTTTATGATCTTTAAGTATGTTCCTTCTATCCCGACTTTCTCGAGGGTTTTTATTAAGAAAGGATGCTGGATTTTGTCAAATGCCTTTTCTGCATCGATTGACAGGATCATATGGTTTTTCTCTTTTTTTTTTTGTTAATGTGATGTATCACGTTGATTGATTTGCGAATGTTGAACCAGCCCTGCATCCCAGGAATGAATCCCACTTGATCATGGTGAATCATTCTTTTTATATGCCGTTGAATTCGATTTGCTAGTATCTTATTGAGAATTTTGGCATCCATATTCATCAGGGATATGGGCCTGTAGTTCTCTTTTTTTACTGGGTCTCTGTCTGGTTTAGGAATCAAAGTCATACTGGCTTCATAGAATGAGTCTGGAAGTTTTCCTTCCCTTTCTATTTCTTGGAATAGCTTGAGAAGGATAGGTATTATCTCTGCTTTAAACGTCTGGTAGAACTCCCCTGGGAAGCCATCTGGTCCTGGACTCTTATTTGTTGGGAGATTTTTGATAACCGATTCAATTTCTTCGCTGGTTATGGGTCTGTTCAAGCTTTCTATTTCCTCCTGATTGAGTTTTGGAAGAGTGTGGGTGTTCAGGAATTTGTCCATTTCTTCCAGGTTGTCCAATTTGTTGGCATATAATTTTTCATAGTATTCCCTGATAATTGTTTGTATCTCTGAGGGATTGGTTGTAATAATTCCATTTTCATTCATGATTTTATCTATTTGGGTCATCTCCCTTTTCTTTTTGAGAAGCCTGGCTAGAGGTTTGTCAATTTTGTTTATTTTTTCAAAAAACCAACTCTTGGTTTCGTTGATCTGCTCTACAGTTTTTTTAGATTCTATATTGTTTATTTCTGCTCTGATCTTTATTATTTCTCTTCTTCTGCTGGGTTTAGGCTGCCTTTGCTGTTCTGCTTCTAGTTCCTTTAGGTGTGCTGTTAGATTTTGTATTTGGGATTTTTCTTGTTTCTTGAGATAGGCCTGGATTGCAATGTATTTTCCTCTCAGGACTGCCTTCGCTGCGTCCCAAAGCGTTTGGATTGTTGTATTTTCATTTTCGTTTGTTTCCATATATTTTTTAATTTCTTCTCGAATTGCCTGGTTGACCCACTCATTCGTTAGTAGGGTGTTCTTTAACCTCCATGCTTTTGGAGGTTTTCCAGACTTTTTTCTGTGGTTGATTTCAAGCTTCATAGCATTGTGGTCTGAAAGTAGGCATGGTATGATTTCAATTCTTGTACACTTATGAAGGGCTGTTTTGTGACCCAGTATATGATCTATCTTGGAGAATGTTCCATGTGCACTCGAGAAGAAAGTATATTCTGTTGCTTTGGGATGCAGAGTTCTAAATAGATCTGTCAAGTCCATCTGATCCAATGTCTCATTCAGGGCCCTTGTTTCTTTATTGACCGTGTGTCTAGATGATCTATCCATTTCTGTAAGTGGGGTGTTAAAGTCCCCGGCAATTACCACATTCTTCTCAATAAGGTTGCTTATGTTTATGAGTAATTGTTTTATATATTTGGGCGCTCCGGTATTCGGCGCATAGACATTTATAATTGTTAGCTCTTCCTGATGGATAGACCCTGTCACTATTATATAATGTCCTTCTTCATCTCTTGTTACAGCCTTTAATTTAAAGTCTAGTTTGTCTGATATAAGTATGGCTACTCCAGCTTTCTTTTGGCTTCCAGTAGCATGATCAATAGTTCTCCATCCCCTCACTCTCAATCTAAAGGTGTCCTCAGGTCTAAAATGAGTCTCTTGTAGACAGTAAATAGATGGGTCTTGTTTTTTTATCCATTCTGATACCCTATGTCTTTTGGTTGGCGCATTTAATCCATTTACATTCAGTGTTATTATAGAAAGATATGGGTTTAGAGTCATTGTGATGTCTGTATGTTTTATGCTTGTAGTGATGTCTCTGGTACATTGTCTCACAGGGTCCCCCTTAGGATCTCTTGTAGGGCTGGTTTAGTGGTGACAAATTCCTTCAGTTTTTGTTTGTTTGGGAAGACCTTTATCTCTCCTTCTATTCTAAATGACAGACTTGCTGGATAAAGGATTCTCGGCTGCATATTTTTTCTGTCTAGCACCCTGAAAATCTCGTGCCAATTCTTTCTGGCCTGCCAAGTTTCAAAAGAGAGATCAGTCACGAGTCTTCTAGGTCTCCCTTTATATGTGAGGGCACGTTTACCCCTTGCTGCTTTCAGAATTTTCTCTTTATCCTTGTATTTTGCCAGTTTCACTATGATATGTCGTGCAGAAGATCGATTCAAGTTACGTCTGAAGGGAGTTCTCTGCGCCTCTTGGATTTCAATGCCTTTTTCCTTCCCCACTTCAGGGAAGTTCTCAGCTATTATTTCTTCCAGTACCCCTTCAGCACCTTTCCCTCTCTCTTCCTCCTCTGGGATACCAATTATGCGTATATTATTTCTTTTTAGTGTATCACTTAGTTCTCTAATTTTCCCCTCATACTCCTGGATTTTTTAATCTTTTTCTC
>NW_024420629.1:0-1719 GCF_014898765.1 Herpailurus yagouaroundi
GGGATCATTAGAAGACTTCTCCAAGAACAAAAGAACTAAAGGGTGCCATTTATCTCCCCCTTCCCCCAAGCCTAGATACCCAGACACCCTCTGAGACCAGAAAAAACACTCCCCATGAAGCTTGCCACCATGTTCCTTGCCCTTGTTTTTTTTTTGCTGATTCACGTCATCCAACCCACCCAAAGGAGCCCCTGCAAAGTGACTCAGGCCAGTCCTCATACTTCAAGCATTGGCACATACACTGCTAACAATGAGCACTAAACCCTCATTTTCTCCTATAAGTGATGCTTCAAATCTACCCCACTAAGCAGGAATCCATCTAAAGTGGAAACTTATGGCTCTTTGACCAGCCAATTCCACTCCAAAGTGACTCATGCTCTGGGAAGAGGCAAAGATAACCACATACATCAGTTTGACTATAGCCCCAACAGTGGGCTGGGAGCAGATATCTAATATGACTGCCAGCGTCATCCACCAACAAAAACCTCTCAGGTAGCAGCATAAGGAGATAGCTCTATAGTTAGGGTCACTGCAACCTCAACAGACAGAATAGGGGTAGACATCTGTCCTGACTGCAGGCCCTATCTACCAATGAAAGCCTCTCAGGGGTAACATAGGTAGAGTGCCCTGCAGTTCAGTGCTGCCACAGTTCCAGCAAATGGGCTGAGATAAGTCACTTGGTGTGACTCAACTACAAGCCCAACACAGCCTCAGACTGGCCCCTTGATAGTACAGGAATGAAACCTAGGCCACAACAGACAAACTGGGCCACTGCAGCCAATAGGACTGAGGCTCAACCACAACAGCAAGGCACACACAACATACACAGGAGACAAATATGAAACACCAGGTTCTGATACACAGGGCACTGTACTAGAGGGAACCATTGGACTTCTACAGAAGGCCACTATGTTAAAAATTAGGAGATGTAGCTGATTTCCCTAATACATTGAAACAGACACAGAGAGTGAGACAAAATGAGAAGTGAGAAGACAGAGGAAGATGTCCAAAATGAAAGACAAAGACAAAATTACAGCAATAGAGCTAAATGAAAGAGAGATAAACAATATGCCTGATAGGAAATTCAAACTAATGATCATAAAGATACTTATTAGACTTGGGAAAAAAAAGTAGAGGATCTCAGTGAGGCCTTCAACACATATATAAATGTATGTATATGTATGTTTATGTATATATACACATACATATAAAAGAACCAGCCAGAGATAAAGAACTTAATAACTGAAATTAAAAAGGCACTAGAGGGAATAAACAGTAAACTAGAGGAAGTAGAAGAATGGATCAGTGAGCTAGAGGACAGAGTAATGGCGAGCAACCAAGCTGAACAGAAAAAGGAAACAAGAATAGTTAAAAAAAAAAAAAAAAGATGTTAGGAAAACTCAGTGATGTCATCAAGCATAATAACCTTCACATTATAGAGATCCCAGAAGGAGATGACAGACACAGGGGGCATAAAATTTATTTGAAGAAATAATAGCTGAAAACTTCCTTAATCTGGAGAAGGAAAACAGACATCCACCAAAGAGGTACAGAGAGCCCCCCCAACAAAATCAACCTAAAGAGGTCCACATCAAGATACATAATACTTAAAACAGCAAGAAGTACTGATAAAGAGAGAAGTTTAAAAGCAGCAAGAAAACAGTTATATATAAGGGAAATCCCATAAAGCTATCAGCTTATTTTTCAGCAGAAACCTTG
>NW_024420630.1:0-2214 GCF_014898765.1 Herpailurus yagouaroundi
TCTCAGAAATCCACTTCTACTTTCTCTTTACCATTGCCATAATGAAGACAGGTCTCATCTTTCACTCCAACAGCTTTCCAGCTATTTCCCAGACTCCAGTTCTGTTATTCAAGCTCACGCCCAAGCCCGTGTCCCTTCTATGGTTTCCTATCAGTTTCAGGGTATACTCTAGTCCAGGAAACTTTTCCTAAAGACCAGCTAGTGAATCTTTTAGGCCTTGCAGACCTAAGCAAAATTGAGGCCATTCTGTAAGCACTTATATAAATACATAAAATATAGTCCTTTAAGAGAACAAAAGTTATTTTTAACTCATGGCTTGTTCAAAAACCAGTAGGAGCCCAAATTTGGCTATCAGGCCCTACTTTGCCTTCCCTTGGTCTAGTCTACTCTCCTCATGGGGTGCACGAGGTCCTGCTTGATCTGGCCCCTCGGTTTCCTCTCTGGTCTCATTTCTCACTGCTATCTGCCTCCCACTTTGCAAGGTCTTGCTCCATGCTGTTTCCTGCCTCTGGACTTTGCTTATGCTGTTTTCTCGGCCTGGTGTGCTTTTCTCTCCTTACATTCTGTACCAGACCAATTCCTGTGCATTTGGTATACTCGGCTCAAGGACCTTTTCCTCTAGGGAGAGTTCTCCATAGTCTTCCCCATCTCTTAGCGAACTTAATGTGCCCTTCTGAGTTCCCACAATGCCCTGTGCTTGTTCCCATCATCTCCCATCACATGGCAGCCCAGCTGTTTGTTGTGATTTCTGTATCAAGTTGATGAGCAGAACTGGATCTTATTTGTCCTATATCCTCAGGGCTTAGCACAAGCCTTGGCACAAAGCACACATCCAGTAAATGACACTCAACTCTGGCACTGTCTATTCCCCTTTGATAGGGGAAGAGTATTGTATCATAAATAAGTTCCTTGAAACATCTAAATTGCAGCCTAACCACCTATAGTGTCATTGACCTAATTCTAGCGGCAGGAAGACCTATTCAATTTTAATACTTCGAAAGTCATTTATTGTTAGCTAGTTCCTTTGGGTGGTGCATGGCCTTAATAATACCAAGGCCAGGGATTCAATAGCTGTTTAGTTGAGAATACTTTACCCTGTCGAGTGACCGACCACAGGCTATGTCCTCAACAGCTGGCTGGCTGTTTTTCAGATTCCTGCCATTTGTCACTTATTATAACTGTAGATTCCAGACACAGAAATCCATCACCAATGGCTAGGGAAAACTGTTTAAAGCACATGCCTCTGACTAGAAAACAGAACATGCTCCTTGTAGGAAATGAACAGCATGTAAAAAGAATATTTAATATATAGAATAGTATAGAAAAAGAAAAAAAAACATCAAAAAGTTCAAAAATGTTTCAGCCATAATTCCACCAACAGGAATCAAGGACTGTTAAAGTGTGGGCATGGACCTGGGGGCACCTGGGTGGCTCAGTCGGTTATGCATCAGACTTCAGTCAGACTTCGACTCAGGTCATGACCTTGTGTTTTATGGGTTTGAGCCCAGTGTCAGGCTCTGTACTGACAGCTCAGAGCTTGCTTTAGATTCTGTGTCTCCCTCTCTCTCTGCCCCTCCTCCACTTGCATTCTGTCTTTCTTTCTTACTCAAAAATAAATAAACATTAAAATAATGTGGGCACGGATCTTCTATAATATTCAACGTTGCTATGCTTCTGTTTATGCCATTTTGTTTCCTGATTCTTTTCTTTACTTAACATTATATAGACAGCATTCTCCCAGGCCGCTAAGCCTCTTTACAAGTGCCACTTTGAATGATTGCATAAGATCCCATTTTGTAGCTATACTATGATTGATGCCACCACTGTTGTTTTGTTGGACATTTCCATCACATCTAAAATAAAAGAATGTGATGTAAAAGTCTTCCCTTGTTCTAACCCTCCAATTCAGGTTCAAATGTTAGTGAAATCATTTTTCTTTTTTCTATCTAAGTAAGCAAACGTTAGCCAGCATGTAGAATTGGCATTAGGGCTGAAACAAATGAAGAGATAATTTGATTCTTTCTCTTGTTTCACAGATGAAAAAAATGGAGGTGCAGAGAATGTAGGATTTATCCTAGGGACCACAACCAGTATAAGAATTCTACTGCAAACAATCCAGGATTCTTTCCAACAAATGTGGCTCAAGATCATGGCGGCTCAGAGAGAGCAACCAAGATGGGTGCCTATCTTTTCTTTTTCAGCGTGTCAGTAGCA
>NW_024420631.1:0-5553 GCF_014898765.1 Herpailurus yagouaroundi
ATATGTGAGGGCACGTTTACCCCTTGCTGCTTTCAGAATTTTCTCTTTATCCTTGTATTTTGCCAGTTTCACTATGATATGTCGTGCAGAAGATCGATTCAAGTTACGTCTGAAGGGAGTTCTCTGTGCCTCTTGGATTTCAATGCCTTTTTCCTTCCCCACTTCAGGGAAGTTCTCAGCTATTATTTCCTCAAGTACCCCTTCAGCACCTTTCCCTCTTTCTTCCTCCTCTGGGATACCAAGTATGCGTATATTATTTCTTTTTAGTGTATCACTTAATTTTGTAATTTCCCCCTCATACTCTTGGATTTTTTTTATCTCTTTTTCTCAGCTTCCTCTTTTTCCATAACTTTATCTTCTAGTTCACCTATTCTCTCCTCTGCCTCTTCAATCCGAGCCGTGGTGGTTTCCATTTTGTTATGCATTTCGTTGAAAGCGTTTTTCAGCTCCTCGTGACTGTTCCTTAGTCCCTTGATCTCTGTATCAAGAGATTCTCTGCTGTCAGCTATACTGTTTTCAATCCCAGCGATTAATTTTGTGACTATTATTCTAAATTCACTTTCTGTTGTATTATTTAAATCCTTTTTGATCAGCTAATTAGCTGTTGTTATTTCCTGGAGATTCTTCTGAGGGGAATTCTTCCGCTTGGTCATTTTGGATAGTCCCTGCCGTGGTGAGGACCGGCAGGGAACTTCCCCTGTGCTGTGGTGTATAGCTGGAGTGGTGGGCGGAGCCACAGTCAGACCTGATGTGTGCCCCCAGCCCACCACTGGGGCCACAGTCATAACGGTGCGTGCCTTCTCTTCCCCTCTCCTAGGGGCGGGATTCACTGTGGGGTGGGGTGGCCAGTCTGGGCTACTTGCACACTGCCAGGCTTGTGATGCTGGGGATCTGGCGTCTTAGCTGGGGTGGGTAGGCAAGGTGTACAGGGGCAGGAGGGGCAGGTTTAGCTTGCTTCTCCTCAGGTGATCCACTTCAGGAGGGGCCCTGTGGCAGCAGGAGGGAGTCAGATCCGCTGCTGGAGGTTTGGCTCCGCAGAAGCTCAGAGTTGGGTGTTTGAGCTGAGCCAGCAAGTCCCTGGCAGGAACTGGTTCTCTATGGGATTTTGGCTGTGGGATGGGCGGGGGAGATGGCGCTGGCGAGCGCCTTTGTTCCCCACCTAACTGAGCTCTGTCGTCCGGGGGCTCAGCAGCTCTCCTTCCCCTTGTCCTCCAGCCTTCCCACTTTCTGAGCAGAGCTGTTAACTTATGACCTCCCAGAGGCTAAGTCGTGCTTGCTGTGGGAACACAGTCCATCAGGCCCCTTCGCTTTTTGCAAGCCAGACTTTGGGGCTCTGCTTGGCCTGCAAGCCGCCCCTCCGCCCCGGCTCCCTCCCGCCAGTCCTTGGAGCGCGCACCGCCTCACCGCCCTTCCTACCCTCTTGTGTGGACCTCTCATCTGCACTTGGCTCCGGCGACTCCGTTCTGCTAATCCTCTGGTGGTTTTCTGGGTTATTTAGGCAGGTGTAGATGGAATCTAAGTGATCAGCAGGACGCGAGGTGAGCGCAGCGTCCTCCTACGCCGCCATCTTCCCTCTCTCAGTAAATGAAATTAAAGGTATCATCATTTGCAAAGATGAAGTCAAACTTCCACTTTTTGCAGATGGAATGACACTAAACATGAAAAATCTGACAGACTCCATGAAAAGACCTCTAGCACTGATACATGAATTTAGCAATGTTGCAGGGTACAAAATCAATGTACAGAAATTGGTTCCGTTTTATACACCAATAATGAAGCAACAGAAAGAGAAATAAAGAAACGGATCCCATTTACAATGCACCAAGAGTCACAAAATACTTAGGATTAAAGCTAACCATAGCGGTAAAAGATCTGTATGCTGAAAACTATAGAAGGCTTGTGAAGGAAATTGAAGAAGATACAGAAAGCAAAAAACATTCCATGCTCGTGGATTAGAAGAATAAATATTGGCGTAAAGTCAATATGACCCAACACAGTCCTCACATTATATGCAGCACCAATCACATTGCATCAGCACTCTTCTCCAAGCTGGAAAAAACAATCATAAAATATGTATGGAAACGCAAAAGACCCTGAATAGCCAAAGCAATACTGAAGAAGAAAACCAAAATGAGAGGCACCACAATGCCAGACTTTATCCTCTACCACCAAGTTATAAACATCTAGACAGCATGGTATTGGCTCAGAAACAAATACATAGATTTAATGGCATAGTTTAGAGACCTCAGAATTGGACCCACATACGTATGACCAACTAATCTTTGACAAAGCAGGAAAGAATATCCAATGGAAAAAAGACAGTCACTTTAACAAATGGTGCTAAGAGAAATGAACATCAACATGCAGAAGAATGAAACTAGACAAATTTCTTATACCACTCACAAAAATAAACTCACAATCGACGAATGACGTGAATGTGAGACAGGAAACCATTAAACCCTGGAGGAGAAAGCAGGAAACATCCTCTTTGAACTAAGTGTCAGCAATTTCTTAGCTGACACACCTCCAAAGGCAAGGGAATTAAAAGCAAAATGAACTATTGCGATCTCATCAAAATAAAAATCTTCTCCACAATGAAGGATACAATCAACAAACTAAAAGGCAAGGGGCCGAGTGGGAAAAGATGTGTGCAAAAGTCACACTGAAGAATTGGCTAGTATCCTAAACCTGTAAAAAGAACTCACCAACTCCACACCTGGAAAACAAATAATCCAGTGACGAAATGGGCAGAAGGCTTGAACAGACACTGTTCTAAAAAAGACATCCAGATTGTCAAGAGACACATGAAAGGATGCTCAACAGCACTCCTCGTCAGGGAAACGCAAAGCAAAACTGCACTGAGATACCACCTCATGCCAGTCAGAGTGGCTACAATGATCCAATTAGAAGACTATAGATGCTGGTGAGGATGTGGAGAAACAGGAACCCTCTTGCACTGTTGGTGGGAATGCATCCGGGTGCAGCCGCTCTGGAAAACAGTGTGGAGGTTCCTCAAATCATTAAAAATAGATCTACCCTAAGACCCAGCAATGGCACTGCTAGGAATTTACACAAGGGGTACAAGAGTGCTGAGACATAGGGGCGCATGTACCCCAATTTTTATAGCACTACTTTCAACAACAGCCAAACTATGGAAAGAGCCTAGCTGTCTATCAACTGACAAGTGGATAAAGAAGTTGTGGTTGATGTATACCATGGAATACTACTTGGCAATGAGAAAGAATGAAAGCTGGCCATTTGTAGCAACGTGGATGGAACTGGGGGGTATTATGCTACGTGAAATAAGTCAGGAGGTGAAAGACAGATACCATATGTTTTCATCCACGTGTGGATCCTGAGAAACTTAGCAGAAGACCATGGGGGAGGTGATGCGGGGAAACAGTTATAGAGAGGGAGGGAGGCAAACCATAAGAGACTCTTCAATACTGATAACAGACTGAGGGTTGACGACGTGTTGGGGAGAGGGAAAAGTGGGTGACGGGTATTGAGGTGGGCACCTGTTGGGATGCACACTGGGTGTTGCGTGGAAACCAATTTGAAAATAAATGACATTTAATGAAAAAGCATATCCAGGGGTTGCTCTTACTGAATATGAGGATAGCTTTCCATTTTCAGCACTTTCAGAACGTGAGGTAGTACTGGCTTAAGCTGCCTAGATGAAAGTTTGGTTTGTGTGTTTAAGAAAAGGAGTTGAGTAAAGACAGAGGCCTCTCACATATATCACGTTGACCTTGGCAAGTGTCTCTTCTGATTGTTACCATGACTTATCCCTTTTATTGATTCACAATAGTTTGGTGTCATCCTTTCCTGAGGAAGTGGATTTCAATTGATCATGGTAGGTGGTCCTTGTAATATTTTGTGAATTATTTGTGTATGTGGTGATGATGGATGGACCATGCTGGTTGCTTTCAAAAGCACTTACACGGACGGTGTAACACGTTTTCTACCCTTGGAATCCCATTCGGTCTATTACTACCTTGTGTATGAATTACCTGAAATATTATGAATTGGTAGGTACCGAATAGGTTTTAGTGGCACTGAATGCCCTCATGGCCACTCACGCAGAATTCGTTGACGCTTTGCTCTTAAGCACACAATGACTCGGTCTTCCGTGAGCTGCGTGAAAGTGAGCATGCATACTAACTAGGCAAACTGTTTGCTGCTGCTGTGAAGAACAGCTTCCTGAACTGCGAGCTATAGCAACACACATATGGAACCCTAAGCAAGGCACAGTATATGTGTATTCTTTGAAAGAGTAGAGTAGTTACTTCAATTTGGCTTTCAGTGCGTTGCATGACAAGGCATTTAATTCGCTAAAACCCTCTTACAGTCATGTTTGATTGCAAGTTGTGTGTACTCTCCACCGCGAAGTGACATCTCATGTGAGATGGATTTAATGGAGGCTGAGGCACCAGTGCATTCACGTCGAGGACAACCCTCTTGAACTCGTCAAGAACTATGGGCCTTCTCAGGTAGGATTATGTGCAGGTGTTTCTCAAGGGCATAAACTTAAACACAGCCCAACCTAAGGCAGCTTTGGGCAGCCTGCAGTGATAGGATAAGCAGACACTGTGACCTCACAAAGCGCCTGGTCTCCTAGCAACTGTGGTGTAACTCTCAACAGCCTGCCTTCTGATTTGGCTTCCTGGTAGGAAATTCATCAGGGCCCGGCGGCGGCAGCGAGACCTGGCAAGCGCGGGCGGCCCCTAGCGCCCTCACCTCCTGAGCCACATGAAGAGGCGGCGGCACAGGCCCCGGGAGGCCCTGGCCCCGGCCACCTGTGGAGGAGCCTCTAGCGCTGCAGTAAGGGCCGCGCTGGAGGCGCCTGAGGAGAAGGTGGTGTACATGCTGGGGCACCAGCCCTCCGAGGCCCGCGTCCGGACGCGCCGGCCAGCTGCCAGGAGGAGGCGCCACGAAGCCCGGACGGTCGCGGTCGGCCAGAGGAAGGTGCCGCCCCCGCCGCCGCTGTCCCGCGAGGACAGCAGCCTCCGCAAGCCCGCGGCCCCCGGGCCCTGCTCCGGGGGCCGCACCCTGGAGGAGAGTGGGAGGGCGGCCACCCCGACGCTGACCACCTTGCCCACCATCCGAGTAGTCGGCGACGTGTGGGTCGAGAGCAGCCTGGCAGAAGCGCAGCGCCAAGCGTGCCAAGTCCTGGGAGTGAACCTGGCACCCGTGGTGAGACTCTGCCACTTCCCATTGCCTGGGCGTGAGATGCGGGCTACCGCTGCGCGACCTCTCAGCCCCAGGACGGGTTGTGCCTGGAGGGATGAACCAGTGAGAGCCGGGCCCGCGTTCCCTAGTGCACTCTACGGGCGAAGAAGCACCAGACGGTCCTGGCCTGCGCCTCCGGGATGCAGCGCCGCCTTCTGGGACTCTGGGGAGGCTGTGCCCTCTGCTGCCTCCCAGCCCCGGGTCTGTGGAGGGAGGAGACCCCTGGACCGCAAGGGAGGTCCCCCTTTCTTCCTAACCCCATATTGAGAGGTCTCCAGCACTTTAGGGGCAGATCCATGATCTCTCTTGTTCCCTAATTGC
>NW_024420631.1:5653-9188 GCF_014898765.1 Herpailurus yagouaroundi
CCAGCACTTTAGGGGCAGATCCATGATCTCTCTTGTTCCCTAATTGCCTAATTCCCTAATTGAAGTCGTCCGAAGCAGCCATTCCACCCCCACCCACTCCAAAGGAAATTGATTCCATGCTTGTGTAATAAAGCTAGAGTTTCTTTGCCATTCACCCACCTCCGGGCTCCTCCCACCAATTTCTTTCTTTCTTTATGTGTATGTGTATGTGTATATAACTTCTAAGATTTAAAGTACATATTCTTTAAATGTTTAGAAGAGACAGTAGAGAAAAAAGGGTGTGACTTAGGGGTCTGCACCCAGATTAAAATAAGATTACTGAAGTATAGTATACATTCAAAAGGACATATATTATTTTTTTCGTGTTTGTTTATTTTTGACAGAGACACACCGAGTGAGCAGGAGAGGGCCAGATAGGGAGCCACAGGATCCAAGCAGGCTCCAGGCTCTGAGCTGTCAGCACAGAACCTGATGTGGGGCTCGAACTCACAAACCATGGGATCATGACCTGAGCCAAAGTTGGACACTTAAGTGACTAGCCACCCAGGCACGCAAAAAAGAACATATATTATTAAAAGTATTCTGAGCACAGCTTGATGCAATTCAGTTCAATGTACTTGTGGAATCAGCACTCATTAAAAAAGGTACTAGGACCCCAAGGGAAACCTGTGCCTCTTTCAGTCACGGTCTATCTCTCCTTTGGGACGGCAATTATTCTGACTTCTTACAGAATATACAACTTTTGCTTGTTTTGGACTATGTAGAAATGGAATTATGTGTCCTACACCTAGCTTCTTTCACTCAAACTTATGTTAGTGATATTCATGTTATTGTATATATAGATCCTTTCTGCTCATTGGTGTATAGAATTTCATTATATGAATAGTTTACAATATTTCTGCAACTCTTGGTGGAGATCTAGGTAGGTTCTGGCTTAGGGTAATTATGAATAAAGCTTCAGTGAATATTATAGGACACGTCCTTTGGTGAACATTTTTTACAATAGTATTTATTTATCTAGGAGAGAATTTGCCAGGTCACATGTCATCCAACTTATCAGCTTTGGTAAGGTTCCTCCAAAGTGTTTCCAAAATGGTTATACCAATTTACACAATCTTCTCTCTATAGCAGTGCCTGTGTAGTGCCTGTGCTCTGAATACTTGATAGCCTTGCCAACACTTGCTAATATGGTCTTTTTCATGTTATCTATTCTGACAGGTGTACAGATTTTTTTTTATTTGAGAAATATCAATCCAAGTATTGTATACAAATAGTTAAAAAAAAAACCCACAACATCCAAATTGCAGATCAGGACTTGCAATAAAAAATCAAAAGCTTTGTTTCCCCCATGAACACCTCTTCCCCAGAGGCAACACTTTCTTTGGTTTTCTTTTTTCTTTTTTTTTTAAATCAGGGTTTTTTTTAAACAGACCATTTTTTAAGGACAAGTTTACATTTAGAGACAAATTGCACAAATTACGGCTTCCTCACCCCCAGTAGTTTCTATAGTACCTTGCACTAATGTGGATACATTAATTATAAGTGGTGGATGAGCCATTCTTGACTGACACATTATCATTAGACACATTATAATTTACTAATAGTTAGGGTTTATTTTGTGTTATATAGATTCATAAGTTTTGAGAAATGTATAATGGTATGTATCTACTATTGCAGTATCGTACAGAATAGTTTCACCACCCTAAAGTGCCCTGTGCTCCGACTAGTACTACTTCCTCTCTCCCCCTAAACCCTAATAGCCACTGGTCTTTTTACTGTTTCCGAAGGTGTTTTGTTGTTGTTGTTGTTGTTGTTGTTGTTGTTGTTGTTGTTGTTGAAGTGTCATTGTTTTGTTTTCTTTTATTTTGTTTTTCAGAACGTTATCATAGTTGGAAACGTAAAGCAAATGGCTTTTTCGTATTGGATCCCTTCACTTAGTAATCCACACTGAAGTTTCCTCCATGACTTTTAAGTAGCTCCCTTTCTCCCTCTTTCCTTCCCTCCTCTTCTGTCTCTCTGCCTCGCTTTCACTGAGGGAGTTTATTTTCTAAAACAGCTTTTAAAAAGCTGGTTTACAGAAAAAGACTGGAAAGTGCAGAGTTCCCCTGTTCTCCCTCCTACCCCCCAAAACATAGTTTTCCCTATTGTAGACTTCTTGTGTCAGTGTAGTGCATTTGTTACAACGGATGAGCCCATATGAAAACTATTTATAACTACAGACCGAAGTTTACCTTAGCATTCACTGTGGTGTGCAGTTCGGTGAGTTTTGACAAACGCACAATGCCATAATTGAAAGCATTTCACTGTCTTACAAGATGTTTCACTGCCGTGAATATTCCCTGTGTTCATCTATTATTCATCTCTCCCTTCCCCCCTGAGTTCCTGGCAACCACAGGTCTCTTTACCGTCTCCATTATTTGAGGCAACACTTTTTACTGTTCCAGATTTATATTCTTTTGTTAGTAATCTTCATGAAGATAAGTAGTATAGTATACTGCTGCTTATTGATTTGTCAGTTTTAAGCACTGTCTACTGACTTCCTATGTGAAGTTGACGTATAGGTCGCTTAAGCCACCTGTCTTCTCTCTCCTCACCTTCCGATATATTCCCGAACTTCTATCTGTATACTGTTTCAGTCAGGTCCAGCCAGCCGGTGAGTCACTATATGTATTTAAACAGTTACACACGTGATGGGAAATCCCAGAAGCCAAACAAAGGATGGCGAAGCAATCAGGAATTCGTATCATCAGAAAGCTGTTTCCACCCCCAGAGCTTGAGAAATTCAGAACCATATCTAGCAGGAACTGAGAACATGGGAGAAGAGGCTCTTGGAAAGAAGCTAGAATTTGGAGGAGATAAAATCACTGGTAGGAAGTGGAGCAGGAGAGAGGAAAACCTCTGGGCTTATACCTTCCTCCCTTTATCCCATCAAACACCCATTTGTCAAACCCCTCTGGAAGCCAGTTGGCAAGGAACCAGGAAACACAGTCTGTAGGAGAAGTGCAGGAACTGGATCTGAGGGCAAAAAGACATAACGGATGAAGTTATATATAGGTACTAGTTAGGGTTCTCCAGAGACTCAGTATCAATGGGAATTGGTTCACAGGATTACGGAGGCTGGGAAGGGCACACCCAGGAGATCCAGTAGTTTAGTTCCAGGCAGACTCCCAAAGCCTAAGAATCAGGAGAGCTGATGATGTATGTTCCATTCCAAGTCCGAGCCTGAAGTCAGGAGACCAATATCGCAGCTTGAAGACAGTCACATAGACACAGTGGATTCTCTCTTACTCCGCCTTTTGTTCTCTTCAGGTCTTCAATCGATTAGTTGAGGCCACGCTGTGGTTGGGAGGCAATGTGTCTTGCTTAGTCTACTGATATACAGATCTTATTTGTACTAAGAAATGTCCTCACAGACTCACTAGAAATAATGTTTAGCTATACATCTGGGTATCCTGTGGCTTAGCCCAGTTAAAACGTGGAATTAACCATCACACGATATATTTTTATGTTTATATGTATGTATGTATGTATGTAT
>NW_024420632.1:0-4664 GCF_014898765.1 Herpailurus yagouaroundi
TTTATTTTACTTAAATTCCTACTGAGTTATTCCTTTACAAGTTCATGAAATAGCTCTTCCTTTCTGGTGGTGTCATTTTTATTTTCTAGCAAATTCTTATGTAGAACAAAATCAGTTTCTGGACTAGCTAGTCTGTGTTCTGTAATTATATACATTTTTTCTTCTTTCAGTAGTAGATTATTTTAATTATATGGTGTTACATTTAAATATCTAGTGTGGCTAGTTCCATCTCATATTCTTCCTTCAAAATTTTCTGTGACAAAATTATTTATTTTTCTTCCTGTGAATATCAGAATCTCGTTAGATTCTCCTGAAGTTTCATAGAATGTTAATTGGATTTTGTGTAAATCATTATGAGGGTTATAATGAATTTATGTATAATTCATTTATGTATGAATATGTGCACATTTTCAATCAGCTTTTGATGTTTGTGACTATAGGGCACAGATAAGAGTCAATGAATTAATCTAAAATAATAATGAAGACATTTTATCTCAGGTGCCTTCTTCACTTGAGCAATTCAGATGTATAAATAGTCAAATTGAATTGAAGTCCCTTCATTTTTGCCCCTAAATGTCTGGTCTAGATGTAATCCAACAATCAAGGATCCAATGACTGGCCTCACGGAGCAGAATAAAAGAAAAAGTGATAAACATTATCATTGAATGGGGGTGCCTGGGTTGCTCAGTCAGTTAAGCGTCCGACTTGGCTCAAGTCTTGGTCTCGTGGTTCATGAGTTTGTGCCCCATATTGTGCTCTGTGCTGACAAGGCATAACCTGGAGCCTGCTTCACATTTTGTGTCTCCCTCTCTCTGCCCCTCCCTCAATCACCCTCTGTCTCTCTCTCTCAAATATAAATTTTAAAACATTAAAAAAAGCAGTGAATGAATTTAGAAACTCTTGAAGGGTAATTCACATTTCAATTTTTATTTTAACTTTTTTTTATTTTTTTTATTTTTTAGTAGGCTCCATGCCAAACTGGGGCATGAGCTCATAACCCTGAGATCAAGACTCAGATGCTCTACCAACTGAGCCACACAAGCACCCATTAATTTTCATTTTAATTCCCTAGTACTTCAGATGGAAACCAATGTATGATCCCTTTTGCAAGGATCTTCACCTGGTCTGTTTTAGAATTTCTTTTTCTCATTTCCTTTTCCCTTCTCATGCTGGTGGTATCTCCTGGCCCTGGCTAATTCTTGGTATTCCTGAATCTCTCCTGACAGACCAAAGCAGTGATCAGACAGGTTGAAGGATTCAATGGAAATGTAATCTGATCTCATCTTAGCTTCCTGTAAGATGCAACCCGCTGTGAACCAGAATGTAATGCTTGGAATTGTCTGATTCCTGCAGCCCCCTCTTCTTTCCGTGCCCTGGTGAATGATGGCTACGGAAATTTAAAGCATGTAAAACATGGCAAACATTGATTTGTTGACTTGGCCATTGATCCAGATATCTTGCCTTCTTGTAGGTAAAACTAAAGATCTCAAATTCTAGATTGTATGTATAAGGGCAAAACATGTAAGGGTATTCACTTCAGTTGCTTCTTGATTCACAGATATCTTCTTTTCCTTAAACTATACTTCCAGGTTTGGAGCCAGATGCAAAAGCAAAAGCAAGACAAAAAGCGACCAAAATCCAAAGGAATCTCTGTGAGTAGAACACCTGAGCTGCATAGATGGAGAGCGGAGTTGACACAATTGTGATTTGTTGGTTCACGGACATGAAGGAAAGGAATCCTCAGTTTGCAGCTGGCTATGGAAGGCCAGTTACTATGCAGGAAAGCTGAGAACTGGTGAGAGTAAATGGAGGAAGTTACAGGAAAAGAGAGAAAAACTAGATATAAGGAAATTATAGGGACAGGAGACACAGCAAAATTTAGAGTTGGTGTGGACAACATTGAAGAGGTTTCTGGCGACCACTGTTACATTGCTGGCCTCCAATGATCCACATCTCCCTAAATTTGCCCTTGTATTGTGTTCTCTCCTGGAACTGGAATAGAGACTGTGACTTATTCTAAATGACTGGAAGTGGCAGAGGGATCCTAAACAGCTTCCTGGTCTAAGCCTTGAGAAGTTCTGCTGCCAGGCTCTTAGCCCTGATCTCCTTTATAAGGACTCTCTTACTCTGCTGGAGCTATGTGGAGAGGCCATGGGAGATGCTATGTAAGAGGGAGAGGCCCTGAGAGAAAAGCCCAGCCATTCAGGGCCTAGCCAAGCCCAGGCCCCGGCTGACCTACCAGCTGAATGAATTCATAGTGAACACTGGCAAAATCAACAGAGTTACCCAGCTCAGCCCAGGCCGTAATCCCCGAATTGTGGGCAAATGAAATGTCCATTGTTTTAAACCATGAAGTTTTGGGGTGGTTTCTCATTTCACACAAAATAGTTGCTGGTATGGTAACAGAGAAGCATTGAAGATAATGGCCTGGTGACTCTGCTTTCTGTGACAGCATCCTGCAGAGAGAATGTGCAGGCCTGGGACTATGGCAAGCTCTGGTCATAACCTTGCTCTTTTGCTTTTTACTCTGTGGCCTGGGGCAAGTTATTTAATCTTTCAGGGCCTCAGTTTTGTTATCTGTATAATGAGAAAAATATTTCTTCCTTCACAGTATAGTTAAAGGGGATGAGTGAAAGTTTGGGGCACAAATAAGTATGGACCAAACAAGAGTTCTGTTCCACTTCATCCTTGTGGTTCCCTCCCTCACTGCCCCCCGCCTCTTGGGGGGTGACCTAATCTACATTAATTCTCAAGGTCAGTCCTGTGACCTGCAAAAGCCCATTATTTCTTAGGTCAATTTTGAACTGTGTATTTTATAAACAATCACTACATTTATATGAAAAAGGAGTAATCCACTAAATTCTAAGTGGTGGATTTTTTTTTATGATGGTAGGTTTTGGGGCCAATGTGCATGTGTCTACATGCTGGAACTTCTGCACTGGCTCCTCTGGAGTACCACAGCAGTTTATTAGACTAAGCTTGGGTCGTGAAAGAACGTTACATTCAGTTTATTTTAGTGCAGGAGGGGTGAAGGCACACTATTTCCATTAGATTTTCACAAAAAAGCACTACTATCTCAATTGTTTGTAAGTCCACTTAGGCAAAAACTGCACATTTTTTTAAAGTTGATTTTGAGAGAGAGAGAGAAAGAGAATGCAAGTGGGGGGAGAGGCAACAAGAGAGGGAGAGATAGAAGCCCAAGCAGGCTCCAAGCGGTCAGTGAGAAGCTCATTGTGGGGCTTGATTCCAGGAACCACAAGATCATGACCTTAACTGACTAAGCCACCCAGGTTCCCCAAAATTGCACATTTTGAGGTGTACTGGGTAAAATTTGGTGCTTATTGAACCTCTGCCTTCATACTAGAAGGCAAATTAGGGCCCTGGAAAGAAAGTCCCATATTGAGTGTGTGAATTCTGTTGAAACTGTACAGACTCCAACTTTCCAAGCCCTCTGAGAGAAAACACACACACACACACACACACACACACACACACACTCACATGCACACCCATATATGAAAGAGAGGATTAAGGAGAGAAGTCACCCTGCTTGGCCTCAGTTTCCAATTTGTAAAATGAGAAAGCCAGACTAGAAGGTTCTCCAAGGTCCTTTCCAGCTCTGAGTGTAGGAGACAATCTCAAATCCTGTGCCTGTATTAGCCCTTTGTGGACAGGGAGATTAAAAACACAGGTGGCTCTCCTGCAAAACTTTAATTGCAGAGCTTTAATTAGAAAAAGAATCAAAATACTCTTTCACATTATGTTTTCTTAATTTTATTTTTAATTGTTTTTATTGTTTCCATTTTATTTTAAGAGAGAAATGAAAGCTGCAGTTTGCTGAAGTGCTGCCCCCGTTTCCCTGCTTTACAACTGCCTTAGCAAGGTAACGTAAAACAGTTTCTAAAATGTATTTTTAATGAGAAACTGAGGTCCCTGAAATTTGTCGTCAACATTTTTTTTTCCCCTTTAGACCTCTTATGGGGCTCTGGAGTTTCCATAATTCATTGCCAAGAGCATGGCAAAGGATTTTGGCTTAGTTTAGTAATTACCTTGTGTTAGTCTCACTCAAAGTTCTTTTTCTCTTAATGGGTTAGGAGAGCCATTCAGAGGCTTTGATTCTAGTAATTAAAGTTGCAATGGGAGGGGCACCTGTATGGCTCAGTCGATTAAGTGTCTGACTTCAGCTCAGGTCTTGATCTCAAGAGCCCGTGAGAGTTCAAGTCCCACATTGGGCTCCTTGCTGACTGCTCAGAGCCTGGACCCTGCTTGGGATTCTGCATCTCCCTCTCTCTGCCTGCTGCCCCTCTCCACTTGCACTTTCTCTCCCTCCCTCTCTCTCTCTCCCCCTCTCAAAAATAAACAACAACAACAAAAAAATATCTGATGGGCAGGGAAGCTGAAGGTGCATGTAATGTTTAGCCTATTAAAATGGCCATATCCAGAGCTTACACAGGGTAAATTCTTACCAGAGACTCTGAATAGGGCAGGTCAACATGGAAGAAGGCATGAGAAAATGACAGAGCTGAGGGAAGTCTGGGTGTATCTTTCCCTCTCCAAATTAGGTCCCACAATTAGAGTGGACATTTTTTTTTTTTTTTGCCCCCTGTCATGGCATGAGGGAAAGATCTCCCCAAGTCTCCCTGTGTGCTTCCAGAATGCTGACT
>NW_024420633.1:0-2525 GCF_014898765.1 Herpailurus yagouaroundi
TTTGCTTAGTTTTGTTCAATTTCGTTGTTCAACTCCAAGCCTCAGGGGGCCAGGCTATAGACCAGCTCAGGTCATGATCTCCTGGTTCTTGAGTTCGAGCCCTGCGTTGGGCTCTGCACATACAATACTAAGCCTGCTTGGGATTCTCTCACTCTGCATTCCCCCCACTCACGCACTCTCACTCTCAAAATAAATTAATAAACCTAACCCCCCCAAAAAAACCAATTGCATTTGCAACAGCATCAAAACATAAAATACTAATTACATTTAACTAAAAACGAGATTGAAAACTTGTACACTAAAACTATAAAACATTATTGAAAGAAATTAAACAAGATTTAAATAAACAGACTCATGGATTGGAAGACGATGTTGTTAAGATGGCAGCACTTCTCCAATTGATCTACAGCTTCAATGAAATCTTTATCAAAACCACAGCTGGCTTCTTTGCAGAAACTGACAGGCTGATGCTAAAATTCATATGGGAATTTATGGAACCCAAAATAGCCAAAGCAGATCTTTAAAGAGAAGGACAGAGTTGGAGAACTCACCCTTCCTGACTTAAAAACTTCTTAGAAAGCTACAGTGATCGAGATAGTGTGGTATTAGTGTAAGGAAAGACATGTTGATGAATGGGATAGAATTGAAAATCTAGAAATGTACCATCATATCTATAGCCAATTGATTTTCAACAAAGGCATCAAGACAACCCCATGGGAGAAAGAATAGTCTTTTCAACAGTGTGGGGACAACTGGATACTGCATGCAAAAGAATGAAGTTGAACTTCTGCCTCACACCATAGGTAAAAATTAACTCAAAATGGACCAAAGACCTAAATGTTAAATGCTAAAACTATTAAATTCTTAGAAGAAAGCATAGATGTAAATCTCTGTGGCCTTGACACCAAAAACACAGCAGAAGGAAAAAAACAGGTAATTGACATTATCAAAATTTAAAAATTTTGTGCTTTGGGGTGCCTGGCTGGCTCAGTCAGTTAAGCATTTCTTGATTTCGGTTCAGGTCAGGATCCCACAGTTCGTGAGATCAAGCCCCACGTCAGGCTCTATGCTGACAGCATGGAGCCTGCTTGGGATTCTCTCCCTCTGTCTCTGCTCCTGCCCCCACTCATGCACTCTCTCTCTCTCTCTCTCTCAAAATAAGTAAACATTAAAAAATGTTTGTGCTTTAAAGGACATAGTTGAAAAGTGAAAAGACAACCCATAGAATGGGAGATAATTTTTGCAAATCATATTTCTGACAAGAAACTTGTACTAATATAGATACAGAACTCTTACAACTGAAAAACGCAAAAACAAATAACTCAATTTAAGAATGGGCCAAAGGGATGCCTGGGTGGCTCAGTCAGTTAAACGTCCAACTTTGGCTCAGGTCGTGATTTCACGGTTTGTGGGCTCAAGCCCCACATCTGTCTCTGTGCTAACAGCTCAAAGCCTGGACCCTGCTTTAGCTTCTGTGTCTCTCTCTATCTCTGCCCCTCCCTCTCTCTCTCTGTCTCTCTCTCTCTCTCTCTCTCTCTGACTCTCTCAAAAATAAATAAAACATTTTTTAAAAAATGGAAAAAGTGGGCAAAAAACTCAGTCTAAGAAGATACACCCATGGCCAATAAACATGTGAAAAGATGTCAACATTGTTAGTCATCAGGGAAATGCAAATCCAACCCTCAACAGGATACCACTTTACACTTACTAGAATGGCTAAAATAAAAAAGACAGATGATAACAAGCATTGGAGAGGATAGGAGAAATAGGAATGTGATACGCTGTTGGTAGAAATGTAAAAGGGTGCAGCCACTTTGGAAAACAGCCTGGAAGTTCCTCAAAAAGTTAAACATCCAGTAATTTCACTCACAGGTATATACCCCCAAAGAATGAAAAACAGGTGTTCAAACAAACACTTGTACATGAATGTTTGTAGCAGCAGTATTCATCCTAGAAAAAAAGGAAAAAAATGCAATGTCCAGCGAATGGATGAAGAAATGTGGTGTACTCATACAGTGGAATAACTGGGAGTAAAAGAGATGAAGTACCGATGTGTGCTCCAGCATGGATGAACTGGGAGGACATGCTAAGTGGAAGAAGCTCATCTTGAAAGACCACCTAATGTATGTATCATTCCATGTATATGAAATGTCCAGAAGAGGTAAATCCGTGGAAAGAGAAAATAGATTAGTGGTTGCCTAGGGCTGTGGGCAGAAGTGGGATGGAGGAGGGGCAAGAGGGGTTGGGGGAGGTTGGGATGAAATAAGGAGTACTCCTAAGAGGATATAGAGTTTCTTGTTGGAGTGATGCAAATACTCTAAACTAGATTGTGGAGATAGTTGCTCAACTCTGCAGATATACTAAGAACTAGGTACATTTTAAATTGGTCAATTATATGGTATGTGAATTCTAGTTTCCATAAAGCTGTTGTAAAAATAACAGTGGTGAATCACTGATACCAGTGAAAATTAGAGTTGGCTAAGTAATTGTTAGTGTGGTTGTTGCACCTATAATAATTGAGAAAA
>NW_024420634.1:0-1886 GCF_014898765.1 Herpailurus yagouaroundi
GTGCACATAGAACATTCCCCACACTCGATAAAATATTAGGTCATAAAACAAGCCAAAACAAAATCAAACCGATTGACACCATACCATGTGTCTTTTCAGACCACAATGCTATTAAACTAGAAGTCTACAACAAGAAAAAAAATCTGGAAAAGGCACAAAATCATGGAAGTTAAATAACATGCTACTACACAATCAATGGCTCAACCAACAAATCAAAGATAAAATCCAAAAAAAAAGGGAAACAAATGAAAATGAAAACACAACAATCCAAAATTCTGTAAAGCAGGAAAACTGGTTCTAACAGGGAAGTTTATAACAATACAAGTCTGCCTCAAGAAAAAAGAAACAAAAAAAAAAAAAAAAACACACACTGAAGGAAACGCCATAACTTTATAAAATAAAAACCAGACAAAGGACAACAAACAAAACTCACAAAGGGCAGAATGAAGAAAATAATTAAATCAAAAAAGAAGTAAATGATATAGAGATTAAAACTATGCACCCGATGCATCAAAAACGGATGAGGCAGTACGTGAAATCCTATCATACCAAGAGAGGTAGGGTGATGGTGTGAAACAGTCCAGAGCCAAGCAAGAATGGGGCAAGGCAAAAACAACCTCCAGTGCAGAGAGAAGGGGCCAAAAAAAAAAAAAAAAAAAAAAGAACACATTCCCTTCCAGATGAAGGGCGGTGTCCACGCATAAACAACTCCCCGCTCCAAGTGGGAGTGCAAACATAACTTACTTCTTGTCTTAGACCTAACCCTAACACTAACCCAAATCCCAACACCTAAACATAACAGCTAACCCTAACACTAATCCTAAAACCTGTCCCTATCCCTACGCCTAAACCCAAACCACACCCTCCCGAACTGAGAAAGTAAACAAACCCTGAACTAACCCTAACCTTGAGCCCAAACCTCTAACCCTAACCCTATAACTCTAACCCTAACCCCTAACCCTGATGCTCTAACTTTACCCGCTAACCCTAAAATTATAAAACCTAAAACTAACCCTAACCCTAACCATAAAACTCTAACACTAACCCTAACGCTAACCGCTAATCAAATCACCACACCCATAACCCGAAGCCAAGTCCTAGACCTAGACCTCACCTTATCCCTAAACCTAACGCAACCCTAACACTAATGCTATCAGCTTACCCTACCCCACCATCTAACCATTATCCTAACTCTCAAACGCAAACCATAACCCTAAACCTAAGCCTAACCCAAGCCCAAACCTAATGCCTAAACCGAACTCTAACTCCAAACCCTAACCCTTAACCATAACACTAAACACTAACCATAACCCTAAACATAACCCTAATGCATAAACCTAACTCTAACCCCTAACACTAACCCCTAACACCAACCCTAACCGTAACCCTAACCCCTAACACCAAACCCAATCCCAAACCCTAACCCAATGCACACGACACACAGGAATGGTGTCATATCCACACTGGTGAAGTCCCTGATCAGAACATTAACCCTATTTAAGGATCTTTCTAGATGGGGACCCAATTCCTATCTCTGAGAACACCACAAACAAATGGCCCAAAGCGGTACAGAATTACTCGACATGGAACATCGAACATCATCATGACATTTCCAGTGCCCGCATAGAGCAGCACAAGGGGGCTGATGAGGCCCAACTGAAGATGGCACACACACGAGGCTGGTCCTGGAACACAAAGACTAAGCCTGAACAGCCCGTTCTGATGAGGCCCACACACAATCCTCTGGGGAGACCACTACACTGCGGAGGTTCAGTGCTTGGAGCTTCCTGGGACCTAACCCTAACCTTAACTGTGACACTCACATACCGCTCAAACTAAACCTCACCCCAACTCTAAACCTAACCCTACACATGACCTGCACCCGC
>NW_024420635.1:0-5150 GCF_014898765.1 Herpailurus yagouaroundi
GGTGCAGACAAGTCCAGCCCCCTCCCAGGGCCCCTAATCGGCTCTGTCATCAGGCCCTGGCCACACGGCGGACGGTTAGGAAGCGCCTGCTCTGAGCTGGGCAGCTGGGGGCTGTGCCCATCTGATCTGCGGTGAAGACCACGGGACCCCGAGATGGGCGCGGGGGCAGGGACGTGGGCAGTGTGGGCTGGCACAGACGCCTGTCACGAGGGCCTGACTGTCTCCCGGCTCACTCTGGGCCTCGAGCTGGGACCCTCCGGGGCGGCCCCGAAGACCCGACTCCTGGAGGACAGAGGAGACGAGCCAGTGTGCCCCCCGGGAACCGCGGAGGGCTTCCTGGAGGTGGGGGACACCCATCCCCACCCCTGTCCGGGTGACGGGGAGAAACAAACGTGGGTCTACAGACAGGCCACCTGGGGCCACCCTGGTCCTGCTGTGGCCTGTGCGGCCCAGAGCCGGCCACTTAGTGCCAGGGGCAGCATCCACGGGGCACAAGTGGTGGGGATAGCCATAGCTGCAGGTGCCCAGGAGGAGCAGGTGGGGCCTGCCACGGAGCCTGCCCCGCAGCTCCTCCCTCTTCCCTCCTCCCGCCTCCCTCATCTGTTCTGCACAGCAGGTGAATGGGCCCTCCCTGCCCCACCCTGGCCCGGCACATGGGCTCAGGCCACCCCCTGACCCTGCAGCACACACACATCATGGCCCTGGGGCACCGTGGCCTCCAGCCCCTCACCCGGCTGCCTACGGGGCATTTCTCCCTGGCTGCTGCCCAGCACCTGGAGCTCATACCCAACTCCCCCTGGGGAGCCAGCGAAGACCCTCACCGGAAGGTACCCAGATGGGCAAGCACGTCCCTAAAGGGGAGGACATATTGGCATCATACCCAGGTCACTTTTGCGTGGCAACTGGTTAATTCCGAGAACAGACCTTGCCTTACGAGAGAAGTGGGATGGACGGATGGATGGTCGGAAGGATGGGGGATGGAAGGAGGGACGGATGCAAGGTTGGACCCGCGTGGTGGCCTCTGGTGCAGGACAGAGCTGGGGGCTGTGGCCGCAGAGTGGAGCCAACCCTGAGATCCTCGCTCTCCCTTGCCAAGCCTGGCAGGACACCAGCCCCAGCGCGGCCCCCTGTACCTCGGGGCTGGCCGACACGCTCCCACGGAGAGCCCACTCCACAGAGACTGCCCGCGCTCTGGTCTTTCCTCAAGCTCTTTAATTTGACAGACAGCACAGCGAGGCACCCTGGGCCCCAGGGACTTCCCGCCCGCCCCCCGGCATCTTCTTGCTCCTTCCCCCAGCAGTCAGGGAAGTCCCGGACACTGAGGAGGCCGGAAGCGAAGGCGGAGCCCAGGCCAGGGACGGGGGCGCAGAGGCTGAAGCAGCAGGCTCCGGGGGGAGGGAGGCGTCGCTCCTCCGGGCCCGGCCGGGCGGACGGCCAGCAGGCCCTGGTCAGAGGCCCCTCCCGATTTGCTGCGTGATCCAGGGCACGTACGTCTGGACGCGAGCGTAGACCCCGGGACGGTTTCTCACGGCACAGCTCTCGCCCCAGCTGACCACTCCCACCAAGTGCCAAGCACCCATCGTCTTGCAGACCAGAGGGCCTCCGGAGTCGCCCTGAGGAAGGAGAGACAGCACTGAGCCCCGGCTGGCCTCCAGCGCGGGGTGGGGGCCGGGATGGGCTGGGACTCACCTGGCAGGAGTCCCGGCCCTCGGTCCCCGCACACAGCATGTCGTCCTGGATGATCTTCCCGCCCGCCAGGCGGTACCCGGTGGCGTTGTGGTACTGTTCGTCACAGACGGCGTTCTCCACCACGATCACCGCCACCTCCTGCAGACGGTAGGGCGGAGGCAGCAACTCTGGGGGAGAGAAGTCTCCTGAGGCTGGAGCGTGGCCCCCGCTGTCAGCCGTGAGCCTGCGTTCCCGCCCGGATCGCCACCGTGGGGACCCCAGGGTGCAGGGTTCCCATCTCCCTCTAAATTCCTAACACCCGGAAGGTGGATTCTGCCTTTAGTTGGAAGGACCGGAAAGAAAATGGGGGGGGGGGGGGGGGTGAGGGTTTCTGCCCGCCCCCCCAATGTCTTCCTCTAAGTTGGAAAAAAACTAAGAATATGAATTTCCTCATCACAGTGTTGGGTCCCGAGCTCAGTTCTGCTTCAGGGACCCTCCAGCCTCTGGGGTCGGATCTCCCGATTGGGGCGCACACGGGGTGGGGTGGGGGAGGGTGTCGGAAGGCGATTCCTTTCCAGAACCTGCAACCGCCCACCCGCCAGGACTCCTCCCTGTGGCCAGGTCGGGAAATGCCTCGCGCGGCCCCGAACCCCTCCCGACCCCCACCCCGTACACACGGTGCACCATGACGGTGCCCCAGCCGGTCACCCAGCACTCGTCCTCTGGGGTGACTTCAAGCAGGGCCGACGGGAGCTTCACAGGCCTGACGTTAGCCGTGCATTTCACAGAGTGTGACAGCTGGAGCAGGGCCACGTCCGCACCCAGTTGGGCGTTGATGTAGTCGGGGTGGACGATGACGCGGGTCACATTCAGCAGCGTCCTCCCCCCGTAGAGGTACACGTCCCCGGCATGGATGCGGTAGGCTGCCGGGTCGGCGTCCTTCCTGGGGTCGCAAAGAAGCCACGGAGGCCGGTCCTTCGAGGGCGGCCACCTCTGCCCCGCCTGGAGCCCGGATTCCCACACCTCCTGATTCGCCCAGAGCTGGACTGCAGCGAGCGGGACTCACCGGGTGATGCAGTGGGCGGCGGTCAGCACCCACTGGGGGTGGATGAGGGAGCCCCCGCAGATGTGCACCCACGAGGCCCAGTTATAATCGTAGACTTTCAGGCTGACCTGCCACGGCCACTTCCCCTGGGGGGCATTGTGGCCCCCGACGATGCCCACCAGCTCGTTTTCAGGGAGGGAGGCTGGGAAGCAACATGAGAGGAGAGGGAGGCCGGGCCTCGGGCCCGGGGCCGAGCCCCGTCCCCAACTAGGCCTCCCCCGAGGGCACGACAGGCAGCCCCAAGGCCCCCCAGCGACTGGAACTGGAGACAAGGTTACAGGAGCCTCTGGGAAGGGAGGACCCCCGTGGGGTCAGGACTCACCTGGGCTCCCCGCGAGGCAGGTCCCCGAGAAGAAGGGGGTCAGAAGCAACAGCCACAGCATCTGCAAAGAGAGAGGGCACGGAGGGACAGCTCAGGGCCGGAGGGGGCCAGGGGCCTCTGCAGCCGTGTGAGAGGGGACAGCATCCCTACCTTGCCAGGCTCCACGGGTCTCTGCTCTGGGGGCCCCCGAGGTCCTTTATCTTTTGGCCACAGGAAGTGGGCGGGCGGCTTGGGCAGTGCTCCATTGGGGGGGGGGTGGAGGATGGGGGAGAAAGGCAGCCGGGTGTCAGGCTGAGCCCGGGGGCGGCTGCCACCTGGATACGCCGTCCCCGGCCCACTCCCCACCTGAGACTCGGCCGCCCTCAGCCACGCGGACTGGCCCCCGCCAGTGTCTGCAGCAGAGGAAGATCCCCGCACGCCCCGAGGCAGGCTCCTGCACCCCCGGAGGCCGGGGAGGCACCCCTCCTCACCCCCAGCTCGGAGCACGGGTCCTCAGGCCTCAGGCATGTGGCGACGCAGCGGGCAGACCTTCTCCCCCAGGGCGGGCGGACTCCCAGGGCCCAGGACGCCCCCGCCCCGGCCACCGTTCCTACTTCGGGCGCTTCGGGAAGGAGGGAGGCCTTTGCTCCTCTGAGAAGGCCGCCGAGCATCAGCAGAGTGTGTGCAGGGGGGTGGGGAGCCGGTTCCCCATCACACACCCGGGAGGCCAGACTCCCACCCTGGCCGCCCACCCCCGGCTGACTGCGCTTCTCACCACACGTCTGAGCACCAGAGGCCGCAGAGCCCGCGGCAGGCCCGGCCCGGGGCGCTGTCCACCCACCCTGCCCCGCTTCCGGCCAGTGCAGTCACGTCTCTTCCCCCGCGTTGGCCCGGCCGTCAGGGCCACGGACGGACCCCCGCACATGCACAGGGTCCCCGTCCCCTGGCCTCCGCCCCATCCTGAGTGGACAAACCCGGCTTCACAGCCCACCTTCCCAGCTGCCACCAATAGTACCCATCCCGGTGGCCTCCAAGGGGGCAAATGACGCAATTTTTGTGGCGAGTCACACGGTGTCCCCTAAAGCTCCCTCTGATGCCGTATCGAGGCCTGGGGAGGGCAGAGGTCCATGGTCTGAGACAGGTTCCTTCGACACCACCCAGGAGAGTTGGGTGTAAGCCTATGGCTCCTTCTACATCAGCCAATCCAATCTACATCAAGGACCCTGAACCCTGTGGGCCCCTTTTTCCTTCCAGCTTAAGGAAGCAGCCAGCCCTCCAGCAGCTTTTGGGTCCTGGCTGGGCCACCAAGGGTAAATGTCTGGCTGTCCACATGCTGCCAGGACTGCTTTAGCAAATGTCAACATGAGCAGCTGCTGTACGGGGGATTCTCCTCCATCGTGATCAGGGCCTGGGACAAAACATGACGAGAGAAAGAGAGACAGAGAGAGAGAGAGAGAGAGAGAGAGAGAGAGAGAGAGAGTAGTTTCCTGTGGTCCTGGACAGGGCTGCATGCACAGAGCAGATAGCCTGAAGCCTGGGGAGAGGTGGACAAAGAGACAGGAAAGTAGAGAGAAACTGGATGAGTGATAGGGGAATGGGGCAAGTCCTAGAGAATGAAAGGAAGAAACACAGAGAGGTGTGGTTAGAGAGAAACAGAGACAAAGAGGAAGTACAAGGAGAAAAGTGGAGACCTGGTCCAGGTATGTGGATGGGGTGAGATGGGCCAGGGAAGAGGGGATGTATGAAGTGGCTCTGAGTGCTGGGGCAGAAAAGGCTGGTATCATGGCATCTTAGTTTCATAACTCTAAGACTCCAACATTCCTGGGGCCAAGCTCTGCAGTGGCCATTGCAATTGAAAAGATGGGTATCCGTCATTTCTCCTGGAATTGTGGGGCTCAGCGTTATGTTCTGTCATGGAGAAGGATGTCTTCAGGGAGAGTGTGCTGCTCTTTGGCAGTTAAACTCCAGAGCCCTCCCTGTAGGGAGGTGTCCCTGGGTCATCTCCCTCACTGACCCCAGCCCTGTTGGATTCCCCCCTCCCCCCACCAGTTGGCGTTCCTCATGTTCTGAACCCAG
>NW_024420636.1:0-2417 GCF_014898765.1 Herpailurus yagouaroundi
GAGATTGGATTGAGAGAGGGAAAGAGTGGTATTTAATAGTATTTAGAAAAATTTGGAAATAATACAGGCCTGGGGAGGTGAGGACCTGAATAGGGTCCTCAGTATGGACTAGTAAGGAAAAATGAATGAAAGCGATATGCTAAAAGGGGAAAAAACTGTGGTGTCTGGGTTTAGAGAGAAACAAATGAAAACAGAACCATGGGTTCCAACTTAGGTTAATGAAGGAATGAATCTAGTTGAAAGTATATTTATTTCAAGTTAGTAGCAATGATGGCACCTCAGAGACTATCCAGAGAAATAGGCACATGAGAAAAGCTGGAGATGTACTTTGGCCATGTAATTGCCTCATGGAGGTAACAGCTGGATAACAATCAGGAAAAATAAATCTCAGAGATAATATAGAGAAGAAAAAGCAATGACCAAGACCTTCTAGCCTAGATTCTTAATCTGTTTAGTCACTTTCTTTACTTTGATTGTTTTATCAATCTTTGAGTTAATGCTAATCCCCTTAAGGTAAAATGAGAAAGATTGTGGTAGGTAAAATGAGAAAGATTTTACCATTTTATGGATAGATGTCGCATATCATACGTAAGTCACTTCTCTTTAATTGATAAATGTAATATAATTCCTGAAGAGATGTTTTTGTGGGAAGGTGTTGGAGGAAATGATTGACAGCATGATCTTACAGTTCTTCCAGAAGAATAAGAAGAGAATAAGGAGAAAATAGGAGTTGGAAAGGATGTGGTGAAATGAATGGCTTTTTTTTTTTCACTACCTACATATTTGTGTAAATTGGGCCAATTCTTCTGAAAGAAAATTCTAAGAGGGTTCATTATTAGGATTCCACTGAATTTTGGTTTAGAAAGATAGGATGCAGTGGAATACTATGTGGTCATTTAAAAATAATACTCCTAGAATAATATGCTGACAAGGGAAAATGTTGAAAATACATTGCTAAATGAAATGAAACTTGATATTAAAGAGTATTAAGACCAAACACCGTTAAAATGTAAATCATTAAGCACGTGGCATGGCGTGTACTCATTCTGTAATTGGAAGGAAGGAGGCTAATTAAGACGTGAGGGCAGGTAGTCAGCTACCCAAATTGTACAGAGGACAGTGAAGGCTAAGATTATTAGATCTGACAAAGAAGGGGGTTGAGAGGTTATTTGCTGTTCTTTGTAATAGCAGAAGCATGGTGCTCTGCATCAGAATGTTTGACCTGTAGTCTAATGTTTTCTTCCTCATGATCTTGGACAAATCACTTCATCTAAATATAAAATACAGGTATATGTGCTGAACTATAGATAATAGTACATGTCCTATATATTTCATAAGATTTTTTTGTGGCTGTCAAAAGAAGTAATATAGAAGTACCCCATAAGTTATAAAAAGTGGTCAAATGTAAAGTAGTATCATTCCAAGAGAGCTATGGGCTTAAAATAGAGATTGGGTGATGAAATAGGGGCAAGAAATACTAAATTACTCATTTGAGGAGCTCAGTAATACAGAATGGTAGGTAGGCATGACAATAGGATAGAGGAATGGAAACATTAAGGGAGCAGAGGAGAAAATACATTAGTCAATAATCAAGTAACAATTAGTGAGTCTATTTGGTATGCATGGTAGAGATCGTAGAAGTATTATAGCACACGGGTCTTGTGCTCATAAGGGAGGTTATGGTGAGATGAAAGAAAAAAGACATTTAGAAGATTGTATACTAGATCATGTGGCACCAGCCACAAGAGCTACAAGAATTTAAGTATAATGAGAAGAATACATCTTATATATACTGATATTATGCCATTATTATATATCATGGTATATAAGAATGAACTATGATAATCTGGGGAAGCCTAAAGGAGCAGATGGACCTTGAACTGGTTGCTGGACTGGGGAGAGAATTTAGATGTATATTCTAGATGAGGAGACTAGCCTGCCCAAAGAAAACATGTGAGAATGACTTAGATGTCTGTGAGGAATAAAGTAGAAAGATGTGGGATAGATTTGGGAATGCACAAAATCTGAATGATAAAATACCTACTTTATAACATTGCAAATTATAATATGGCTGAGTTTGTCTTTCCCCAAATACATAATGGAATTACTAACTACCTTATAGCTATCATATTTTTAGGTGTCTATTTCTAGGCAGAAAAGTTTTACCTGAATACAAAGGCAGTGTCAGCACATTTTGTACCTAGGAAGTACAGTCATCACAGTCAGAAGTTATAAATCCATATTCCAAAGTGCTAAATTCAGATTGATTATATACTATTAGAGAATAAATACGGGTTTTTCCTAGACAGAATACGTAAGTACTTAAAGTGATAGGAAGGATAGTTAACCTCTAAAAAAAAAGCTCTCTAGGATCTTTCACAGCATCAGAAATTACTATCATTAAGACATTCTTTTGT
>NW_024420637.1:0-54836 GCF_014898765.1 Herpailurus yagouaroundi
CGGCAGCCGGTCAGCGGGGTCCCCCCGCTCCCACAGCTCCGCTCCGGCACCTAGTCCGAGGCGCTCCGAGCTCTGCAAAATGGGTTAAGATCCGGTTTGCAGACCTTCACTGGGGGAAAGAGGGCCACAACAGCAGCAGTGGCGGGTGAGCGGCGCTTACGAGGCTCCACGCTCTCCGACAAACACCTTTATTGAAGAAACCAGAGAGACAGATGGGGGGCAAGCAGTTACGGCACCAGCTTCACACAAGGGTATGAGACCAAACAGAAGTACTTGCCCAAGTTACTCGGGATGGAACACAATTCTGCCAGTGCTCGCCATCTGCACGGAACAGATGTGGTCACAGTACTTGTATTTAAGTGGACATTTACCAGTTTACAGTAAGATCCCACTTATCACAGCAGAGCTCTCCCCTCCCCCTTGGCGTACAGCCCAAAAAGCAAAGAATGCCAACGTTAATGCAATATAAACGTTTCTTTGTCAACAATTTGACAGATACAATTTTTTACTAATCGAACTATCCACCGAACTATCCACCGGTTCACTTATTAATCTTTAGTTTACTGTCTGAGGGAAAGGCGGTATGAGAACATAACCTGTTACTTTGGTCCCGGCCTCCCATTTTACAGACCTGGACCCAGGATTCTAGATTTATAGCACATTCACTATCCCCAGTCTTTGACCGAGGCAGGTGTGTGGCGTCTGGCACCGTGAAAACCGCTCCGCTTCCTGGGCAGCGCTACGTATGCCGCCTGTGTGGTTTCGTAACAACGTCTCTACACGTATCGAGGCCCATGTGCGGGCCGTCAGCTTCATTCCCTACTGCAGAAACTTAGCTTTAAATCTGTCTACCAAATCCTGACAATGACATTTGGTTCTGGATCGCGACATGAAGATCGAGCTATCTGAATGAGTTAAGTCAAAAGCTTATTCTTAATTTTTAGAATAAAGACATTTTCAAGGTTATAAAGAGTTGATAAATAACACTGTTCACAAGCAAATATCGATCTATTGACAATCGTTAAGAAACTGAATGCACTGTCTTGAAATATATAAGGATTTTCATTAGGTTTAGATAAATTTAGACCACAAGTAAAACTTTTCCAGGCTATTTACTCAAGTTACTTACAGTGTACACATTCCTGAGAATACCCCATTGTAGTGACGTTGTTTATTTCCAAATTGTTCTCATTCAACTTAAAAGGTGTTTCTTCCCAAGAAACTGAACTTTTCTATCAAATGCGCTCGATCGAATAGGAGAATTGGGTTCATAAAATGGATTCATTGCGAACTAGGAAAGACGAAGGCATTAGTGAGCTTGTCAAAGTAAAAAGGCTGACAAATCACAGATCTCTAGAAGGAAATTATTTTAACCTTTTAAATAAAATCATCAAAGACATCCAAAACAAAAGTCTGAAGATCATGTTTTCAAGTTGCACGAAAATGTTCCATTGTTAACAGTAACTCCCCCTTGGGGAAATTTTTGCCTTGGGGTTTTAGTTTTGAGAAGTACTTATGGCAAACTAATGGTGGTAGGATAAGTGTTGCCCATAGAAGCTAAACAAACTTCCAGGATTCACCCTGCGTCTGAAATACTAATCTTCTCACATTCGTTATAAATATGTGAATTAATCAGTAAGGCCCTTTGGCTACATGAAACTAAAAATCTACCATATGCTCATAGTTAAAGAAAAGAAGTTATACCACATTGCTATTAGGTTACTCTTATGTAATTTAACAATCTGGTTTTCAATACTGTCCTTTAACACATGGCTAAGTGATCAGTTTCTCAAACAGTGTAATGACTATATCATGATATATGGGAGAAAATTGTTAAATGGAATCACTAATAAGGAAAAGGAGTTAACCAGTTTTTACAGCTTAAATCACTTGACGTTGTCCATCTTTGTAAGAGGGCTAAAGATTCTTATCTGCTACTTCTCACTAGGAATATTAACTGTGCTGATATGCAAAAAAAAATCCTGTCGAAGTACAGAACACTTAAATTACTAAGAACATACTTCTGGCAGTGCAGTTTAACCACCGACGTCCTAGTAATATTTTATTTTTTCTAATTAAGCTTCAAGATAGGCGAGTGGCATCATTCTCCTTGAGTGACTGTTTGGTAAACTTCCCACCAGTTTATGATCTATAGTCACTGCGTTGTAACTTACTTGTAAAGCAGATGGAGAACATTTTAGATTAAAATTATGAAGCAATTTCCCTTATGCATGTAGCCTGCTTCCTTCTCTTTTTAGGATTCCCTGATAAAATCAAAACTATGTGCCAAAAGGGGGAAACTGAAACCAATTTAAAAATAACCAGCACGAGTTCTGTCCTAAGTACACGTTAGCCTGGCGGGGAAGACATGCCTGACGGGGGAGTTACCAAGGACTACTTCTGACGGGGGCAGAGCTAGTCTGAGCTGGAAACCACCATATAGAAGGGAGTTGCTGCCACGGGCCAGTTTCCGGTCACAGTTGCAATCCCTTTCTACAATCGGATTTGAAAACAGAACACACCATACCTTTATGTATAAATCGTAGACATCGGTAAAGAAGTTCTTTATTCCATCTTCTTGCCTTATGTCATGAAGCATAATGAATCTCATATGTAAAATAATTAAGGCATAATCTTAGAAGTGAAAAATGAAAGTACTCAGGTGATAGGATACCCTTCCAGTTAGTCACATGCACTGTATTATTCTGTGACGGAAAAGCAAAATACGTAAACTGGGTCTGAAGTTAGGTTTTATCTTAAAGAAAACATAATTTTTAAAGTTAGAAAATAACTATAAAATAAAGTAAAATCAACCATATCGTTCAGATTAACCTTAGTTTTATAGGAGACTTGGTTTTAAAATTATCTGTTAAACAAAATGTGGGGTTTTTTCCTGTTAAAAAAAATAAAAGTAGCCCCCTAAATGGCAATTTCTACCTGACACTCTGAAGTCCCCAGACTCGTAGTCTGGCATCGAGGTCCCATGTTGTTCTAGTTCGTTACCCCAACCTTTGGAGACCTTCGTTACAAAGGTAAGGATATGACCTGCAGTGACAAACGCTGAAACAAACCACTCATTGAACTTGTCCACGGTTTTCAAGTACATGTTGTTCGACAGCCACATGTTCTCGTCCACGAGGTCGAGAGCAGCATGAGCTATGAACTGGTTCAGGTGACGATGATCATCCTGGATGACAGTGTGAGTAGCAGCAGATTAATATTTGCAGACAGCATCGAGAACGCCACCATCTCATTCTGTAAATTCTACGCAGTTTTCGGGGGTGGGGGAGCATTTTCTGCTTTTACTTCATTTACTACTGTCATGGGACTTACAAAAGATCTTAAGTGTTTTCATCTCACAGTCTGCTTTTTAATTTGGTAGCTAAAAGTCAACAAGTAGGAACAGCCAACCCACTAATAAATGGAACGTGCTCAACAAATTATGCAGATTATTTTTCTAATTCTGCAAGAAGGAAGTTACCAAATTCAGTAACCGCTGAAGCATGTGAAGAAAGAGGAGGTTAAAAAAAAAAGAAAAAAGACATTCACGTCTTTTTAGAGGAAGACGCGAAAAAATACATAAGTGGTTATGGATACAGGAGGGCAGTTTAGGTAGGCTGGAGCCGAGGAGGTGGAGAACTAGAGGTGACCTTGGCTTGGGTCTCAGGGTCAGCGGGGGGCGGGGGACACAGGGTGAGCGGGGGCCACGAGACAGCTGAGGTGGCGCTCTCGAAGGCCTGGTACAGGCCTCTTTCAGGCAGACGGAGCTCACGTGACAGGGGACCCGGGAGCGGCAGGAGGCCACGCTCCGCCTCGGCTGTGAGTCGGCACCTGTCTCAGCGGCAGGACACGGTCCCGTCAGAGCGGAGCGTCCTTCATGTGGGCTTCACTGGGAGAGGCGGGACTGTCCCACCACAGTGCGGAGCGGGAATTCTCAACCTGGAATGGTCTTACTCCCATGGAATTCTCTATTTCCAGATAGATTTCTCAAAGCACACTTCTTATGGGCTGAACTGAATTCTTATGCGGAAGTCCTACCCCCCCCCCCCCCCCCCGCCCGGCCCCAGTACCTCAGAACGTGGCCTTATTTGGAAAGAGGGTCACTGCAGACGTGGTCGGCATGCTGGGGCACGACAGCCCCTAACCCGGGATCCCTGGTGCCTTTCTAAAACAGGCGGTTTAGAGACAGACGCGCCTGTGGGGAGCAGGCCGCGCCAAGACCGGAGTTCTGCCGCCACAAGCCCAGGGGCTACGGAAGCTAGGAGAGGGGCCTGGAATAGGCCTTCCCTGGCACGTTCGGAGGGGGCTGGCCCTGCCCCCGCCTCGTGCTCGGACCCGTGAGGCCACGAGCTTCGGTTACTCTAGGCCGCCCGGTCCGCGGTGCTCGGTCGGGTGGGCCCTGGGAGAGGCACCTTAATATGACCTGCTTGCTGAGGACGCGGTTCCTGGACCGGGCTGGGGGAGGGCCGCCAGGTGCCTCGGGATCCCCCGCGCAGCCAGGCAGGTTCACCTCAGGCACATCACCGTGACGAAGCCAATTTACTCCTTAGAGAAAGAGATTATTTGGTGTCCGGCTTACCGCCGTGTTTCCCTCACTTTACGTGGATGACCAGTCACGAGGTCAGAAGAAAAATGCAGAACTGCCTTAAGAAGGTGAGTGGTAACAGAAGGGCTAAGGTCAAGTCACGCCACAAAGTGTTTTTACGTGCCCCAGAAACCACGTAAGCAGCCCTGTGCCACACGGCAACCGTTGTACGGAGACACCCCGACACAGAGTCGTAATGAGCCGCGCGCTCACGTGGATGTGGGAAAATACTGGGGCGACAAAGCACCTGACAGAGAACACAAATTCCTACGCATTTGAGTGGCAAGATTTAAGTAGCTGAAAAGCATCATACGCTGGACATTATGCGTTACGATTCATTTCAAAACTCAATTCTTGTCTTGAAGGACGTGAAAGCTTATTCTGGAAGCTGGGAGAGACACAGCATAACCTGCCGGCAGTTCATCAGCAACACAGACGAGTACAGAGAGATGGGAGGCCCCCAGGGATTCTGCAGACCCTACATTTACTCTGAACGGCAACAAGGAAGTTGGGTGGCGTCGCCGGGGAGGACGGCATGTGGGCACCCAGTCAGTGGGTGGTGCAGAAGGCCCCTGCAAACCGCGCCAGTCTCAGGGGCAGCGGGGGGACACGGAGGCAAGGGTCCTTCAACCCTCCCAGGTGTAAATGGAGCTGCCGCGTAGGTCCTGATGGAAATGTCACTTGGGTGGAATGCGCTTCCGTGGCATTTCCGGTCAGTAGCAACTGTTCCTCCAGCCCCACAGCAGCTGGAAGTGTGTTTCTACGCGCTCACGGAGCAGCTTTTCAGAACGGGGGGCACGGGGAAGAACGTGTCAGAGAAGAGACCCAGGGCCTCCTGCTCTTCTTTGCCAAGCATGTGCTGAATGTAAGGGTGAGTCGACGACTCAGAGGACGGTCCCTCGCTGGCTTCTATCACCCTGTGGGACTGGGGAGCAAGCCTCATGTAACCGTGGTGGATTCCAGCTACCTCCCCGGTCCAGACCTCCCCCGGCTGTAAAATCACACCACACCCTTATAATTGCAACAGCATAAATCACGCTTACGAAATTGTTTATGTTTCCTTACGCACTTTGGATTCTGCTTTTCCAGCTGGCAAAAACTCCATTTCAAAAACTGGATTATCATGGTGGCCAACAATTACAAAGTAGAAGCTTCCAGACATTGTCTTCAATATAGCTCCTAATTAAATGAAAATAACACATACTTTTAGTACTCCATACTGAAAACCAAAAAGGTTTAACAAGAAGTCTAGAATTCAATTTTTTCCTTAAACTTGACATTGTAGCAGGGACCACAAAGCTTGTCGTGCTTTCCACTCTACTGCCATAGACATTTGGCTTTTGGACTATGCAGATTACATGCCTGGGAGATGTCCTGTAGAATCCAGTACTTGAGTTTTCATAGGGAACCTGGAAGACCTCTGATACAAAATCATAACAACAACATCCTCATGACCTGAGAGTTGAGAATATTCAGAGTAAGCTGGGCCAAACTCGGACTGGACCAGTTAGCATTATTAGCACTAACAATGGGAAAAACGAATGAAGGGTGATTTTGTCCTCTTCCTACCTGAAGTATGTATAATACAAATCTAAGTCTCTGCAAGTACAGGAGCCTAGGATATGCCTCCTCCTCCAGCAATATTCATAAGAAAGGAAGACATGGGGCCCCCGGCTGGCTCAGTCCCCGGAGCGTGCAACTCCCGATGCTGTGTAATCCTCAAGGTCCCTCTAAGGGATCCATCATCGTTCTGTTTCTTCCACCAGGAGGAAATGGACATTGGGAGGTTAAGGTCCGTGCCTGTGGTCACATCATCAGTAAGTGGCAGAGCGAGACCTGAACCTAGCTTTGTCTGATTCCAGAGACCCTGTGCTAAAAATACATACGGAAATCCTTCCGCCCATCTGTCTGTCCGTGCAGATTTTGATGATGCTAAAAGCCACAGAAGCACGGATCCTCCCCTGCGACTGCTTCCCCCCTTTGTCTTCATTTTATTTCTTCAGCAAACCTGTTAATCCTAGTTCTAAGACTTCTTAATGCCTCAGATGTCTTTCTTTTTGGATTATGATTTCTTCCATCTTTTCTAGAATATAAAACTGTGTCTTCCTTTGTTTTTTTTTTCTTTTTTTTTTAATTTTATTTTTAAGTAATCTCTATACCCAACCTGGGGCTTGAACTCACCACCCCAACATCAGGGGTGCGAAGCACCAGGCACAACAACATCTGGCTCACGGGAGGTGCTCAGCAAATGTGATCTAGAACAGCATGGAGGAGCGTACGCACATGGAGGTGTGTGGACCCTTACGGCCTCCACACGGGGCAGCAGTCTGGTTACCTGAGAGTATACAGTCTCACGGAGTGTACGGTGACACATGTCAGAGCCCAGGGCTCATCGAGCCACACTGGGACTTCTGCTCATTCACAGAGAACATCAGAACACCTGAAACGTATCTCCTAACCAGCACAACCTTTGTTAAGGAAATCGAGGGACAGCTGGCACTTTTACCTCTGGACTTGGAAGGCCCACGACTGGAAGACAAGGCAGATGGGACGTTCTTTGGGCACGATGAGGCCAAGAGGACTTCAAACGTTATTTGGGGCAGGTGTTGGCCCACCACAGCCCGCAGGCCAAACCTGGCCTTGTCCACCCTTTCATTACGGTCTAAGGCTGCCTTTGCGCGACAACAGAATGGCAGAGTGGGGCAGCTCCGACAGAGACCATCCGACCCTTTACAGAAAAGTCTGAGGGGGAAGATGAGAAAAAGGCCCAAATAGTAAAACTGAGTAACAAACACAAGCAGGAATGCTATAAAAGCTACGCAGAACCAGGAGAATCAGCAGTGATTCTCAAAAGAAAGAAATTCTCAAGGGGAAGGGGGATGGGAGCTGGAAATGTCAACAAAGTCGACAATGATCTCATTAACTGCAACAGGTTTCACGGCTAGAGTGTGCCAAGGGAAGGGCTTAATTCGTTCGGTACGAACACTTAAGCAGCAGCAGCACACTATACACGTAGAAGGAAGCTAAGCCTCATTCCTATACCTGCAGAGTATCCGTACAGGGTGAGGATAAACAGAAAGGGGACCGAAGGAACCATAACCACATGAAGGTTATGTCGCAAACCGTCCCGCTGGGCAGAACTTGAACTGCCAAGAATTTCACAGCAGCTGAAGGAGTACTGTAACTACCGGATTCTATGGGAAGAACTGGAAGGTTACTCCTTTAATATTTGAGGCTTATTATGCCCAGGTGGTAGGCAAAAGGGAGACGCACTTTAGAATTCTGTGCTGATACACTCAAGTTTCGGGGGGGTGGGGCGGCGGGGTGGATGTTTTATGTCTGCATCGTCCGATGTGGTAGCCGCTGATGGCTACTGTGTCTGCAAGACTGAATCTGGAACTTCACTTAATTTTCATTAATTTAAAAGGCCACATGTGTTTAGTGGCTTCTGTATTGGACGGTGCAGCTCTAGAACAGTGATTTGAAACGTTTTTAAAGCTTTGCAACCTCTTCAACCTTCCCTACATCCGCAAAGCAAGTATTACTTAGAGCTACAGTATGTAATACAAATAAAGCAACTGCCGTGTGTGTGTGTCTGCTCGATTTTCCCATCACCCAAAACAGGGGCCCTTCAAGCATCTCCAAGGACGACTAGGTCTCGGGGTGTGGAGGAAATGGCTACACGGAACTTGGCAACGGATTAAACTGGGGAACTGAGGAAGCGGCAAGAACCAAGGATGTTCCCAAATGCCTGACAGAGATGATCAAGCAGAATATCAAGATGAGTCTATTCGCCAAGAAAGGAAATAGGAAAGGGAAAAAAGAGGGATGAAACGAACACGTCGCTTCTAAACATGTGCTGGAAGGCAGAACAGCACGCCCCTCGGTGTCCACATCCTAATCTCGAAAACCTGCGAGTGCTAATGTACGGGCAGAGGGGAATGAAAGCTGCAGGTGGAACTGAGGGCGCTCGTCAGCTGACTTCAAGATCGGGAAAGGAACCTGGAGGAGCCAGGTGGGCCCAATATAATTACAATGCTCTTTAAAAGTGGAAGAGAGAGGCCCACTCGAAAAGTCAGAAGGAGGGGCACGAAGACGCCACGCTGGCGGGGCTGAAGATAGAAGAAAGAGCCGGGAGCCAAGGAACGCGCGCGGCCTCGAGAAGTTGGAAAGCACAAAGAGAGCCCCGCTTCCTGCTCCAGAGGGGAGCACAGCCCTGCGGATACCCGGATTCCAGCCCGGGGAGGCCCGTGCTGGACTTCTAGGCTGCTACGGAACTGGAAGAATAAATTCACGTCGGTGAAACCGCTCAACTGGGGAGGATTTGTTCAGGAGCAGAAAACAGACGTCAAGGCTGAAAAGCCTACAGGAGTGAAAAAAAGGAAATACTCGAAGTGCTAGCAGAAGGTAGGTGCGTTGTATAGGGAGACTGAGGACGGAGGGAGTTCGCTTACCACGGGAGGAAGCTTTCAAAGCACTGTGGGAAAGGCCCAAGGGAGGGGAATGAGGGGCTCGGGTGCGGCAAGGGGAAGCTACTTAGGCAGCTGGGGGACGATGACGTAGAGAACGGAGGCTGTGTCTGTCTCCCAGCACCCATCCCTCACGCCTGCAGGGGAGCCCGGTACGTAGGAAGGGCTCCACGCCTGCAGGGGGGAACTGCGCGGGTAGGGACAACAGCTGCGAGCGGTCAGGCAAAGCTGAAAACACGAGAACAAGAGGCAGGCCGGGATTAACTAGCCTCGACGCAGCAAAGAATCTTCTGAATGTTCTAGTGCTGAGGCCCTCCTCCTGGTCTTAGAGGCCTAACAGAAGTCGTGATGAAATAACTGCACCTTTGTATGAAGCTGAGGTTGAGGCGCTCATCAAGAAACCCTCCATGACCAGAGACTGGACTCTCCCCGGGGTGCGAACAGCAGCCGTCACTGATGGCTATGCTGACCTGAGCTGCTCCGGAGACGGACAACTAAAATTAATGTAGTGGTAACAAAAAGCTCTGCACTACCTTGAACGGAGAGAGGGTGTCTACGTGATGGAAGAACTAGGGCGATGATGGGGTGCCTAGCTGGCTTGGCTGGAGGAGCGAGCGACTCTTCATCTCAAGGTTGTGAGTTCAAGTCCCAAGCTAGGTGTACAGGTTATCTAAACCTTAGTGCCGCACCCCCCCCCCGCCTTTCTTTTTAACTTTTCTTTTTATTAACGTTCATTTTTTTTGAGAGACCGCATGAGTGGGGGGGGAGGGGCAGAGAGCGGGAGACAAAATCCGAAGCAGGCTCTGGGCTGTTTGCACAGAGCCCGATGTGGGGCTCAAACCCACGGACCATGAGATCATGACCTGAGCCGAAGTCGGACACACAACCGACTGAGCCACCCGGGGGCCCCAGCCCTTTTTTAACATAAAAATGAGACCACAGGGGCACCTGGGTGGCGTAGTCGGTTAAGCGTCCGACTTCAGCCAGGTCACGATCTCGCGGTCCGTGAGTTCGAGCCCCGCGTCGGGCTCTGGGCTGATGGCTCAGAGCCTGGAGCCTGTTTCCGATTCTGTGCCTCCCTCTCTCTCTGCCCCTCCCCCGTTCATGCTCTGTGTCTCTCTGTCCCAAAAATAAATAAACGTTGAAAAAAAAAATTAAAAAAAAAAAAAAAAAAGAGACCACAAATCTGTGAGGCTGGCATCAGAAGGGCAAAAGCACAAAACGAATGGGAATGTGTCCGGTTAGAAAAACAAGTCACCTTAGACTACCATCAAGAAAAGGGAAGAGGGGCGCCTGGGTGGCGTAGTCGGTTAAGCGTCCGACTTCAGCCAGGTCACGATCTCGCGGTCCGTGAGTTCGAGCCCCACGTCAGGCTCTGGGCGGATGGCTCGGAGCCTGGAGCCTGTTTCCGATTCTGTGTCTCCCTCTCTCTCTGCCCCTCCCCCGTTCATGCTCTGTCTCTCTCTGTCCCAAAAATAAATAAACGTTGAAAAAAAAAAATTTAATTAAAAAAAAAAAAAGAAAAAAAAAAAGAAAAGGGAAGAAAGGTCACCTGGTACAGAAGTAACCAGATGCAGGTCTGCTGAATCAGCATGATTTTCAACCATTTTTCGTGTGTGTGTGTGTGTGTGTGTGTGTGTGTGTGTGTGTGTGTGTGTGTGTTTCTCTAGAATGTGCCTGCACGCAGGGGAGGGGAACAGAAAACGTTAGGCAAGCTCCACACCCTGTGCAAAGCCCGACCTCCGGCATGGGGCTAGAGCTCACAGCCTTGGGATGATGAGCTGTACCTAAATCAAGAGTCATTAGCTTAACTGAGCCGCTTGGGCGCCCCCCAAAGCATGACTTTTTTTTTTAATTTTTTTTTTTAACGTTTGTTTATTTTTTTGGGACAGAAACAGAGCATGAACGGGGGAGGGGCAGAGAGGGAGACACAGAATCAGAAACAGGCTCCAGGCTCTGAGCCATCAGCCCAGAGCCCGACGCGGGGCTCGAACTCACGGAGCGCGAGATCGTGACCTGGCTGAAGTCGGACGCTTAACCGACTGCGCCACCCAGGCGTCCCCCCCCCCTTTTTTTTTTTTTTTTAAAGAGGCTGCCGGGTGGCTCAGTCGGTTAAGCCTCTGACTCTTGACTTTGGCTCAGATCACAATCCCATGGTTTCATGGGATCGGGCTCTGCTGACCGTGCGGAGCCTGCTTGGAATTTTTGTCTCCCTCTCTCAGCTCCTCCCCACTAGTGCAGTCTTCCTCTAAAAACTTTGAACTGGGTTGGAAGGAATGCTCTGGAAAGAGCTAGTGCAGGAACAGAGGATGTCTAAGCTGAGGGGGGGGAGGGGAAGACCTTTCTGGGGGTGGAGAGTGAGAAAGAGCAGGAGCTTACCATCGAATAGAATAGATGCCATCTCAAAGCAAAGATTTGACTAGGGATGGCAAATTGGCCCCTGCTGGTGCGGTTCTCATTAACCAGTAGTGACTGCCGGGACCTGGTGCTGACTTAACATGGAGACAAAGTTCTAGCACGAAAGCTAGCTGTGATCAATGATCCACATCTTCTGGAGGTTTGGGAAAGGGCAGTGCGCTACGAGAGTGCCACGTACTTAACTCTGGACTAAACAGATCTTTCAAATCGCGCCGGAGGCCGAGTCTTGGGCTGCTCCTTTGAGGCCAAGTGGAAACTCCTTTGGGTCAATGTTACTGAGCACTTTCCAACAATTAAAATAGAACTACCAGGCTGCCTTTGAGAGGACTAAACCCTTCCTCTCACATGACAGGGCCCACGATGAATTTTCCAGCTCCAAACGACAACAGTACCCTCGTAAACAAAACCAAATCCGATTAGCTGAATGACCTACAAAAAGGCAAGATGGAGCCAAGCTCCTGAGCTGGCCGAGGCCTGCAGGCCGAAACGCGATGTGCCCTGGCCGGGCGGCCTGTGATAAGCTCAGCCGCCCCGGGGCTGACCAGATCCGGCCCGGCTGCCCGCGGGCGGGGTGGGGGGGGACCAGGCCAAGACCCGCGTCACGCGGGCCCCGAAACGTCCTTGGGAGCTCCCGCCCCCTACTTACTCCATTCCCTACCTGCTGGGAGAAGCTGACGACGGAAACCGCCACTCCGCTCCCGCCGCAGACCCGCGCTCGGCAGCCTCTATGGGAACTCCCTGGGCAATGCTCGCGAGACTGCGCGGTTGAGGTCTCACGAGAAGTGGGAGGGACTTCCGGTCAGAGGACCGCGCGGCAACGCGCGTGCGCTCTGGTCCTCCAGGCAACGGCCGTTGGGCTTGGCAGCGTCGGGGAGGGGCGGGATCGGCGCTGAGCCGGGCGAACCCTAGTCGTACTTTGTTTTCTCTTGTTGCCTCACTACCGGTCCCCGCCCTCCAGCTGCGTGGGAAAGCCGCGCGTGAACCGCGGCCCCGCCCACCCGTGAGAACCTCGGGGGAAAGGAAGTGCGTGTTTGCCAGAGTTCCTGGTTCAGAGCGGGAGGCCGATTAAACCGTTGAACGGTTTTGTCGTTCCCGACTGCCTTCCTTTTTCCCCCGCACCCAGGCGGAGCATGGGCTTAGAAGGCAGGGGTTCGCCTCGTCCTGAGCGTGCAGCTAGGGCTGGCTGCCAACTTGGGCCGAGGCAGACCGGGCTGGAGGGGGCTTCGCGGCGAAGCCGGCGCCTGATGTCTCAGGTACCTACACTGGCCTCCTCCTCGGGGACCAGGGGAAACGTGGCCTCTTGTTTGCTTTCTTTATAGCTTTTTTCCTCCTCCTTCTCCCCGCTTGGCCTCTTAGGGTTTCCCCGGAGGCCACTGGTCTGTCGTCAGAAATTCATGGTTCCTCCTCCCGCCGGGTAACCCGTAACCATTCTTTCTTCCAGTTCGCCATGCCCTCCACATCTGACGTGTTGCGTCCAGATGAACTGCGAAAAAAGCTATACCAGACGTTTAAGGATCGGGGTATACTGGACACACTCAAGGTATCTGTTTTGGGCCTGTCACATAACTTTGACGAGTGTAATCTGTAACAGGTAGTCCCCATTGAAACCTATCCAGGTTTTGGGTTTTAAAACTAGGACATAGGTTGTATTGGTGAGTTACCTTTGTACGTTCCTGTAAAACTCTTTGTTCTGGAACAGAAGTCTTGAAGATGGTGTAGAGTTTGAGCCGTCTTAAAAGGGCTTATTCAAATAATAGATTTACTGGACTGACATTAAGGTAGTGGCAGGTAACTATAAAAGGAACACATTTTGGTAAAGTTGGACTTGGTTTTTAAATCTAGCTTGCAAGTCCTGAATGACTAAGTGATTTTGTAATAGTACTCCCTTTTGAACGAGGGATATTGGCATTCTGCAGGAAACATTGTACTGCTTACCATAGAATAATTTAGGGAATGAGAAATTTCTTCCCTTAAAGTGGATTGAAATGTATTAGTATTTGGGCGGCAAATATTAGTACACATGGTATGAACAGCAAGGAGTAGGATTGGCTCACGTGTTTTCATTGTATACATTTCAAAAGTATATTTTATATTCAAAAAGTCAAACTAGGGAAAAGTGAGCTTCTTAAAAAATCTTTCTCCCTCATTGTTTTGGTAACCTCAACCTTTAGATTCAACTGGGAGAGAAAAAACATGGAGGAAAGTCATCTGTCATACACTAATTGTGGTTTTGTTTTTTAAAGATTTTATTTTTAAGTAATCTCTATACCCAATGCAGGGCTCGAACCCACAAACCAGAGACTCGGAGTCCCACCCTCTGAGCCTGCCAGGCACCCCTCCTTTTTAATGTTATTGGTGAACATTTTCCTGTGTCCTGGAAAGTTTCTTGAAATCCTCATTTTCAATGATAACAGGCCTGTCTGAATGTGTGGGTAATTTATGTAGCAGGCCCCTGTTGAAGATGTACCTTCTACCCAGGTGTACACATTCCTTCAATTGTCTTTTTTTGGTCTAGGATAGGTTAAGTGGCATTACTGACTCAAAAGGATGAGCAGTTTTAAGGCTCCTGGTATGAGTCTTTTTCTAGAAAGGTAGTAATAGTATATATTTCACCAGCAACTTGGTAATGCTTATTTCTTGAATGCTACAATGACTTTTTTTTTTAAACATTGGAAAACCCTTATTTTAAAAATCTTCTTTAATGCTTATTTTTGAGCGGGCGAGGGGCAGACAGAGACAAAATCTAAAATCGGTTCCAGGCTCTGAGCCTTCAGCACAGAGCCTGATTTGGGGCTCAAATCTGGGAATGGTGCGATCATGACTTGAATCAAACTTGGATGCCCAACCACCGCAGCCACCCAGGTGCCCCAGAAAACCCTTATTTTAATATTCCTTTGATTATTGAGGTTGCACATATTTTCTGGATATTCATGTTTTTTTGTGGATTGGCAACTTCTGTTCCTTGCCCATCCCCCCTGAGGTGTTTTCTTTTAATAGAAACTTAACCTGTGTTCCAGTTTTGCAGCAGTACATTATCTCGGTGTTCAATTTTAACTTGGTTCTAAAAATCCTGATGTTATATTTTTCATATGGCCAGATCTGTTATTTTTTTGCTGATTATTCTCAGTTCTTCTCCACTAAAATGGATATTCACTTCTTAAGTTTTTAAAGAGCCCCCCCCTTTTTTTTTAACCGTTAAATCTTTAACCCACTTGGAATTGTCCTATATGATGCATTAATACGCTTTCTAATGTGGCATGGTCCTTGGATTCCTGGCCAAGCCATATTTTCTCTTAACGCTACTTCTGGATTTGATTTGTGGGTGTTTTATTTCAGATCTGGAGTCACAACTGATACTAATCTGTCCTGAACCTTTTTAAGCTGTCCCAGTTTGGGTTTGGTATCAGGATTATGCTAGCCTTGCTCACTTTACAAATGGAGTGTATCTGCTGGAGACCTACTGTTTGCTTTTTTGCAGCTGGCTGTCAGGTTCTATTATTCCAGTCTAACCAATGGCAAGACAGATTTTTACCTCCTAAGTCTAAGGTCATTTTTATTTTCTGCATTCAATGACTGTGGCCTGAGTGAGTTTTAATTCTTAAAACCCACTGAATTTTTTAGTGGCCTAATTCACATTCCCTTTGGGTATTTGAAAAGAATTTGTATTTGCGGTGAAGTACAAAGTTGGATCTCTTAAATGGGCTTTATCAACTCTTGTTCCTTACTTTGAGTCTACTGTTAACTTGTGAGGCAGATATACTGAGGATCCACAAGTCCCTACTCTTCCTCACCCACAATAATTGTACTTACTTCTGTTGTAGGAACATTAATTCTGAATGGATTTCCCTCTTCTCATTGGCTGCTGGAGAGCTCCCGGCCAGTTTTGCAATTCCTTCCAGCAAGGGCTGGTTGGCGTGCTTTTGTGTTTGTTGAGTTGGGGATTCATCTGTAATGCCCTCTTCTCCCCCCACCCACCTTAGTTTTATTTCCTGCTTCTATTCCTCCTCTAAATTTTATCCTATTTTAGTACTTGTGTGCAAGACCCCCTAAATCATTATATTAATGAAGCTGGGTCTAAATAGGTTACTCAGTATGTTATAAACCTCATTAAATCACCTCTAAATTTTACTGGTGGAGGATGCTATAATTTCTCGTTCTATTTCTGTTACTGACTACCCTAGATGAAGCAGGGCATGTGTACTCTGAGTAAAAATGTCTTGTTTTACTGCGGGACTTGAGATGTGTACTAAGTCCTGTTCTGTACTGGTAATGACCTACCGTTCTACCCTTGAGCTGAAGGATAAAAGAGGTACAAGAACTCAATTGGTTTCTTGGATTCTATTAATATGAATTGATAGGGAATATTTATTGCTGAATCCCACAAGTCTAGGTGGCATACTTTGTTTTTTTTTTTACTATCTTTTTGTAATGTTTATTTTTGAGAGCCACAGAGCATGAGTGGGGAGGGGCAGAAAGAGGGAGACACAGAATCCGAAGCAGGCTTCAGGCTCTGAGCTGTCAGCACAGAGCCCGACACGGGGCTGGAACTCAGGAACCGTGAGATCATGACCTGAGCTGAAGTCGGACGCTTAACCGACTGAGCTACCAGGTGCCCCCCCAGGCAGCGTACTTTTTTTTTTTTTCTTTAATTTTAAATTATTTTTTAAAATTTACATCCAAATTAGTTAGCATATAGTGCAACAATGATTATAGGAGTAGATTGCTTAGTGCCCCTTACCCATTTAGCCCATCCCCCCCCCCCCAGGCAGCATACTCTTAAACTCAGTCCGATTGTAGGTTTCCAGATGATATGCAAAACAGGAGAACAAATACCAGTAGTCTGAGTAACTTAGGGAATTTTGTTAAAGCCCAAATGAATAACGTTAGTGTTAAAACCTTGAGAAACTGACCTACTTTTGAACCCTAATTTTCTCACTTACAAAGTGAGAATTCCTGTACTTGAGTGTCTTGAGATGTAAATACTCGATGCGAAAGTACATCTTAGTAAGTTTTGGGGTTGACTCATTTCACTTGCATATGTGATTTCCCTTATGGGAACTCAACTTTATTTTAACCAATATGCCCGATATTTTCGTACGTTCCAACAGTCCACAGAGGTGAGAAATGGGCAGAATTGTCTCCTCTACTTGATAGCCTGATTTAAAAAATGCTGAGATGGGCTCCTGGGGAAGTGAAGTTAGAATCTGCCTCCGTTTGGCTGACCACCCGTTGAGCTCAGAAGCTGTGAAACAAGTTTCTTTTTCAGAACCCCGTGGGCTACTTGTGTCACAGGGTAAGACCATGTACAGGGGAAGGCTCCTGACTTTGGGTCCTGGACCTAGAACCATACTGGAAATGAGGATTCTAATGCATGGGTCAATCCTGTATAACTCCGGTTGAGCGATTCTGCTCAAAACGTTTTCCCTCCTGTTTGGTTTTGGTTGTTTGAGCTAGACACAACTCCGGAAGCAGCTGATTCAGGAATTGATGCACTCTGTCGTGAACAGAGAGGTGCAGCCCCAGTCCGTTCCAGTGGAAGGGAGTGCCCTCCTGATAGGCACCTCTAACTCTCTGGTGGCAGATCACTTGAAGAGATGTGGCTATGAGTATTCGCTTTCTGTTTTCTTTTCGGAAACTGGTGTGGCCAAAGAAAAGGTAAAGTGTTGAGTCTTCTGTTTTTGAATTTTCTGTTAATAGCTTCTTTCTAGGTAATAGTTAAGTGCTGCATAATAGCCGAGTGTTCCTTGGCTAGCTACGTCCATTTCTCCCTCATCTTTGAGTTCCCGTCCTACATTCTGTAAAGGAGCAAAGGAGTACTAAACTTGATGGTATATCGTTACCAATTCCATGGAAGCTCCGTTAGTCTTGGGTAAGATCATGATGCGCAGTCACTAAGTTTTGGAGCTAGAATTGGTCTCCCGATCTGTGTAGTCTAAGATGCAGAGTTGCCATTTATGTTGACTGTTGGAAGCTTGTCACCGTCGTGGCGACACCACAGGTATCCTCTGCATTGTGGAGGAGGAACCAGCCTCTGGAGAGGTGAAGTAGTTTGTTCAAGGTCATATGATTTGTAAATAATGATGCTGGGCAGTAAATCTAGATCTCTAAAACATGCTCTTTTTACTAAGTCTCTTCAGATACTTAGATTCCTTGGGATTACACTAGAGAAGTGAAGGGTACAATCATTTATAAAAATCTGTGGCACGCTCAAATACTAAAACACCTGTTTTTACCACTTTCCTGATGACTTTCTGTTCAATGGGAATGGTAGAAAAATCTAGCCCTGCTTGATTTTAAGGGTTGATACAGCAAACTGCCTATTTTTTTTAATAGACTTAATTTTTTTAGAGCACTTGAGGTTCAGAGCAAAAATGAGCAGAAAGGAAGGTACCCCACTCGTGCACAGCCTGCCCTACTAGCAACATAATTAGATACATTTCCACAGTGGGACCTACATGGTCACATCTTCACTGAAGTCCATAGTTTAATGGTTGGTGTTGGCTCTGTGTTTTTACTCCTGATCTTGTCGATAATTGTCCAAAAGCTTCCTATTAAGAGGTTTTAACAAAATAAGAACAGTGTTAGTATTTGAGAATCTTAAAATGCTTTGTTAACGGCCAAATTTTATTAACATTAGGAGTTCTTTTTGGGTCCCTCAATCTTTAAGCTTTTTTGTTACTTTTTAAAGTTTATATCTGAGAGAGCATAAGAGAGCGCGCGTGCACACACAAGCTGGGGAGGGACAGAGGAAGATTGAGAACCCCTAGCACGCTCCGGGCCGTCAGCGCAAAACCTGACACGGGGCTCGAACCCAGGGACTGTGACCTCATGACCTGAGCCGAAGTCAGATGCTTAACAGACCGAGCCACTCAGGAGCCCCTGTTGTTTGTTTAAAGGAAGCTCTGTGCCTAACGTGGGGCTTGAACTCAAGACCCCGAGAACAAGTGTCACGTGTTCTACCGACTGAGCCAGCCAGGTGCCCTGAAGTTTCTAACTACATGACCCAGTTGGGCATGTTGCATGAGTAATAGGCAGTTACATAGCTGTTCCGGCAATAGATAACCTGCTCATATACTTAAAGGTGTTTACTATAAAATGCTGTGCAGAATATTTTCCTGAAAGGAAAACCCTGTCAGTGTTCCGAGGGAAGTCCTAGTACATGATGCGTGTTGTAGTAGAAATACAGATTAAGAATAGCCACCCAAAATGTTTAAAACTATTTTAGATAGGCTTTTGTCAGTCATGGTTGTAAAGACGGTAAAACTTGGTATTTTGAACCAGTAGTATTTTAAAAACTTGATTACCATTGAAAGACCCTGGGATTCACACATGTATTTGTTGGTTCATCAGATATTTGAGTGTAATCTGTCAGGCATTAACCATTTGTTAGACCCATTATCTTTGTGAAGTATTTGGAGGTTAATTCTGTGATGGGGAAAAATATTTTATCCTCATGACTTGAATATGTTATCAATAGTATAAGAAAGTGCTTCAGTTTTACATTGTTAGTGTGATTCTTAAACTTTAGGAACATCCTAATTTATCGCTTAAACATCAGTGTAAAATGTCTGCTCGATTTTTTTTTCCTTAAGGTATTTACTATGCAAGATCTATTAGAACTCCTCAAAATCAACCCTGAATCCGGTCTCTACAAATCACTGGTAGGATTGTTTAGTTGTTATAATCTGCCTTGGTCTGTTAATTGTAACTGAACAGTTGAATAAAGGTAAAATATTTTCTTTCAACAGATGTCAGGATTTGATAACAAAAACAAAAAAGGTAGGAGCCTTCATATATGTAGAAAATAGCAACATTTTTGTCATGTACTTTATCTTGTAAAACTCTGAAAGTAATCTTGAGGGGTAAGAGTAGGGAATTGAATTGGAATTTGATTTTCCATGCTGTGACAATACCTTTTTTTTGTTGTTTGTTTACAGATTTTATTTTTTTTTAAGTAATCTCTTCCCCTAACATGGGGCTCGAACTTAAAACCCTGACAGTGGGAGTGGCACGCTCCCACCATCTGAGCCAGCCAGGTGCTCCAATACCCTAGCTCTTAAAAAAAAAATGATCTAATTTGACCAATGTACATCACTTCTCCAAATTTCAGTCCTCTTAATTGCTCTTAGATACTCGCACACAAAAAACCCACTGTAGACAGTAGTTGATACAGCCCCACAAATGATCTGAAAGGTACTTTTTGTAAACATACCCACTGTTGGGAACATTGCCCCACACCCAGACAGTGTTAAGGCTCTAGGTATCTTTGTATCCTAGATCTCCTCCTCGATAAAGTACATGTCTATAAAGTACAACTTAAAAATTATTAATTGCTTAAAGAATGAAATAACTGGTTAGTAGTAAGTGTTACATAAATATTTCTTAAGTGTTGATATGGGCCTGGTAAACTGCTTTAATTTTGGCCTTGATAAGAACCATCCTAGAGGCCATTCTATAACTGCCACGGGTACAGACTGTGGGCTGGACTTGCCTACGCGCTTCGTAGCATGAACTTCAGCTGGTAACTTGCCTGTAATACATATTCTTTAGGTCTTTTGAATAACCCGTAACGTTATGTAACGGCCCTTTCGTGTTGGTGTGCCCCTGGGTTTTGTCTGTCGCCGGCATTGCTATCATCCCCAGTCGGGTGTTCTTTTCAAACTTCGCATTCGGCAAACACTTGAGTATTTACCTTCTGCCAACTATTAGTCTGTGACTGAATTGCCTAGTCTCTTGGGAGTGATGTCAGCAGAGGATGAGTGAATCGGATCACAAGACCTCCTAGAGTGCCTGCGAAGTAGGGCATCCATACTGAAGTTGAGTATGGTAAGTGATCCTGTATTCTATATGCCGAGGCAGTACTGTTCCATGTAAATTTTCTGTAGTCACGGGAATGGCTATCCCTGTGCCATCTGATACGGTAGTGCGTGGCTATCCCTGTGCATCTGATAGAGCTAGCCATGTGTGGCTGTTGAAGGGTTGAAACGTGGCTAACGAACTGTTAAATTGCAGTAGCCACACGTGAATAGTGGTCATACTGGATAGCACGGGCCTCAGGTATATAGTGGGTATCTGTAGCTTAACTCTGTGGGAAGGAAACTTGGGGCCTGAAGGGATCTTAAGAAATGGTATAACCACTCTGACAGATGGGTGTTTTCTTACAAAGCTAAGCATACTCTTCCCATCCAACAGTGATGCTCCTAGGTATTTACCCAACTGACTTGAAAACTTAGGTCCACGTAGATCCCCGAATAGGAATGTTTGTGGTACTTGATAGTGATGGCCAGAAACGGGGAGCAGTCACAATGTCACTAAGAGGGGTGGATAAAGAAACTGAGGTGCATCCAGACAAGGGAATACTAATGAGTATTTTGATGATGGTATTTTGCACTGTTAATCCATGCAAAAACAAACTACCTTTAAATGCATTTTGTTAGGGAAAGGGGCCGGTCCGTAAAGGGTACATATTGCGTGATTTCATATATGATTTTCTGAAAAAGGCAAAAGTGTAGAGCTGCTGAGTGGATCAGTGGTTGCCAGGGATTTGGCGGAATGGGGGTGTGGAAGGTTGAATAGGTGAAGCACAGGGAATTTCTTAAGCGAGTGTGTTTCCTATGACCGTGGTAGGATCTATATAGCACTATAGTGGTCAGAGCCTGTAGAACCTCCTAGCACAAAGGGTGAAGCTTAATGTATGCAATTTTAGGAGGTCAGGTGCCCCAGGATGGATTGCAGACAGTGACAAAATGGTCTGTCCTAACCCCCGCCCCCCCAGGAGAAGAAACGATTCTGAGCTCATCAACATTGGAAATGAAGATTTTATGACTAAAGGCAAATGAAACTGTATATAGGCCCTGGATGTGGAGTGATAGCTGGCTCATGGGGGTACTGGTTAACTGCTCTGAAACCATTGTACATGGATGCTGGATTTGGACAACTAACACAATGGATAGTAGAGGGCGAGAGCCAAGTTTCTCCCTGTTAGAGTGTGATTTTACAGTTGGGTAAGGGGAGGAGGCTAGAATGATGTGTGTGATAGTGGGTTTGTTAGACCCCTCACTGTGAGCTCAGGTTTAGCTTCATACATCTGCAGAGGATCTCTATAGATCAATGTATCTGCACGGGTTCGTAGAACACTCAACTTTCCTTGTGCAGGCTGAGAGGGCCTAGAAGCAAGGACACCCTAGTAACTGTGTGCACACCTAGTGCCCGGTTTGGAACACTAAGATTGGGTTTCGAAGACCATTCCATAATAGGAACCAGGGCTCCCTGGAGCGATGACTGATTCTAGGACTGGGGCAGAGAAGGCACAAGAGGAGCCCGGAGTGTTGTCTAATGCTAGACATAGGGAAATGCTTAATAAGGGGGTAAAAGGCACTGTGAAGGAGCTCCTAAGGGCCAAAGCTAGAACAGTTGAATAAATGGGAGACCAGAGCAATCCTTCTCAGAGGGGTATGCATACAGGGAGGGGAGAGGGGAAGTGGAACCAGTTAGGACCCACGAGAAGCCCTGCAGACCTGGGAAACAGTGATGACCGTTACGGTGAGCGAGGGGGAGGAGCACCTCTGGAAAGATGACCCTACTGCAGCATCTCCGAGAACGTTCCTGCGGCATGTCAACCGTGTCTCCAGAGGCAGAGCAGGCATGCCTGAGCATAAGAGTAGCAGGAAGGTGTGAGGAGACAATGGGCTGACTGGGGGGAAAAGAAATGGGCAAGAGGATGAGCGGATGAGCCAGAGACGAATTGCAAGTGTATGTCTAATGAGAGGAAGTGAAAACCAGACTTGGAAATCTTGGGGAAAAGGGAGGTGGGAGGCCTTTACCTTTGTTCATGCAGAAGCTGAGTCCTTTCGACTGTTGGAAGATCCTAAAGCTCCTAACTTTTCATTTAATGTGTATTTATTTTCGAGAGCGACAGACACACTGAGCGTGAGCGGGGGAGGGGCAGAGAGAGAGGGACACACAGAATCTGAAGCAGGCTCCAGGCTCCGAGCTGTCAGCACAGAGCCTGACGTGAGGCTTCAGCCCCCACAGACCCATCATTACCTAAGCCAAAGTTGGATGCTTAACTGACGGAGCCACCCAGGCACCCCAGTTTTGTTCTTATGGCTGAGTGATAATTCCACTGTGTGTGTGTGTGTGTGTCTGTGCGTCCCCGTCTGTGCGTCCCTGTCTGTGCGTCCCCGTCTGTGCGTCCCCATCTGTGCGTGTATGCACACACACTTACATACCACATCTATCCCTTGTAAACAATGCTGCTGTAAACCTAGGGATGCATATGTCATTTCAAGTTAGTGTTCGTTTTCTTTGCACAGATACCCAGTAGTGGAATTACTGGAACATATGGTAATTCTATTTTTAACTTTTTTTTTTCTTTGGGTAGAGCACATGCATGTGAGCAGGGGAGGAACAGGGGGAGAGAGAATCCCGAGTAGGCTCCACACCCAGTGTGGAGCCCAACAGGAGGCTCGATCTCACAACTGTGAGATCATGACCTGAGCTGAGATGGAGTCAGACGTTCTTTAACTGAGCCACCCAGGCACTCCTATTTTTAACTTTTTGAGGAACCTCCATACTGTTTTCCACAGTGGCTGCACCAGTTTGCATTCCCACCAGCAGTGCAAGAGGACTCCTTTTTCTCCACATCCTCACCAGCATTAGTTTCTTGTGTTTTTTGGTTTTAGCTGTTCTGATAGGTGTGAGGTGATCTCTCACTGTGGTTTTGATTTGCATTTCCCTAATGGTGAGTGATGTTGAGCCTTTTTTTGGTGAGTCTGTTGGCCATCTGAATATCTTTGGAAAAGTGTGTATTCAGGTCCTTGACTCGTTTGTTGATTGGTTTTTTGTTGGATTGTAGAAGTCCTTTATATATTTTGGATATTAACTCCTTAATGGATAGATCATTTACAAATATCTTCTGCCATTCAGTAGGTTGCTTTTTGTTTTGTTGATGGTTTTCTTTGCTGTGCCAAAGCTCGCTATTTTGTAGTCCCGCTAGGTCTCTTCAGGCGAAGGAAGCAAGAACTATCTAGAAAAACACAGATCTACAGTTGATGTCAAAGATATTACTGCCTATGTTTTCTAGGAATTTTGTGATTTCAGCTCTCACATTTAGGACTTTAATTCATTTTGAGCTTATTTTTATGTGTGGTGTAAGAAAAGTGGTCCACTTTTATTGTTTTGCATGTAGCCGTCCAGTTTCCCCAGCACCATTTGCTGAAGAGACTGCTTTATCCCCCTGGTGTATGCTCTTGCCTCCTTTGTTGTAGATTAATTGACCATACGTGCGTGGGTTTATTTCTGGGCTCTCTGTTCATCTATGTGCCTGTTGTGCCACTGCATTACTGTTTTGATTACGACAGCTTTGGGGTACATCTTGCAATCAGGAATTGTGATATCTCCAGCTTTGTTCTTTTACCTCAAGGTTGTTTTGGCTCTTCAGGAGTCTTTCGTGGTTCCATACGAATTTTAGTGGTAGTCTAGTTCTGTGAAAAATGCTGTTGGTATTTTGACCGAGATTGCATGGCGTCTGTAAATTGCTTTGGGTAACATTGACATGTTAACAATACTGGTTCTCTGAGTCCCTGAGCACAGAATATTTTCTGTTGGTGTCCTCTTCGATTCTTTCATCCGTGTTTTAGGGTTTTCATAGTGTAGGTCTTTCAGCTCCTTGGTTTGGTTTACTTACAGGTGTGTGTGTGTGTATAATTTTTTTTTTTTGGTGCAGTGGTAAATGGCATTTTTTTTTTGCCACTTGATTATTACTGTATAGAGGTGCAACAGATTTCTGTATATTAACTTTGTATCCTGTGACATCACTGAATTCATTTATCGGTGCTAGTGTCTTTTGGTGGAGTCTTTGAAGTTTTCTGTGTATACTATCATGACATCTGCAAATAGTGACAGTTTTACTTCTTACCAATTTGGGTGTTTTTTTGTCCAATGGCTGTGGTAAGGACTTTGAGTACTATGTTGAATCAAAGTGGTGAGAGAGGACATCCTTGTTTTTCCTGATCTTAGAAGCGCTCAGTTGTTTACATACATTATGAGGTTAGCTGTTTTTTATCTATAGCCTTTATTATTTTTTTTTTTAAACTTTATTTGAATTGAAGTTCGTTAACCGAGAGTGTAATACTGATTTCAGGAGTAGAACCCAGTGATGCATCACTTACATACAACACCTAGTGCTCGTCCCAACAAGTGTCCTCCTTCCTGCCCATCGCTCATTTAGCCCATCTCCCCACCCACCTCCCCTCCAGCCACCCTCCGTTCTGTCGTGAAGAATCTCTTATGGTGGGGTGCTTGGGTGGCTCATTCGGTTAAGTGTCCAACTCTGGGTTTTAGCTAAGGTCAGGATCTCACTGTCCTGAGATCAAGCCCCGCATTGGGCTCTGTGCTGATGGCGCAGAACCTGTTTGGGATTCTGACTTCCTCTCTGTGCCCCTCACCTCACTTGTGCCATGTTTCTCTTTCTCAAAAATAGACATTAAAAAAAAAATCTTGGGGCACCTGGGTGGCTCTGTCAGTTGGTTAAGCATCTGACTCTTAGTTTTAGCTCCAGTCATAATCTTAGGTTTGTGAGTTCGAGCCCCGCATCTGGGTCTGCACTGACAGTGTGGGGCCTTCTGGAAGTTCTCTCTCACTGTCTCTGTGCCACCACTTGCACTTGGTCTCTCCAAAGAAACTTAAAAAAAACCAACACTCTGATGGTTTGCCTCCTTGTGTTTTTATTTTCTTTCTCCTTCCCTTGCCCTTTGTCCATGTGTTGTTTCTTAAATTCCATGTGTGTGAGATAATGTATTGGTCTTTCTCTGACTGATTATTTAGCTTAGCATAATACACTCTAGTTTTTTTATTTTTTTGATATGAAATTTATTGTCAAATTGGTTTCCATACAACACCCAGTGCTCATCCCAACAGGTGCCCTCCTCAATGCCCATCACCCACTTTCCCCTCCCTCCCACCCCTCACTTTATTCTCAGTTTTTCAGTCTGTTATGATTTGGCTCCCTCCCTAACTTTTTTTTTTTCCTTCCCCTCCCCCATGGTCTTCTGTCAAGTTTCTCAGGATCCACATGAGAGTGAAAACATACAGTCTCTGTCTTTCTCTGTATGACTTATTTCACTTAGCATAACACTCCAGTTCCATCCACGTTGCTACAAAAGGCCAGATTTCATTCTTTGTCATTTCCAAGTAGTATTCTATTGTACATACAAACCACAACCTCTTTATCCATTCATCAGTGGATGGACATTTAGGCTCTTTCCATAATACACTCTAGTTTCATTCACGTTGTTGGAAACGGAAAGATTTGATTCTTGTTTGATCACCAAGTAATATTCCATTGTGTGTAATACTACACACACACACACACACACACACACACACACACCCCACCTTCTTTGTCAGTTGATGGACCTTTGGGCTCTTTACATAATTGGGCTGTTGGTGATAGTGCTGCTGTAAACATCGGGGTGCGTGTGTCTCCCTATGAATCAGCATTTTTGTGTCCTTTGGATAAATACCTAGTATTGGAATTGCTGGGTCATGGGGTAGTTTAATTTTTAGTTTTTTGAGGAACCTCCACACTGTCCTTCAGAGCAGCTGCACCAGTGTGCATTCCCACCAGCAGTGCAATGTTTGTTGGTTTATATCCTGTTTACCTGACTTTTTTTGTATAAACTTGGTCCATGTCTTGTCTAATTTCCCCATTGTTTTGACTTGTAACAGCTCTTTGATATTATGAAAATTACTCCTGTCTCCACATCCTCGCGAGTACTTTGTTGCAGTGTATCACTTGTCTTTTGACTTGATTTCGTGCCATCTAGGTTTCTAATTCTTATGTGGTGAGATTGATACTGCTCGTTATTGCTTCTAGGTTGTGTGTCATGTTTGCAAAGGCCTTTCCTTAGAAATTATTCTTAGAAGATCTAGAATGTAAGAAAGGATAATGTTTAAAAGCCAAGATCTTGGGGCGCCTGGGTGGCGCAGTCGGTTGAGCGTCCGACTTCAGCCAGGTCACGATCTCGCGGTCCGTGAGTTCGAGCCCCGCGTCAGGCTCTGGGCTGATGGCTCAAAGCCTGGAGCCTGTTTCCGATTCTGTGTCTCCCTCTCTCTCTGCCCCTCCCCCGTTCATGCTCTGTCTCTCTCTTTCCCAAAAATAAATAAATGTTGAAAAAAAAAATTAAAAAAATAAATAAATAAATAAATAAAAGCCAAGATCTTAGAAACAGGGTTGATGCAATGGTTGAAAGGAAAAAAGTTACACGCCGAAACTGTATTATGCGCTTTGTGTCTTGTAGGTTTTCTCATGGAGTTTTTAAAAGAAGTGGCAGAGTATCGTCAGTCCAGAGCGAGCTGTGATGTGGGAACTCAGACAAGTTCCACATTGCCTGGCCAAGACTCACTTGGTAACTGGCTCTCCTTCAGAATTTTAATGTTTGTTTTCTCCTCAAGTGAAGGAAAGGACCTGATGTGCTGTACTATGGGTCTGTTCCTTGACTGGGAGGGGTGCAAGCCGCAGGGGGCACAGGTGCCTGCTTCCTCTGGAAGCCTCGCGGGAGGCGGCCAGGACTGCTCGCCCGCGCCACCCTCCCCTCTCTGAAGGCCCACGTGCTTCTCTGTGTGTTGGGTTCAACCTCTCATAACTGGGAGGTTCTTCGCTAGGTTTCCTCTAACTTGAATTTATGGCCACTAAGGAAATCCTTGACTGCGTGCCTTGTGGAGAAAACTAGAGAAGTCAGTGGCATATCACTTTGGTTTAGAGCTGAGGAAATAGGGGTCCCCAGAGGAAGCACAACTTGGAAATGTTCCTTCTGGGTCAGAATGGATAGTAGAATCCGAATTTTTTTTTCTTTTTTTAATTTTTAAAAACTTATTTTTGAGAGAGAGGGGGAGGGAGCATGAGCAGGAGATAGGCAGAGGAAGGGAGACACAGAATCTGAAGCAGGCCCCAGGCTTGGAGCTATCTGCACAGATCATGACGACGCGGGGATCAAACTCCTAAACCGGGAGATCATGACCTGAGCCGAAGTTGGACGCTTAACCAACTGAGCCACCCAGGCACCCCTAGAGTCCAAATCTTTCTAAAATTACATGATTAATCAGTTTCTTGGCACCTCCTGAGTCTTAAGGAGAATAATACTTCTAACCAGTAAAAAGAGAAGTCTGTTATTAGTAAAACATAAGCTATAGGATGAGGCCCTCATTTTGGCCTAGGTTTTATTCCATTGGGAGCATGGTACATGCTTATTCTAGAGAAGTACTGTCCAATAATAGCCACATGTGTAACTGTTAATTTTCTAGTAGCCATGGGGGGAGGGGGGGGAACAGGTGAATTTATTTTAATATAATTTATTTAACCCAGTATGTCCAAAGGATTCCAACATGTAATTGATCCAGAAAACATTAATGAGATTATTCTATATAAAATTTCCATACTCCATCCTTGAAACCTGGTGTGTCCTTTACACTTAAAGCGCCTCTCAATTTGAACTTGTCCCACTTCATGTACTCCGTGGCCACGTGTGGCTAGAGAGTCCTGTATTGGACGACACAATTGTAAAGCATTTGGAAAACTCAGAAAAGTAAATGGAAAACCTGTTGAAAGTTCTCTAAAAAGACGGACGCTGCCAATCTCTTCAAACTACTTGTGTCAGCCGCCTTGTCCGGTGCATCCTTTTTGGTGGGTGGTGTTCTCCACGATCGAGCTCATCCTGCAAGTCCGGGTTTGCGGTTGGTTGATGCTGGCCCTCAGCTGTTGTGGGGGCTGTGGGTCTACTGGAGAGAGCACTAGAATGACAGCCCAGCAAGACGAGCTTGCAGCCCCAGTCCTGCCCTTACACAGTTGCTTAGCCCTCTGGGACTCATTTAAACTATATGGGCATCTGCTTCCTTCTCTGCAAAGCAGAGGAGTCAAAATACGTGACCTTTGATTTATTTTAAGGTCCGTGTTTTGAACGTGTCAGTCAACTTTAACCACAGTCCAATAAAAGCACTCTCTGCCTTGGCACTTAGGGACTGGGAAGAGATGCCAGTGTTTTCTGACTTAAGTTGCAGTCTTGGCTTTCTTTCCCCCTGACATTGGATGGTGAGAATTTCCAATGTAAGGAATGGTGGAAACGGTTGTACAGTGAACACTTGTATACCTAGACTTACCCGGTAAATTTGTATCCTCCTTGCCTGATCGCTTATCCGACCCATCCATTAATCCATCTTAATTTTGTGGGGTTTCAAAGTAAATTGCAGACATCCTTCCCGTTGCCCCTAAGTATACTCTGTGCTTTTGAACAGAGCTCCAGCCTCTTGCTCAACTGACGACAGTTCCCTATGCTAATTTCCTATGTTGTTGTTTTAACAGTGGAGAAGCTTCAGCTTATTGATGATCAGTTTGCAGGTGCTTACCCTCAGCGTCCAAAGTTAGAATCCTTAGAAGTAAAGTTAAATGAATATAAAAGAGAAATAGAACAGCAGCTTCGGGCAGAAATGTGTCAAAAGGTGAGCTGTATCTTGTTCCTGTGCTTGTCTTGAATGTCTTTAAAAAAAAAAAGTTTAAGAGCAAATGTAAGCAGGGGAGGGGCTCAGAGAAGGTGAGAGAGAATCCTTAGCAGGCTCCACGCTGTCAGCATAGAACCTGACTCAGGGCTCGAGCTCAAGAACCATGAGATCATGAACTGAGCTGAAATCAAGAAGTCAGACGTGTCACCAACTGAGCCACCCAGGTGTCCTGTGATGTCTTCATCTTGGGTATGGGGGGGAAAAATAGAGAATTTTTATTAACAAATGTGATACACTGTTACGCATGCTTTTTCTTTCCAACTGATGTCATTTCTTATGCCTTTTGAGTGAATCCTACACGTATAATGAATGAGATGAAAGTAAAAATGAGTTAAACTAAGTATATTAGAGCATTAGTGTTAAACCTAACCCTGAAGAGAGAAGTTACTTTCTTAGTATAGTTTTGGTATTTACAATAATTGGTGATCGATTGGCAGTTAAAGTATTTTAAAGATACTGAAGTAGCAAAAGTTAAGATGGAAGAGAAAAGAAAGTCTGAGAGGGAATTGGCTGAGTTCCGGAACGAATTGGAGAGAGCTTGTCGAGCAAAATCTGACGCCCTTATTTCTCGGGAGAAGTTGGCTTTTGAGAGAATTCAGAAGCACCAAGAGGTAAGATTTCACAGTTCTTTGCCAGGTGTCTGTTTCCTGTGGCTGTTTGTAGATGGGCTTCAGGCCCTAGAGTGGGTTGTGACAGTTGGTTAGCCAAGATCAAGCCCTACAGGTGTATGAGGGATGGAGGTCAAGAGCACAAGTGGTAGGACTGGCCTTGATAAAGGTTATGGAGACTTCCTCCCCCTGGAGCGCTGGGAGGAAGGGACCGCGGGTGCTAGCTTCCATGTTGGGAGCAGGCAAAACTCCCCGCTGAATACGCTCCCTCCTCTCGGGCAGATGGGAGGGTCGGGGGGCAGCCTCGAGGAGAGGATCGGTGTGGAATGGCTGTGTGGGGGTGGGGGCCGAACAGCCCTCCGAAGCGGGCTGGACTGGCGGAGCTGTGTGGAGGCCCTGGCAGTGACACGGGCATCCCGCAGCCGAAGTGGATCGAACCAGGCGCCTGTAGGCAGTTGGTGTGGTACAGTCAGGTTAGCGAGGGCAGGAAGATCGAGGCGCTTGGGCAGTGGACCTGACGGAGCTGAGTTTACTTGGCTTGAGAAGGGCAGCCTCTTGAGGACATTGGGGTTCGGCGGGGTGGTGAAAGGGGCCGGAGGGGATGGTGGGCGGCTACTACCCCAGGGGGTTGGTGGGGGGAAACAGGGCTGTGTGGTGTTCTCGGAGGCCTCCAGGACAAGATGTCGGGACACTGATGGATGGAAGAGTAAGCGTGGGCCCGTAGGACAGGGCTGCGGGTTGAGATGTCACGTGAAGACTAGAAACAAAATGTAGTATGCTGCCCTTGGGTCACAGGGGTTGAGGGTCCCTGGAATTGCGGAGTCTAGGATTGTGAAAGGTGGCCATTCGATTTCTCCTGGAAAGTGACTGGACAGGAAGTGGAAAGGGCGAGGAGTGGCAGGAGGGATGGGGTCCACTCTGAGGAAAAACTGGTTCCTTTCCCAAGGGGCTGTCTTAGACGAGCCTGGATTCGGGACACTGCTGTGTCCAGCCAGAACCGCTGCTATGTGGAGACCTCGAAAGTTGGAGGGCTCCCTCCCAGCGCCCACCCTTGATTACAACTGCTCAGAAAGACCCAGTCATGTCCTATGATTTCGTGTACCGTTTCTGGTGATGGGGCTCTTAGAAAAAAATCAATGTTGGAGCCACTGTCTTTGAGACGATTGGATGTTTACGTTAATAACTGCATCCTCAAGACGGGTGACTGGCTAGTTCAGATCAGTTACCAGACCAGAATATTCATTGAGTTTGCTGATTCTCTTAAGGCTCTGGACAAGAAGGCCATCCTCATGCCAAGCATCCTGGCTTTCTTCCACTACCTGCAATGCCTTTCTTGTGCCCCTGATGAAACCCTCTTGGCCTTCAAATCCAGCTTGTGTGTCCCTTCCTTGTAATGCCTTCCCTGACTGACTCACTCAGGGTCCTGTTCCTGCCACAGTCCTGAAGTATTTTAGTTATAAAAGTCATCACATCCTAGTGTGATAATTTCTCTCTCTCTTTCCCTGACTAAACTGAATTTTGGAAAGATTGGAACTCTATCTGTTCGTCTTCCTCTAGTTCTGAGTGTGCTGTTAGACACATGCCAGGTACTCCGTGAAGCCTTGCTCAGCGAACACACAAATGGAAGTGTGGCCCATTCATTCACCTTGTTAACCGAGTCAGAATGACCTATGAACTGAAACTTTGAGACGACAGAACCAGGGGCATTCTATTCTTTGGAAGTTTTATTGCTACATGCACATTTCGTGTCCTTTTCTTGCTGACGCACTTGTCGAAATGTTAAGTGTCTGGGGGATGTCCGTTAGGTAGATTAAACAGAGCAGAGATGTTAGGAATATATGCTAATGGGGCCAAACAGTCATTGAAGGAGGGAATGCATGTTTGGGTGGCTAAATGGGCAAAAAGAGTATGCTGAATTGGAACCTCTTGAAAGTGAAATTGTAACCCTAAGTCTCTGTAGTTCTCTGGAATTGAGGAAGCACTATATTAGTTCAGATCTGTTCTATCTTCTTTAGCTTGCTTGCTGAAAACTAATGCTTCTGTACACAGATTGAAACCAAGGAGATTTATGCTCAGAGACAACTTCTCCTCAAAGATATAGACGTGCTAAGAGGCAGAGAAGCAGAGCTGAAACAAGGAATGGAAGCTTTTGAATTGTGAGTAACGTGTGTTCGTTTGGGATATTCAGAATGACGATTCAAAAGAACTAAATACACGTCTTAATAGTCTGATGTTAACTGCCAGTTGGAGTGTTCACTTGTAAAGGGGATCCCACCTAGCTTTAAAAGGCAGGCACAAATGAAGAGAAAGACTAGGGTTTCACTTATGAACTAGTACACATTAGAATGAAAAGCAGAGTGAGATGCCGTCATCGGGCTACAGTATGACCAGACACGTGACTTGAAGAAGCTGATAATGCTTGAACAAATGCCATGTTTCTCACTTACATCCAGTCATTCACATCCAGTAGCTGCATGTGTGCAAAGTAACAATTCCAGATACCCGGACCTGCCGCCCTCTCCTGCACTGCTGCTGTCGGGGGAGGGGGAAGACGGTGGCTCTGACTCGACTCCTACTGGGCAAAGAAACTACTGGTGGTTGTTTTTTTTTTTTTTTTCTTAGTACCAATTGCGGAGGGGCAGAGAGAGAGGGAGACAGAATCTGAAGCAGGCTCCAGGCTCTTGGCTGTCAGCACAGAGCCTGACCAGGGGCTTGAACTTCTGAACCGCACGGTTAGGACCTGAGCCAAAGTCAGACGCTTAGCCACACGCTGAGCCACCCAGGCACCCCTGGGTGAAACCATTTCTCTTGGTGTGTGTGTTCCTTTCCCTAAGTGCTCACATCTGTATCCTCCTTCATATCTCAGCTGGGATTAAGAGCAAGCTCCCCAGTCTGTAGTTGGTGGAATTAAGCTTTCTTTCCCATTTGGCGTCTTGAAACTCGAAATATTCCAGGAACCCTATTTTATTTAAGAGGTTTGTCTTTGTCTTTATTAATGTTTTTCATTTACGCAGGTGCTGTTCATTTGATTTCTTCCTACCTTACTCTCTTTGGAAATTCTCAAGTGGCAGTTTGCTAATGTGAGAGAAAAGAAAAGGGACAAAGTTTGGGCAGATTCTGGATTGTATAATCATGATTATGTAACCACTTCTTGAACCTCTGTTTGCCCTGCTTCTCTCTTGTAAGCACATTCAGTGAAGTGAATGGATTTACTCGTCCTTTGCTGTACAGATGGGGCAGCAGAGGGAGCCCTAGCACCAAGCCTTTATGCTTGGCCGGGAGCCCTCCCATCCCTGTGGTTTGGTCTAACTGCCTGTGAACCTGATTCCTGGCTCTGGAATTGTTTTTGTAGGTGTTTGAAGGTCTCCCCACGAAAAGCACTCCATTCTTCGAATTTGGAGGTTCTGATGGACTCATCTTCTGTTTTCGGCCTCTTCAGTCAATAGATGATTGAATGCCAAAAACGATTCTTGTACCTCTAATTGTTAGGGGCCAATCAGTTAAGACTCACAGTTAGAAATAATCTTCTAGGGGCGCCTGGGTGGCGCAGTCGGTTAAGCGTCCGACTTCAGCCAGGTCACGATCTCGTGGTCCGTGAGTTCGAGCCCCGCGTCGGGCTCTGGGCTGATGGCTCAGAGCCTGGAGCCTGTTTCCGATTCTGTGTCTCCCTCTCTCTCTGCCCCTCCCCCGTTCATGCTCTGTCTCTCTCTGTCCCAAAAAAAATAAACGTTGAAAAAAAAAAAAGAAATATTCTAGAAGAAACAAACACTTAAGGTACACTAAACTTGGCTTTGTGGCTTTGTAACTAAAAGCATCCTTCTCTGACCCCTCAGTTGATTGTGGCCCTTGATCCCCTGTACCCCCTTTTTGAGTGTGGGTTTTCTCCTGTAAGTGTAGAAAAGTAAGAAACCACTTTGGTCACGACACATTGACAGTCCCCTTAGCCAGGTGCCATCTGCTGGCTGATGAGCTAAAGTTGGTAAAGTAGAGGGACTTCTGGCTCTTTCAGTTCACTTCCCAGCAGGGAGGCCTTGTGAAGGTTTTACTCTGGAGCTAAAAACACAAGGTGTCTCTTTCCCTCTAAATGTGTTACTTCCGATGTTGGGGTTTTCTTACCTGCTTTCTTTCTCTTTGGCTAATTGCAGGGCTCAGCGGCTACAAGAAGAAAAAAATAAAAGAGCAACCGATGCACTTAGGAAACGGGAGCTGAATGTCCAGAGTATTGAGGAGACCTATGACCAGAAGCTCAAGAATGAGCTGCTCAAGTAATTGCTTGGCCTTGTTAAATCCTGTGTCTGAATTAAGTTGCTGGAAACATGGCCACACTGATGAAGTAGATAGAGCCGATGGTTGATGGCAAAATTGAGGGTTGAAAAACATCTATGTTGTCATTGGTAGTCCAGCCTTTCCTGTGAGCATTTAAGATGGGTTTAAAAAGATAGAGAATAGCATGCTCTGCTCATTTGACAAAAAAAAAAAAAAAAAATTGTTTTTAGCATTTGTTTTTGAGAGAGCAAGCAGGAGGAGTGGCAGAGAGAGGGGGACCCAGAATCCAAAGCAGGCTCCAGGCTCTGAACTGTCAGCTCAGAGCCCAACACAGGGCTCAAACTCCTGAACCACAAGGTCATGACCTAAGCCAAAGTTGGACACTCAACACACTGAGCCACCCAGGCATCTCTCATTCTTCCTCATAGCTTCTCTGACACTTCCTGAGTGCCTGTGGTTTGTTTTAAGTTGTTAGGGCACTTTACGACTTGCTCAGTTTGCACAGCCAAGAAGTCATAACATTGAAATTAATAAGTGCTCAGTTAATAGTGAGTAAATGCATGTGTAGTGAAGAGAGGATTCAACTCGGCTTCTCAGGGTATTTATTAGTAATTGATCTCATTTTTATTGCCTTGCTCTTAATTTGTCATTGTGCCATTACATCATACCTGCAAAGGTTTCTGGAGGCTCTTTTACTTTTGAGAGAATGAGGACGAGCAGGGGAGGGGCAGAGAGAGAGAGAGAGAGAGAGAGAGATGGAGACAGACCCAGAATCTGAAGCAGGCTCCAGGCTCTGAGCTGTCAGCACAGAGCCTGACACGGGGCTCAAACTCATGAACCATGAGACCATGACCAGAGCCAAAGTCAGATGCTCAATCAGCTGAGCCACCCAGGCTCCCCTGGAGGTTGTTTTTAAAAACTGCTGTTAAAGATTAGTAGGGGGCATCTGGGTGGCTCAGTCGGTTAAGCGTCTGACTTCGGCTCAGTTCATGATCTCATGGTTGGTGAGTTTGAGCACCGCGTCGGGCTCTGCGCGGACAGTGTGGAGCCTGTTAGGGATTCTGTCTCTGTCTCTCTAGTTAAAAATAAAACTTAAACACCATTTTCATTGTATGACTTTTGAAACAGTGGATTTTAGGTACATATTTTATGTCCACTCCTCTAACCTACTAGTGAACACTGAAGTAGCTCTAGTCATTAAATGCAGAATAAATGAAACACGTATATGTGAATTCAGCATAGCCGTGGATACAGAGAACTGTTGGGTATCGTTTGTCTTGGTGTGTCCTTGGAGGCCTCGGGTGTCCTTCTATGGTTCAGCCAGTGTTGAATTTGGGAGGACATCATGGGAGTGCCTCTCTGCTTTTTCTGACCTCTCAACCGCAAAGTCAGTTGGCAACAGCTGGTGGAGGTGGCTGAAACCCCGTAAGATGAGCCTTTGGGTGTCTCTAATTCAGATCTCCTGCTGTTGGCAGTCGGCCGTCAGGACTGTGCTCCGCCCCTAAGGGCCAAAGTTCCTCCCTGAGGGAAGAGAGACGGGACAGGTGAATTGCAAGTGACCGACTTGGTTATCATTTGGGATTTAGGGCCCGTCACGCACACCGGAAGTTTAACTTAATTGACTTCTTGGTGTCGGTCGAGACCAAGGGAGAGAGAATTGTGCTTGGTGACCTCGCAGCAACAGGACCCTTCGTTTTGTGTGATTGAGTTTGGGGACCGAATTTACAGGATCACAACAGAGTTCTCCAGACCTTTCACGTTTGGAATTCAGATCCTTGGCTCTCTTCCTGAGAGAGTCTGAGGTTTGCACGTGGTCACTTTCGGTGCCCCGGTCCCGTAGATAAGCTCGGGTATTGATAGTCCATCCAGGAGAGTGACAAGCTCATTTTAGTTTTTCTGACCTGCAGGTATCAACTTGAATTCCAGGACAACTATATCGCTAGAACTCACAGGCTGATAGAAGATGAAAGGAAGAATAAAGGTGACTCTGGGGACGAGCTCTGTTCACTGTGACAGAGGCTGTTAGCTTGCGAGTGCCTGTTCTGTATTCTAAAAAAACCTATCGTTTACACCTGGTGTTACTGCAAAAAGTACATGGTTTTTATTAATCTTACAAAGTTGGTTTTTTAATACATTTTTGTGAATCTTCACCTTTAACCTTTCGTATATTCGCAAAGGTTAGTGATTCACCAGCAGGATTTTATCCAACTTTCTTTCAGTGTATTTTGATAGATGTGACTATCAAGAAAGTGGCAGCGACTTTTTGCCATCGGGTAAATACTATTAACCACGAGACACTACAATTTTTACTTCCGGAAAATTGTAACTTCTCTGTCCCTGTGATCTAGTTTATTTCTTCTACTTCTAATGTATTCGTATGCTTCATGATATTTTCATGTGACATAGAATCTTTTCTTGGTAAGTTTTTTTTTTTATTTGAGAGAGAAAGGAACCCCAAGTAGGCTCCACACTATCAGTACAGATGCGGGGATCAAACTCCTGGAACTGTGAGATGACGATCTGACCCAAAACCAAGAGTCGGATGCTTAACCAACTGAGTGACCCAGGCGCCCCTACTTGACCTATAATCCCTTAAATTCTTGAATATATTAGCTCAAGAGTAGGAAAGCTGGATAATTTTTTAGTCTTTGGGATGCTGGACATCTTAATATATTTCTGGGAATTTGTCGATGAAAAGAAGTTAAACTTCTAGTGGCGATTTCAAATGGACTCTTGGGAGTAAACCAAGGCTAAGCACTTGATGCTGACTGGTCAGGTCACCCCGTGTACATCTGCTCGCAGCTAGCCTGTGGAGGCTGATACTTCTATGTACCCGTGCTGTCACGCGTTTGGCAAGTCAGGGTTTTGATGTTACATCTCCATAGACCGTGTTAGATGAAGTGAAAATGACAAAATCATAAATACAGAATCCCAACAGACAAATCTGTCTTTAAGGAAGTTCTGACCTGACGGCGCGCGGGCCCTGTGCTCAGAGCCGATGGTGTAAGTGGTGACTTTTGTGCAGCAGGACTAGGCTTGCCGCGTATTCGACCGTTAGAGTTACTTGCCGTCACATGTTGAGTAATGGGGCTTGTTTCTTACTTGGCTGCTGATTTGTTTTGACCTTGACATCTGCTATTCAGATAATGAAATAATGGTCGTTAGGTGTGACATAGTGGCCATAAGTTATTAAACGACTTGTATTCACTAGGAAAACTTGATGTTAATTGGTTGGCTCTTTTCTTTCAGAAAAAGCTATACATTTGCAAGAGGAGCTCACAGCTATTAATGCGAAAAAGGAAGAATTTGGTCATTCTGTAAAACGTGTCAAAGAGCTCGAGGTAATGAAGTCTTGTGTTTTGAAATCGACATGAGGCAATATATGAACCTAGAGCTTTAGTCCTGCGTGATTTATCTTACGTTGTCCTCTTGGCGTGTTGGGACTTGTTTCCATCTTAGTCTCCTGGGGAAGCACAGCAAGAGGATGTCCTTTGGGGCCTAGATCCCTGCCTGAATCCCGTGTCTCTCCCTTTCTGCTTGTGTGCCTTGGGGCAAGCTCTGTGACCTCAGACTCCTCCTGTGTAAACTCTGGGATGTTCCCACCATGCGTGGTTGTGGAGGGAGTTCGGGGAGCTGAGTTTTGCACGTCGTACGCGGCTTGTATGCACTAGCTTCTACCTCAGCCTCTTCTCCCTTCCCATCAAGGGCAGGAAGACTTCCTGTCAGGATGTCAGGATCTCCCAGCTTAAAACCCGATGAGATGCGCTTTTCACATGCCACTGTTACTTCACTTGGATTAAGCTGTGTGTTTGCGGGGCACCTGGGTGGCTCAGTCGTTTAAAGCATCCAACTTCGGCTCAGGTCGTGATCTCACAGTTCATGGGTTCGAGTCCTGCGTCTGGCTGTGTGCTGACAGCTTGGAGCCTGGAGTCTGCTTTGGATTCTGTGTCTCTCTCTCTCTCGTTCTCTTTTTCTGCCTCTCTCAAAAAAAATAAAAACTTCTGTGCTGTGTGAAGGACAGAGGTGGAACTTGAGGTACATAAAATGTTAGGCACAGAACCTATTTTTGTAGCCTGTTTTGTAGCACTTTAGACAGAGAACATAGTTTGTAAGGACTTGTGTATTAGAGAACTCTGTAGGCTTCTGTAACCACACTTGAGCTGTATTGTACTACTAAGAGGAAAGCACCCCACAGCGCGTTAGTGAGATCTCCCCCTTTGATACTTAAGAAATGCCTTGCTGCAATCTGGGGTTGATTTGGGGGGCCCTTAGTTGCCTCTGAGGAGAGGACTTCTGCTGTGGTTCGGGTCTCCTTGCAGAGAAACAGACTTGGGTCAGATGACCTTCATTAAATCGTGGCGCCCAGCCTCAGGCAGCTTGGCAGCCTGGACTTAGGCGGTACTGTAGCCACCCACTGTTCAGACAGGTGTTGCTGTTTCGATTCCAGCTTGAGTTAGAGTCGGTCAGAACCCAGTCTTTGGCGATAAGCAAGCAAAACCACCTGCTGAGAGAAAAGGTGAAAGAAATGAGTGACTATTCGCTACTGAAACAAGGGAAACAGGAGCTTCAGGCGCAAAATCAATTACTTAAACAACAGCTGGAAGAGACCAGAAGTGAGAACTTGCGTCTTCTAAACCGTAAGTCTTGTCTGGATTGGCTTGTCTTTGTGATTGACACTGGCTCAGTATTCCGAAACTGCTCTGTCCTATAAGGGAGGCTTCAGTTGAGAAGATTTTCTCAAATTTCGTGGATTGAAGGTACATTCTTTTCACTCGCTGCCACGAAATTGCGTCACTAACAAGTTTTCAACTGTATAAATACGCCTCTCTGGGTGGCCCTTGGCTCTCCTTCCCTCTGAATGCTGGTTGGGTTTGGCCAGTGGGGACACACTCCCGTGCTTGGAGGGAGGGAAAAGAGTGAGGTCGAGGTGGCTGTGATCCCTTCCGCGTCTCCTCCCGTGCGGTAGGCCGGGGCGGGCCCTGGGCCTCAGCCAGGCAGGAGCCCAGGCCTTGGCTTCTCAGGGCTCTGTACCTGCTCGCGGTCTCCGGGTCTGGGAATTCCTCCCCTTCTGACCCTCCAGGCCCTAGGAGCGTTGACAACAGGGCCCCGGTACCCCGGGGAACTACACTGTCCTTCGTGGCTACCCGATGTGAGTCCCTTTAGTAAAGGATCTTCCAATGACCCGAACTGGGACACCATCTGCTTTCTGCCTGGACCCTGAGTGCTGCTGACAGATGCCCAGGTCGGACTGGACGTCGGGGCACTCGTTGGCAGGTTCTGACAGGTTCCTCCTGTGCCTTCTGTGCGTACTAGGGCAGATTGGTGGGCTTTCATGTTAATTTCTGGATTTGAAAGAATTCTTTTACCGGGAGTACAATCCTGGAGAGCTGTAAAGTGTGCAGTCACGTGCATTAAATTATTTTGTTCTGGGGCGTCTGGGTGGCTCAGTCGGTTAAGTGACTAACTCTTGATTTTGGCTCAGGTGATGATCTTGCAGTTCATGAGTTGGAGACCTTGCGCCGGGCTCTGCACTGACAGTGCGGAGCCTATTTGGGATTCTCTCTTTCTCCCTGTCTCTGTCCCTCAGTGCTTGTATGCGTACGCGTGCTCGGCCTCTCTCTCAAAATAAGTAAACTTAAATAAACTTTTTTTTAAAGTAATTCTTTTGTTGGGAAGTTGGTGAGTTAAGATGGCTCTTAGTCTCCTTAATTACTATCATGTACAAAGGGAAGAACAACGTAAAGCCTCTTGAGCTGCTTTGGTTAGGTGAAACGAGAAAACGTGAGGCTGGTGACAAGCAGGCTTTTTTACCTTCACAGACCTGGCTCAGCCTTCTCCAGAGCTGGTGGCTTTTCAGAAAGAACTAAAGAAAGCAGAGAACGCTATCGTGTGTGAGCATAAGGAGTTCGAGATCCACAGGCAGAACCTGCAGAAGCAGCTGCAAAGTGAAGTGAGTACTGCCTGGCTCACCCAGGCATCTGGGCGGCCGCTCTGTGGGCCTGGGGACTCGGTGTGCGCCACACCGGCACCAGTCAGCCGGTGGCATCAGAAATGAGCCCCCAGTCTGCTGATTACTCCCCCAGTGTTCTTTGTCCTTGGAGAAAACTCTCAAGCTGTTGTGTGACCTTAGGTTCCCCATAGTAATAAAACCGAGGGGAAAGTAAACCCCCCTAAACACGCAGTTTTCCAATCCCTGTTGGTGCTCCCTGGTAAAAGTAGCTGATTCCCCCCCCTGTGATGCAACAGTATTGATGCTCTTTCTGACGTCTGCCTCTTGTGCTGGAGTAGCTGTTGTTCGAGAGGAGTGCAAAAGGAGCTGTGGAGCTTGCTGGTGGGTTCTGTTGTTGTTTCATCTGGACCCCGGGGGTGATGGGTGTCCGGCTGCCGAGAATTGGCCAAATTGATGAAGAAAATCAGCCCGATGAGAGAATTGTGCCTTTGGAAGTATGCTGTGTGATTGGTTTTACATGGATTTCTTTTCCTTCTCTAAATCTTGGCAGATTGAACGTTCTGCACAGCTGAAGGCCCAGATCCTTGATTACGAAGATTGCATAAAGAGATTAATGAGACAGGTGGATGATTTGAAATTGCAACTGAAACAAACTCAGACGGGTTAGAGACCTCTTTAACTTGCGTGAGGGTGCACAGGTGGGAGAGAATGCGAGCAGCTTCTGATGCTTGGGAACACGTAATGAAGATGATTCAGTGAAGTTGTAATTCTCACAGTAGGGAAAAGCTTTAGAAATGTGTCACCTTACAAGTAAAACTCTTGTCTTGGGGCACCCGGGTGGCTTAGTCAGTTAAGCGTCTGACTTCAGCTCAGGTCATGACCTTGCGGTTGTGGGATTGAGCCCCATGTCAGGCTCTGTGCCGACAGCTCAGCCTGGAGCCTGCTTAGGATTCTGTATCCCCCCCCCCACTTCTCTCTCCCCCTCCCCCCTCTGCGTGAAGAAAGCAGGCCGTGAAGCCATAGCTGGTACATGCACTCTCTTGATAAATGTTGATCATGACTGCAGCTTCAGAAAGTGTTGAATGTGCGAGTTTGTCCTGAATACTTTGATTTTTGCAAAAGAATGCTCTTGATCTCTTTTAACTCTATCCTCCACCTTTTCCCATCCTTTCTCACACTGTCGTTTTGTAACCCATAGCCCTAGAGAACGAGGTGTACCGCCACCCAAAGAATTCTCTGCTCGATCGGCCCATCAGCGGATTAATGGGTGGCGACGTGGTGGTACCTCACAATGGTGACCTGAACGGGGATTTCTTGAAAGATGCTTTCGGACTGGAAAGGCTGACGGCAGGCATGCTTCTGTCAAGGATCGCAAGTGACCCAAGTGCGAGCACCGGGAGTAGTTCCCCCGATTCTGACCTGGAGTTTGTAGCCAAGACCAAGGCAAGGGTGAAAGAGCTAGAGGATGAGGCCGAGCGTTTGGAGAAAGCTTTCCGAACTTACCATCCAAGAGTTCATCCACGCCCCACGGGAAGGTCTTCAGCCAAGAGCCCGCCACCCCTGCACGCGACAGGAACGCCCAAAAAGGCCACTTCCGGTTCCCCTGGAAGACGTACTTCCGCAGAGGACGCGGCTGTCCCTGAGCAGCCTCTGGCACGCACACCCGAGGAGGACAGGAGCAGCGCTTCGGCTTCTGAGGCGCGGCCGTGCGAGGGCATGCCCTCCAGACGCCTCTCCTCCACTCCGCTGCCAAAGGCCGAAAGCAGCCTCCTTGCTAAAGTGTATCTGGAAGGTGAGCTGCCAAGAGGGTTGCGGGGTGCTCTGTATTTGGAAGCTTCTGGTGCTCAGAAGGCCTCTGAACCGAGTGAGAGTGCAGCCCGGGACGGCAGGAAGGAGCAGGAGCTGAGCCTGGCAGAGCCCGAGCTCCAGCAGTCGTGTCCTTGGTCTCAACCTGCCTTGTCTGGCTGACGGTGGCATCTCCCACACGGGGCGGGGATGCCGAGGGAGGTAGTGGGGTAGTGTCCCATTTTACCATTTTCCTTGGTGTGCAGACCTGTGCTGAGTGACTGGTGGCTTTCCCTTTACCTCTGGTGAGTTGCATGTTTGTCACTGCTGTAGTTGTATTTAGGTGCTTGAATCATCAGTTTGGTAGATCATCTATGTGTCCTACCCAACTGTTTGCAAGGGTAATGTTAGCTTTTTGAAGGTAACAGAACTGTTCAGAAACGACGTTGCTACCTTCTCCTTGCAATTTGTAATGGTCAAGCTTTCTGCCCCTTAGGTGGGGACAGATCCGGTGCTGCTGGCTGCAGTCCTGGTCCTGAGACAACGCCCCAGCCATCACCCTCTGAGTCCGGGCACAGCCCTTCCCTCCACCTGCTGCCCAGCCCTCCGGAGCAGGCCAGGTAACCCCGCCTTCCCCTCGGCCACACCCACTCTGGGTAGCCTCACCGGGCTCACGCTGGACTTGTTGGGGGTTTGGGGGATATGAAAGACCACGTGGCAGTACAGAATTTGTAATCAGATTGTAAGATGACGTATGATCTTTGAGAATCCTCTAAATAACCTGCTTGGAGAAAATAACTCCTTTTAGCAAGTAAGTAATTTCTACTGGTTTGCCAAGCTTGGCGTGTAGAATAGAGACGATGGGGTCAATAAACATCTTCATAGTTGCAAGAGTAGACTCAGTTTACAAAGATAAAACCAATGTACAAAACATGCAAAAACAAATGCAGTTGAAAACAATTTTTGGGTCCCCTGGAGGGCTCAGTCGGTTAAGTGTCTGACTTCGGCTCAGGTCATGATCTCACGGTTTGAGTTTGAGCCTTGTGTCGGGCTCTGTGCTGACAGCTTGGGAGCCTGGAGCCTGCTTCGGATTCTGGGTCTCCTGCTCTCTGTGCCCCTCCCCTGCTCATTCTGTGTCTCTGTCTCTCTAAAAAATATAAAAAAAAGTTGAAAACATTTTCACACATTGTTAGTCACTCAAATATTTCGGCATTTAAAATATAAACAATGTTCTAATTTTTTTTTTGGACCCGAGTATAGTTGACTCACAATGTTGGATTCGTTTCAGGTGTACAGGATAGTGATTGGACTCTGGATGTTATGCTGTGCTCCCCACGAGTGTAGCTGCTATGCAGTATTGTTAGACTCCCCTTGAGCGAATTCCCTGTGCTGTACCTTTCATACCTGTGGCTTCCTCGTTTCCTAAGTGGAAGCCTTTACCTCCCACCCACCTTCACCCTTCTGCCCACCCCTCCACTCCCTCTCCCAACTGTCAGTTTGTTTTCTGTATTTAGAGGTCTTACTCTTTCTTATTCACTTATTCTTGAGATGCCACATAGAAGTGAAATCATAGGGTATTTGTCTTTCTCAGTCTGACTTATTTCATTTAGCATTATGCCCTCTAGGTCCATGCACGTTGTTGCAAATGGCAAAAATCGCATCCTTTATTATGGCTAATATCCCGCTAGGTATAGGTGTGTGTATACATGCTTACACACCCACGTTTCTTTATCCATTCTTCAGTCAGTAGATCCTCGGGTTGCTTCTGATCTTGGGTATTGTAAGTAATGCTGCTGTAAATAGAGGGGTGCATAGATGTCTGCAAATTAGTATTTGTTGTCTTTGAATAAATACCCAAGAGTGGAATTGCTAGATGATCCGGTAATTGTATTTTTAATCGTTTGAGGAAGCTCCGTATTGTTTTTCAGTCGCTGCACCACTTGGCTTTCCCATCAACAGTGCTGGAGGGTTCCTTTCTCTCTACACCCTCACCAACACTTGGTGGTACTTGGCGTTTTGATTCTGGCCATTCTGACACCTGTCACCTGATCTCTCCTTGTAGTTTTAACGTTTTTTTATTTTTGAGACAGAGACAGAGCGTGAACAGGGGAGGGGCAGAGAGAGAGGGAGACACAGAATCTGAAACAGGCTCCAGGCTCTGAGCTGTCAGCACAGAGCCTGACGTGGGGCTCGAACTCACAGACCGTGAGATCATGACCTGAGCTGAAGTCGGACGCTTAACCGACTGAGCCACCCAGGCGCCCCTCTCCTTGTAGTTTTAATTTGCGTTTTCCTGATGATGAGTGATGTTGGGCATCTTTTCCTGTGTCTTTTTGCCATCTGCGTGTCGTCTTTGGGAGCTGTCTCTTCAGGTAGTCCGGCCTTTTTGGTGGGATTATTTGGATTATTGGTGTTGAGTTGTATAAGTGCTTTACATATTTTAGTTTTCTTTTTTGAGAGAGTAGGAGAGGGGCAGAGGAAGAGGGAGAGAGAATCTTAAGCGGGTTCCGTGCCAGCACAGAGCCCTACACAGAGCTTGATCTCACGACTGTGATATCATGACCTGAGCCAAAAGCAAGAGTCTGACACTTAACAGACTGAGCCAGCCAGGTGCCCCTACGTGTTTTGGACATCATTGGATTTATCGTTTACAAATCTCTTCTCCCGTTCGGTGGGATGCCTTTTGTTTGGTGATGGCTTTTTTTTTTTTTTAAGCTGTGGAGAAGCTTTTTATTTTGATGTAGTCCCAGTGGTTTATTTTTTTTTCTTTTGCCTCAAGAGACCTACCTAGAAAAATGTTGCGAAGGCTGCTGTCACAGAAATTCCTGCCTGTGCTCGCTTTGAGGATTTCTATGGATTCAGGTCTGAGGTTTAGGTCCTTAGCTTCTTTTGAGTTGATTTTTGTGTTGGGTATAAGAAAGTGGTCCAGTTTCTTTGTTTTGCATGTAGCTGTCCGGTTTTCCCAGCATCATTTACTGAAGAGGCTGTCTTTCCCCATTGTACATTGTTGCCTCGTATGTCAGATTAATGGGCCATATTAACTTGAATTTCTTTTTGGGCTCTCTATTCTGTTTGATGGACGTGTGTGTCTATTTCTGTCAGTGCCATATGGTTTTGATTACTATAGCTTTCCAGCATATCTTGAAATCTGGGATTGTGATCCCTCCAGCTTTGATCTTTTTTCTCAAGATTGCTTTGGCCCTTTGGGGTCTTCTGTGGCTCCATACAAATCTTAGTATTCGAGTTTTATTAAAGATGCTGTTGGGGGGGCACCTAGGGGGCTCAGTCAGTTGAGCATCCGACTTTGGCTTGTGTCATGATCTCACAGTTTGTGGGTTGCAGCCGCATGTCGGGCTCTGTGTACACAGTTCAGAGCCCGGAGCCTGCTTTGGATTCTCTCTCATTCTCTCAAAAATAAACATTATAAGATTATTTTTAGAATGCTGTTTGTATTTCGATAGGGATTGCATTGAATCTGTAGATTGCTTGGGGTAGCAGGGACATTTGAAAACATTACTTCTCACAATCCATGAGCATGGACTGGCTTTCTGTTGGTGTCCTCTTCAGTTTCTTTTATCAGTGTTGTATAGTTTTCCAAGTACAGGTCTTTCAGCTCCTTGGTTAGATTTATTTCTAGGTATTTTACTATTTTTGGTGCAATCGTAAATGGAGTTACTTATGTTTTTGTACTACTTCATTAATAGCGTACATAAATGCAACTGATTTCTGGGTATTTTTCTATCCTGCAACTTCACTGAATCCATTTATTCCAATAGTTTTTTGGTGGAGTCTCTAGGGTTTTCTATGGATAGGATCATGTTGTCTGCAGAGAGTGACCGTTGACTTCTTCCTTTCCAATGTGGATGCCTTTGTTTGTTTTTGAGAGAGACAGAGAAAGAGAGAGCATGTGCACAAGTCGGGGAGGGACAGAGAGAGAGAGAGGGAGACACAGAATCGGAAGCAGGCTCCAGGCTCTGAGCTGTCAGCACAGAGCCCAACGCGGGGCCTGAACTCACGAACCATGAGCTCATGACCTGAGCCAAAGTCAGCTGCTTAACCGATTGAGCCCCCCCAGGTGCCCCATGGATGCCTTTTCTCATCGGATTGCTGTGGCTAGGACTTCTGGTACTATGTTGAGTCCAAGTGGGAAGAGTGGACCTCCTTGGCTTGTTCCTGATCTTAAGTTGCAATTTGCATATAATGGAAGTAAACCCTCAATTGGTAGTGGGTCCTGGGGTACGACTGCTTAAGCAGGCGTGGGTGGGTGTGTTCAGGAGCACAGGGGTGGGTGGCTCAGTCTGGGATTCGGGTCTCCTGTGGGACCCCTGTTGATGCCTAGTCCCCATGGCAGGAGATGCTGACTCCTTCATTCTGGGCTTCTGCATGTGGATTCCATTTTACTGTACAGAGTTGAAAATTGCCACGTGTGCCTATTATCCTAAATTGTGTTAATGGTTTTTTAGGTCACTCTTGTAATAAAGCCAAAAAGAAAGACGAGACACGTGTGCTGAGGGAGGGCTTTTTAGTTTACGGGGGGCTTGGAGTGTAGCACTCTCAGCCGGCACGTGCTGGCAGTGTGCACAATTGTTTTTCAAAACATTTTCGGGTTCTTTAAGAAATAAACTGCTCCCATGGGGCGCCTGGGTGGCGCAGTCGGTTAAGCGTCCGACTTCAACCAGGTCACGATCTCGCGGTCCGCGAGTTCGAGCCCCGTGTCAGGCTCTGGGCTGGTGGCTCAGAGCCTGGAGCCTGCTTCCAATTCTGTGTCTCCCTCTCTCTCTGCCCCTCCCCCATTCATGCTCTTTCTCTCTCTGTCCTAAAAATAAATAAACGTTGGAAAAAAAAAAAAAGAAATAAACTGCTCCCGGGAACAGCATGGTGATGAGGGTAGCACTTCTCTCCCAGCCAGTGCGTGGGGGGTGCCCACTGCAGTGTAGCCCTTGTTGTCTGTGAGTCTAGGGAAAACTGCTTTTCTGCAACAGTTTGAGTCCCAAAGAGTTTGCGTCATCCTGTGCTCTGGGGTTTTATATTCCTTCAACGTGACATCCTTGAATTTTATTCTTCCAATCTAGTCTTCATCAAAGACAGACAGAACTTGAAGAACAAGGAGAACTTTCAGATCCAGACAAGCTACCTTTTAAGGACAATGAGGAATTTGGATCATCTTTTGAATGTAAGTTCATATAGGAGTCCTGGTTTTTAGAAGTTAAGAATGTAGAAAGCTTAGTTCTGGTGAAACATAACCACGGTCATAAAAAGCGAAGCTGTTACAGATTAGGACATTTTGATTTTTGTGGTAAAACCGCAGATATTAACATACTGCCTCATTTTTAAATCACAAAGATTTTCGGGGGGTGGGGGGTTCGGAGTTCGGTTCGTTAAATGTTTCTGGATAGTTCACCATTTCGGAGTGGGCGCTAAGCCTCTAATTGAATCCTCAATTCAGTTTACCACTTTTGGGATTGCCTTAGATTTAAAATGATTTTTTTTGTTTCTCCTTTTATGGAACACGAGCATGCTAAGTTAGTTTTGTTTGAACTACACTGATTCTATTGACTGCCTCAGATTTAGAAAGCCTGCTGTTTAATTAAAGAATAGAGGTAAAATACTACAAGCTTAAAGAGTCTAGAAATGGTATCCTGGCCATGGTCCCGCTTTGTATATAAGCTGTCATCGTGTTTCGTGAGCTTCATCGCTAAGTGTGAAAGGTAGAATATTTTGAACATTTAAATGGCTTAGTAAACTTTTCAAAATCCCTGTGACTCCCCCTTGTTAGGCTCATTAAATCATGATTTTAAATACAGTTCAAACGATTAGCAGCAACCAGGTGAGTTCTGGGACTCAGCTGATTTTCCTGTTGGGTGACTGATTTGATCGCGTGAATGAATGTAATTCTCAAAGCTAAAGAACACTTGCAGACGTGAAAGCGGGCAGACGGGCGGCTGTGATGCAGACTCTAGAGCTGGCCCGGCTGCTCTGGCCGAGACTTGATGCTTGGGAGCGAGCGGTCCCCCCGCCGTGCCGCACGCCCTTCCCTCGCTGTGGTTCCTGAGGACTCGCGTTCGCACCTTTTGCAGATGCAGGGAGCACGCCGAGGCAGTTTGAGGTGGACGGCCTCCATCCTGCTGGCGACGTGCCTCATGTGGGTGCTGCCGCCACCACGGTGTCTGCCGGACCTCTCGCTTGTTGCCACCCCGGTAAGTTTTGCTTTGTTTGAACTCACAAAATAACGAATTAGTGATAGTTAATACTACTTCGTTTTCTAGTTATTTGCTTCTTCCATGCATTAAAGTCGGACAAGAAAAACCTTCCCGGGGCGCCTGGGTGGGGGGGAGTCTCAGTAGGTTGAGCGTCTGACTCTTGAGTCCCACCCGGGTGATGATGTCACGCTTTGTGGGTTCCAGCTCTGCGTCGGGCTCTGCTCTGAAAACTGGAGCCTGCTTGGCATTCTCTGGTCCCCCTGCATCGTCCCTCACCTCACACTCTCTCTCTCTCAAAATAAAGGTTTTTCTTTTTTTAAAGTTGATCTACTTCAATCTTCAGGGAAGCTGATGACATTGGAGGAGAACTGGGTGTCAGACTTGTCTGGCCTGGCCCACCTGGTCTTTCCTCTTCCCTTCTCCAGACTGCCTGCTTCCCTCCCCAGTGGAGACATTTGAGCTCTGCCCCAGGGCTCAGCCAACAGGCGTGTCCTTTTCTCCTTGAACCAGAGTGTTTTAGCCTCAGAGGTGAAAGGAAATGCCTCAAGTAAAACCACCTGTAGGTCCTTCCCAAACATTGGCAGAGCATCATCCCTAAAACCCATGGGATGCTTCTTGAAACCGGTTTGTTGGTTTCAGGCGCAGTTGGGAATATGAGGAATCACTGAAAGGAGCAAGAGGGTTGGTTTTTGCTGATTCCAGAGCAAGTCATTTCTGGAAAGTGCTCACTCAGACTCCATCAAGAGCCTTTTGCATATTGGATGCTTTTCTGGAAGCTGCCCCTGCTTCATGCAGCTTCTAGCAGGACAGTCAGCAGGCCATGGCTGATGGCATCCGATAGGACAGCTGATGGGGGCACTGGTGCCCTAGAGCAGCTCTGATGGGCAGACACTGGAGTGAATAGGGAATAGAAATAATGCAATAGAATAAAGGACACGACCTGAGTTGACAGGCCTTCTGTTTCTGACAAGTACAGTACATTATAATAAACGGCTTCTTAAATTACTATTAAGCGGTAGGGTTACATTCTGATCGTTGAGGAACTCTCAGATCTGTTGTTTCACGTCTTTGGGCGCCGAGGGAGGTAAAGCCTAAAACTTGCTATCTTTGTGCCAGTGGAAACCGTGCTTTTCTTCGCTCTTCCATCCGAAGAGGTTTCCCTCTGCCACTCTGGAGCCACCAAGTACACCTCGCAGCGAAGGAGCCCTTTCCTCATTGTCTCTTGAAATCTTCCCCCAAACGGCATCCTCGCCCTGAGGTCGCCGCTCCATACGAGTGACGTGCCTCCAGCGAAGAGGCTGCGTTTCTGCCGGTGCAAGTGGCCAGTGGCCGCCTCTAGGGTTTGAATTTCATGACCAGGATCAAGTGGAGACTGCTGCTGCTCTCCTGTGGGAGATGCTAACTTTTGGTTGGTGACTAGAGCACAGCCATGAGGCTGGAAGTCCCGTCGTGAATCTGTGCTTGTCTGTGTGTTAGCCTTGCTGGGAAAGCTGAGGTTCTGGACCAGAGCTGGAGGAGAGAGGTCAGCGTAGTCCTCTGGAACTGAGATCAAGTTAAACACGTGAGGCGTGGGGACGTGTGTTGTCAACCTAGAGAACAGGCGATTCAAACCCGGACCTTGGCCGGAAGGGACAGAAGTAGGGAGACAGGTGCTTATGGGTTTTGACAAGTCAGGTACAAGGTACTGTGTGAATATGGTGCTGAAGTGGCCACTTGTCACTGTAGGAATGAGGAGCTCACACAAGATGTGGCATTCAGGTGAGGGCTGGCATCCTGGGTGGGGCTTGGGGGAAGGGAGCACATCTGCTTGAGGAGGACGTGAGAGCGGGTAGCAGGGCAGACGGCGCTGTACTCGGGCACTCGTGTGCGTGCCAGCGCCTAGACGGGAGGTTTCGGATGTGAACGTTCAGGTGATCCAGGAGGTCAGGCAGGAAGGGAAAAGGCAGTTGGGCACTCGACCGCCACGGGTTTGGATTCCACCGGAGCGGAGCGTGTGCACAGCACATCCGGAAGTGACTGGTTGCTCACGCAGGTGAAGGTGGGCTGCCTGGAGAGACCTTGGTCACAGAGACCCTTGACCAAGTGATTTCGGCCACCCGGGTGAACAGTGATGAGGACCTGAACTGCAGCAGGAGGAGGAAGAGGAAAGTGTAAGCCCTGGTGACCGAGTGGATGTGGTGTGGCAAGAGCATGACTCCAGGGACAAGGATGAGGAGTTCAGCTAGGAAGCCAGGGCTGCAGGATCTCCTGTGTCGATGGCCGGGAGCCCGGTAGAAACATGGGTGTGAGCAAACACGGAGAGAGGTCAGGACCGGAGAGGGAGGTGTGGGAAAGGTGGGGGATCAGCCCGGCGGAGGTGGGCGGCGGCAGCTACTTGGCTAGACCAGGGGGAGGGTGTGGTGGTGTCCCATGGGGGGTGCAGGAGAGACTGCAGCACCCCTGCACGGGAGCAAGGCGGGGAGTTACAAGAGGGCTGTGTCTGGGCGCCGGGGGGCGGGGCTCAATCAGGTAAGTATCCAACTCTGGGTTTCTGCTCTGGTCATGATCTCCTGTGTGGGTTTGAGCCCACGTGGGGCTCTGTCCTAACCGCACAGAGCCTGCTTGGGATTCTGTCTCTCCCCTTCTCTCTGACCCTTCCCCACTTGTGTACACACACGTTTGCGTTCTGTCTCTCAAATAAGTATACTTAAAAAAAGACGGCGGGGGGCTGTGTTAATGAATAGCGACTAACGGTTAAGTCCGAATCCTAGAGGTGGGGGGAGGCTCCTAACCAGAGGCAGAAGTGGAAAAGTAGGGCTTGCCTGGGGAAGCAGTGAGGAGGTGGGCAAAGACGGGGCAGAAGATGTGATGGGGGGGCATGGGAGGCAGCTAAAGTCATCGTGGTCAGGGTGGCTTATCTGCATCTCAGCCAAGTAAAGGCGGGGCGCGGTGATCGGAGTGGGTTTGGGGGCTCACAGATGGAACAGGCCAAGAGCCCTCTGAGAACCCGGCAGATTCTTCCTGAGTCTTGGGAAGGGTCCCTGCTTACATCTGAAAAATCTGATGCTGGAAACGACTTGCTCTTTATTTTCTGTCCCATTAGGTCTAGATCAGAAACCAATGGGAGAACAGAAGGAAGAAGAAAAAATATGGGAAAAGCACATGACAGAACAAAAGGAAAGAAAAGAAATAAGGAAGAGTGAACTGCAAGAAGCTTTAGAAAGGGAGCGAAGAGAACTAGAGAAGCTGGATCAAGAGCGGGTAATGATCGGTGCAACCCACTTCTCTCTACCGGCGTTGGCACGGTGCCCTTCCTGAGTCCCTTGCTCTCAGGGAGGGAGGTCCTTGCTGTGTCCCAAAGTCCTAGGAGTGGCGGGCAACTTTGTCTGGTTTTGGTTTTTTACCATACAACATTCTTGCAGTATTACGGACTGTGTTCTCTATGCAGTACTTGACGTCTCTGTAACTTATAACTGGACGTTTGTACCTCTCAACGCCCTTTATTTCACCCATCCGCCACCCACCTATCCTGCTGGCAAGCACCAGTTTTCTGTATTTGAGCCTGGGTGTTTTTGGTTTGTTTTTTAGATTGTACATATAAGTGAAATCATGGGGTATCTGTCTTTCTCTGACTTCACTTAGCGTCCTACCCTCTAGGTCTATCTATTGTCGCAAATGCCAAGATCTCCTCCTTTCTATGACTAATACTCCGTTGTATGTATATACTACATTTCTTTTATCCATTTGTCTTTGGATGGACGGTCAGTTGCTTCCATATCTTGGCCATGGTAAATCAAGTTGCTGTAAACAGAGAGGTGCATATATCTTATCAAATGAACGTTTTGGGGCTTTTTTGTATAAAGACCCGGTTACGGATTCACTGGATCATGTGGTAATGGTATTCTCGATCTTTTGAGGAACCTTCATTCTGTTGCTCAGAGTGGCTGCACCAGTGACGACTCCTCCACATCCTCGCCAGCGTGGGTTGGTTGTTTCTTGCCTTTTCAATTTTGGCCATTCTGATGGGTGTGACGTCCTATCTCATTGCTTTGATTTGCATTTTCCTGATTGATGTTGAGCATATTTTCGTGTCTCTGTTGGTCATCTGAATGTATTTGGAAAAATGTTTATTCAGGTCTTCTGCCCATTTTGATCGGATTGTTTGGGGTTTTGTTTTTTTTTCTTTCTTTGGTATTGTGTAAGTTCTTCATATATTTTGGATAACCTTTCATTGGATATATCACTTACAAAAATGTTCTCTCATTCAGTAGGTTGTTGTTTCATTTTGTTGATGGTTTCCTTTGCTGTGCTGAAGCTTGTATCTTGATGTAGTCCCAATGGTTTATTGTTGCTTTTGTTTCCCTTGCCTCAGGAGATCTATCTAGAAAAATGTCAAAGGCCAATGTCTGATGACTACCTATGCTTTCTTCTAGGAGTTTTATTGTTTCACTTCTCACATTGATGTCTTGAATCTTTTTGAGCTTGTTTTTAAGAATGTGGTTCAGGCGCACCTGGGTGGCTCAGTCGGTTGAGCATCCGACTTCAACTCAGGTCATGATCTCACGCTCAGGGTTCAAGCCCCACACCGAGCTCTGTGCTGACAGCTCAGAGCCTGGAGCCTGTTACAGATTCTGTGTGTGTGTGTGTCTCTCTCTGCCCCTCCCCCACCTATATTCTGTCTCTGCCTGCCCCCCCCCCCCGCCTCTCTCTCAAAATAAACATAATAATGTGGTCCAATTTCCCCAGCACCATTTATTGAAGAGACTGTCTTTTCCCTACTGTATATTCTTGCCTCTTCTGTTGTAGATGAATTGACCATATTAGTGTGCATTTATTTTGGGGCTTTCTATTCTGTTCCATTAATCGGTGTGTCTGTGCCAGTGCCATACCGTTTGGATTACTACAGTTTCATAGTCTATCTTGAAATCTGGGCTTGAGATACCTCCGGCTTTGCTGTTTAAGATTGTTTTTGGCTATTGGGTCTTTTATGGTTCCATACAAATCTTAGTATTAGTAGGTTTAGTATTACTAAAAGCCTGCTTTAGGCGTCCCAATCTCCTTTCCTTTAAAAGACTGAGAGAGGTTGTGTATAACATAGACCTTAGGAGTTTCACAACAAAGAGGAGCTTTTACGAGCTCATTGGCATGCATTCTCCTCTGGTCCTGGAAATAAGCCATAAATAAAGTTTACTTGTGAGAGAGGGTGAGAGGGAGAGAGGACACGCACATGAGCGGGGGAGGGGCAGAGCCAGAAGCCCAAGCAGGCTCTGCACTGCCAGCACAGAGCCCACCTCGGGACTTGAACTCCCATGAGATCATGACCTGAGCCAAAACCAAGAGTCAGACGTTTAACCCACCGAGCCACCCAGGCGCCCCTAGATCTTGCCTTTTTTAAATGGGCTTTAAAGAAAGCTTCTGAGGTCAGCTAGGTGGGATGAGAGTAACCCAGGGGAAGTGACTGCTGGTCACTGGTGCCTTCCAGGGGCTCCCTTGTCCTCATCCTTCCTCTGGGTTTGTTCTGGCCTTCTTGGTCCTGATTGTGGTTCCAGCCGTGTGGATTACTCTTGTCACTTTATATGCTTGCTGAGTCGTCTTGAAATCTTCCATATTGGATGTTCTTGGACTCCTGGTTAATTTGGCCTAAAGCACAGGACACATGAGGCGAATTAATCCCCTCCTTCATTGAGATTGGCTTGTTTGGTTTCTCTTGCATGGCAATGACTTCAATTAAGGAAATTGTTCTTTGACATGCAGGTTGTACTTAACAGGATCAGGATTATATTACTATGCATTTTTGAACGTTTAAAAGTTGTTGTGATATATTTGTGTTTCCTATGCTGGTGCCTATGTATTCCACAGAGGATTATTGAAAAATCATTGAAGATTGAAATGGAAAAAGAAATGGAAATGACCGTTGAAGAAACGAAAGACCAGCCTGTCTGTGGTGAAAATCCTTTAGAGAAGTACATGAGAATTCTTCAGCAAAATCAAGACCAGGAGTCTGCAGATAAGGTGCTGATGCTTTGGACCGGCTGTCTGTGGAAGGGGTGCCGGGGGATGCTTTGGTTTGTTTGAAGACCTTAGGACGAGAATCTGCCTTCTCCATCAGAGACCAAAAGTTGAGGCGTAGAAGATGCAAAGTTCAAATAGAGCCTTGAGTCTCTTGGCCAAATTTCATCACTTTTGTTTGGGTAAAGATGGAAGAGATCTCTATGTCAAATTTGATAAAAGTTGACCTGTGTCTCATTATTTTAAGAAGAAAGAAAAAATGAAAGGTGTATTCATGAATAAAAAATGCATTAGTGCTCTCTGAGACCTAAATACTTAAGTCTCAGACACTGGGTGTTGAGAATGGGTAGCAGGTGGTTTATTTTGATATGCCTACTAAATTTGATGTTTAGAAGTCACCTCTTTTTCAGTTTCTTAAATGACCTTTATCTCAGAGTTGTTAGAGAAATCAAAGTATTGAATAAAATTCCTACATGTGTAATTTCAAAATTCTTTTTCCCTCTTGGTATCAGAGTTCAAAGGTGGTCAGAGAAGGCTCCCAAGTGGAAACACTGCCATCTAGCAACAAAGACGAAAGGTATGGTTCCCCCAACGTGACGTTGCCTGCACAAACCATTGTGTGGTGGGTTGTGTCAGCCAAGGGAAGTGTTCAGATGTTTGAGTCTGCCTGTGAGAAATGAGTGAAACAATCAAAATTTAGGGACTTCAAAAAAAAAACAAACATACAGCATCTTTTAATTTGTGAAATTGGTTCTGAAATAAATAGTAAGCAAGGGCACAAAGCCCACAGGGAAAGAATGAGAACATGATAAAGATCCCTGAATAAATTTAACAAATTTGATAAAAATATTTTATTTTTCCTTAATTTAGTTTCACAGGCTTTTCGCCCGAAGGGCCGGATGACTTCTGGTAACCATGTTTGCTGCTGAGTGCCTTACCCATGTAATGTGACTTGAGGCCTATTGATTTTCTTTTTTTTTTTTTTAAATTTTTTTTTTCAACGTTTATTTA
>NW_024420638.1:0-8541 GCF_014898765.1 Herpailurus yagouaroundi
TTTTTTTAATACACATGATCATGTACTGGCTACAGATCTACAGATTCTCCTATTTTAAGTTTTGTTTAGGTGTTGTTACTTCTACCAAGTCAACCTCTCTGACTTTTATAATTCCTATCAAAACACATCCAGATACATTTTTAATTCCATCAATGTTTAGTTAATTATAACATTTGACTATTTACCATTTGATTATTCTGTTTTGTGAAGATTATCATAACTAATAATATGCACCAGGTAGGTTCTAAGTATATATTATTGGAAAATAAAAAGTGTCAAAACATTGTATTATTTTGAATTATAGAAACCTAATTTGATTCAGCTCTTTAGGAACACGGTGTCTACCTAACAGGTGCTACAACCTTAGAATCCTCCCACTCCTTGTATGAAATAGAAAGGATTTGCTTAGAACTACTTACAAGTAACAGTCAGATGGAAGCCATCTAGTGCCTCTGGTCATTCAGGTGGGAACAGAAAGCAGGGATTCCACTCAAATTTCTGCTTTCAAAGCAAGACTTTTGTTATTTCTGTGGCTGGATAAAGAAATAGAAAAGAGAGGCTATGGAAAGTGAACAAAAGCCCAGTTTGTGTGACAATAACATCCTCTTCTCCTCTTCAACTTCTGGTAGTTTCCACCTTTCCATTATCTCTTAATCTATACAGAGAAAGATTTCTTTTCAGGCAGCCATTCAGAAAATTACAAGGCAATGTTCCCAATGTCTACTGAAGCCAGGAGTGACCAGATGAAATTCAGGTCGATTTTTTGTGGTCAGAAGCATGTTGTGGGACTTTAGGGAGGCTGCTCAAACAGAAATGACACAGCTGGGAGGGCCTGCTTTGCTCTCCTTCTCTCCTGCCTGATGTCTGAAATGAAGACAGGGTGGTTGGTCCAGCCTGAAGCTCCAACTGCCATCCTGGTCCATGGACAGCCCTGATGATAGGGACCACATTGCTAAGATGTTGGAGCAAAAAGACAGATAATGTAAGAACTGCCATAGTGGGAATTTCAAGATTAAGTTGCATAACCTTCCTTTAGGATTTTGTTGTTGTTGTTGTTGTTGTTGTTGTTGTTTCCTAATGAAAAAGGAGTATCTCTCTCCTGTGTGACCTTGGACAAGAGAGGTCACTTCTCTGGGACATATTCCCCTGTGCATAGTGGCAGAGATAAGAGTGAAGGCAGATTGGATAATTCTCATATCTGATGCTTTTACATGGCCAACATCTATGTTATTTTCTAATAGAAAGAGAAAGAATGTCATTGGACGAGGAGGGGGCAAGGGCACTGAGACTTACTTCATGACCAAAGGGATGGATATGCTGTCTATGCATGCACAACATGCCTAATCTCTCCTCAGAAGGGCACCTGGCTTTTGTTGCCTACCAGTCTTGAAATGAGGCCTTGTTGACTAGTGGCTTGTCCCCTAATGCACCCCTGTGATAAAAGCATTCTGTACCTATGCTTACCTGAGCAGCGCCCCACACTGACACCCCATTCAGTACTAATTGAGCATGAAAACTTACCCTGGCTGATCACTTGCTTATGCTGTTCCACATCTTAAATCCTGATGTACAATTGGGAAATTGTGGCCCAGAAAGAAGTAGGTACTGACTCATCCCAAAGGAGTTATCTGAAGATTAGGCCAAGCTCCAGCTTCCTTGGTCAAGTCTCAACCCTTCCCTCCAGGTTTATTTTAGAAATGAGAGACCCTAAGATCCTAGGAACCCTGCCCCCTGCCTCCCCATATGGGGTTATTTTCATCCCTGCATCCTCACATGCACACAGGCACAAGAGCTCATATTGACTTCTCAAGTGAGGACCATGAAGAGTAGAAACCAGGTAAGTGACATGAGGCAGAGGATAAGGAGCATGAAAGCAGCTCTTCCATGGAACAGGGGTATCCATTCTCCTGGCTTCATGCTTGGGAGCTCAAAAATGGGGAGGGGATCCCTACACTTCTAGATTTCTACCTAGTTCAGGGCTGTCCCTGGCCTAGCCTGAAGAAGTCAGGACTGGGGTCTTGTCTTCCAAATCTGTGGATACCTGGAGCTAAGACGAGACCATCTTGCCTTGGGTAGACTGGGTATATGATAAAAAGTTCAGTGTCCTCCTATATAAAGTAACTTCCTTCCTGTTGGTGACTGTAAGGATTTCATATGCTCATAAAGTTCCTAATGGCCTTGGATCTCCAGTGATGACTCACTGTGCACTGAGAACCTGAGAAAATGATTTACACTCCCTGGCCATCCTTTAGAACTGACAGAGGCTTCAGGGATTGTGTGGATAAGAGCTTGGGATAAAGAAGAATATGCCAGAGTACTGTGTACTCATACCAGTGTCTAAGGACAAGATCAGTGCTTGTTGTACCCTCAGAGTTCTCATCTGGAAGTAAGTTAGGATGTCTCACAAGTAAAGAGGGCATTGTGGGGGTGGATAGGAATCAGAGAGCAAGGGAGGTTCTTGATGTCCCTCTCACAGCCCTGGAAGTTTTCAGGTCCTGCTCCTTTACCCTAGGGGTCTGAAGAGTCTCTGTTATGCAGACACTCAAATAAAGATGCCTGTTTTTGGTTGCGTTTCTGCCTGGGATGCAGTGCTGGTGCTGACCTCCAGGAGGAAGGCAGGCTCATGTCTTTTATGTCCACTGAGTTTTGGGGCAGTTTTTTCCTTTATTGTTTTCTGTGGGGTTTTTTTTTTTTGTTGTTGTTGTTGTTCAGTTTTGTGGAGATATATAACATACAACATTCTATAAGTTATTAATGCGATGTGATATATTTGAAAGGTGCTAAGGTAGTAAATCCTAAAATATAACAAAAGAAAATGTATATATTTATTTTTGGTGGTGAATGTTAACTAAAGTTATTGTGGTAGCCATTACACAATATGTATATGCCAAGTCATTATGTTATACACCTTAAACTTCTAGAGCCCACTGTGCCTTTAGGCAGAGGTCTTTTTGGCTGTCTCTCCCCACCCCCTGCCTCAGAAACAACTTGCATCTCCCTTTATCAGCAGTGTTCACCTCCACTATTTGAGTTTGTTAAAAGTAGAAAGAGGGGCACAAGATCTTCCCATATGTTCATTCAACAACTCTGTGCCAAACCCTCACCCTGTGCCAGGAATCCTAGTGGGCCTAAGTGAGGGGTTGAAAGTAATCCAGTTGTCCCTGCTTGCCAGGAGGTCACAGTCTGAAGTGGAGATAGATAAGAGCACAAAAGCAAAGATATGTGAAGGAAAAGAGAAAGTGGTGTAGTGCAAACACTGCAGGGTGCAATGAAAGAGGGTTGGGGAGGGCAGTCTTAAAGTGTCACTAGGAGAATCTTGCTAGAACCAGAATAACAAGAGGGAGCCACCCTGAAGAAGTCTCGGAGCAGTGTGTCAGAGAGAAGCCACAATGGGTGCTGAGACTCACAGCCAGAAGTTGGTTTGACCAAAGGAGTGTAGAAAGTTGGCCAGAGAGGCTGAAAGTTGGCCAGGAGAGAACCTGGCAGGAGAGAGGAGGGAAAGGAAAGCATGGCAGGACCTCATTCTGGGCCTGGTAGGCTGTTATAGTCTCCTTTCTGACTACATTGCCCCCAAAACATTGCATTTTAAGACTACATATATTTTAATAACTCACAATTTGTGTGGACCAGTGATCTAGGTATGGCTCAGCTCAGTGTCTCTGCCTCGATGTAGCTCACAGGCTGGCGCTTCAGCCTCAGCTGAGGCTCCACTGGTGGAGGATTTGTTCTCAGTATCACTCAAAGGATATAGGATGCAGTTTGGACAGACAGTCCAAGTTCCTTTCTGTCTGTTGGCCTCGGCACTCTGTTGGTTCCCTTCTATGTGGGCCTCTACACAGAGCAGCTCCAAACATTGGGTTTGATTCCCCAACTTGAGGGAAATGACGGAGAGATAGTGATAAAAACATAGATAGAGATGAAGAGGAAGAACACATGGGAGGGAGTAAGAAGGAAGTGAGATAATTTTTTGTAATTAAAATTTAGAATGACCTCCCATCACTCTGGCTGTATTTTGTTAATCAGAAGCCTATTTCTAAACACTCAAGGGATGTGTATACCATGGGTGGGGATCACTGAAAGCCATTGTGGAGGCAGCTCACCTCATAGGCTAAGATGATATGCGTGGGTCTCATCCTAAGTATAACAGGAAACAATTCAACAGGTGTATGCCAGAGGATGACAATATCTGAACTTGCATTATTTAAAACCCCTCATGGTGCTCATTTGAAAAATGAGCCAAGTGGGAATTTATCCCAATGTCACATTGCTATAACCAAGGACTGTTTTGAGTAATAGTACAAACCCTTCTTGTAATTCTTCAATGGCTCAGTTTGTGCCTTAATACACGTGGCACCATCCCATAGGTGTTCTAGATATTACTTCAGATACACCTGATGAGGTCCCTAGAAAGTAAACTCTAACCTGATCCCCACTGTGCAAGCTTGGACACTTAGAAAGGACCTAAGAAACACAGAGACTTTCCCAGGAAACAGAACTGGTAAGAAAAAGGTCTGAATGCAGTTCTGTCTCCTCAAAGCTAGGACTCTCATTACATTTTCAGAAAGCTGTGAAAGGGATGATTAGGCTAATTTTGAATGGTCAAGGTATTAACATGGGAGAGGAGGGTGAGTCGTCAACAGCCCACAGGTGAATTTGAAGGAAGGTGATTGAAGGAAGGGGCATTGGTAACGGCATCTTTAAAAAGTGACCCTACTACCTTTCATAGACCTGAACAGAAGTTAGAATTGTGGTAACCAAACACACAGTCTACAGACAACCCCCTATCCACCTTACTTGAGTGGAAACACTGAGAAAAGCAAGACGCTGCAATGTCTTATCCCTAGTTTCAGAGGATCTGGGCTCAGGGAAGCCCTGAGGGAGAATCTTTTTTTCACTGTAGACCTTGGTTCAGCCATCATCCCTGATGCCTCTAGGCATTTGGAAGGAAGCGCCAAAAGGTAACACAGAATATTAGCCCAAGACAGAATTGTGATCTCAGGCCAGAACAGAATTGTGATCTCATCTGAGCTTCCCCACACCCCTTTCCCCACATCACATATGTCTGTTGAGGAGAGAGAAGGCAGGCGATGAGAGGAGGGAACTTCCTGGACAGGAGGAAGCAGTTAGGTATTGGAAGCCTGCTGCATTTGTCATTCATAGTCATAGCTGGTGCATGAGAAGGTGAGTTCCTCTACCCATACATTAATCATGAACCCTAGAGGATTCATCTTGTTCCCTCCCTGACTAGAGATTTTTGTGGATGCATGATTGTGCCTGAACTGGGGAACAGATTTTCTCTTGGGGGTATCCCCACCCACAGTGGTATAGTCCAGACATATCCTTGATTCCTGGCCCAGCTACCATGCACCGTCTTTGCAGACTTCACTAGGAGAGCACTGAGGTGCTACCTGATAGGTTCCACTAGTATATCTCCTTAGAGATAGGTCAACAACACTATCAGAGCTGGTCTGTGGTGAAAAAAAAGCAGAATGGCTTTGACACACAAGATTCCAAGATGATTGGGGCAGGATCAGAGCTCAGATTCAAATCTGGAGACTTTCCTGGGACTCTCCCAGGGCTTTCCCACTGAGCATCTCACACGCCCACTGCCAAAGCAATCTGGACCTCCCCAAGTAAACCACCAGCTGTGTGGTAGAGTAGAAATACATTTTTCACATATTTGTTGCAAAAGTAGGAAAATTTATGTTATCTTTGTGTTTTGTTACTGTTTCCATTGTTTTAATTGCCCACCAAAGTATCCAGGCCATCAAATGTCCTTGCAGGCTTTGTCCAAGTCTTACAAATTCTCACACATGATATGATATTTTATATAAAATGGAAGTTTAGGCTAATTGTATTTTATACATTTCTCTACAACTCATCATCTCACAGAACAAATCAAATCATTGTAGGCCCACCAGGTCAGGAGCTATGGTCTTACTCATTTTCATAATATCCTTCAAGGGAGTTCATTTGCCAGTGATTCAGCATTTCAGTGTTCTCGGACCTTGACACAATTCAGTTCTGCTGCCATTTCAGCAGTGCTGCAGGGTCCATCTTCACAGTGTCCTAACAGACTGTATTAGTTTGCTAACTTAAAACCACAGATTGAGTGGAAGGCCTCTGATGCCTGCTGGCTAGATTCTAGGCTATGTTTTTTGCAGAGCTCCACTCAGGACACTGTCAAGGAGCTAGACAATGTGTTTAACTACTCCATCTCCCTAGACAAGAGGCACTTGCATCAGGACACCAACAATGGCCAACGGTGGTATGGGTAACTCAACACAGAGTGGTCCCCACACCCAGGGCCCCAAGATTACTGAGATGGACCCAGAATGAAAACTCAAAACTAAGAAATTGTAGGGCCTTCGAGGAATGTGGATTCTGTGTATCATTCCAATCCATTTCAGGAGTTGATAAAGATGCAGCCATTTAGTAGGAATATCGTGCACCTTATTCTTTGGAAATGTCTCAGTTCTGACCTGCATTATCTTGAGCAGCCATTTAAAATCCCTATGCCTCTGTTTCTCAATTTCTAAGGTGAAGTTTGTTGATAACTCACTGGAATACTTCACTTAATACAGGGAGGTGCTATGGTTTTCAGCAAAAAAATGCCTTGAATGTACCAATTTTTTATCATTCCCCCAAAATAAAAATGTAGTTTCAGAGCCTAGAACCTTTCCTGGCATAGGCACTCAGATTCCTCCTCTTGCACAAGTTCATGAGGTGATGGGAGTTTACGGTCTGAGCTCCAAAGATCTTTCCAGTGGCTCTTGGTGAAACCACTGACCATATTTTCCTCATGTCTACCTGTTGTGAAAAGGAGTCAACCCTGTGCCTAAATGAGGCATGATGTGGACATTACAGGCAGGCACAGTGGTGTTTGAATACCTGGTTCCAGTTTAACCATGCAGAAACATCTCCTACATCACCACATTCCTGGACCCCTGTCATTATTCCAACACCGTCTAACATATCCTGGACCATCTATTTAACAGGTGAGTGTGTGGTTCCGAGATAGAATTACAGTGAGTCTTCTGCTTACTGTGGTTCTGGGAAATGTCACTGCACCTCTCTGAGTTTCACTTCCTTCTTTTGAAAAGTGAGGTGGGAAGAGAATGAACATCATAGGGTTAGTGTAGGAAATCATGGGATAAGTCATAAGGGGTCCTTACCTGGCTCCTGGGTATGCAGAAGGGTCTTCTTCATGTTTATTATTTATTTCTCCCCAATGAAGAAGCTCCGTTTCACCCCTTGGTGTCCTGTGGCTTTTCTGAAATCAGAAAAGTACATGGAGAGACACCTGTTTTCCCATTTGCAAAGAAGTTTTTAGATTCCATCCAGCTAGTACTGGATCTTGACCTTGTGTTGGTCAGATTGGGCATCTCTGGGGATAGGAAAAGGAATGCCAGCCCACTGAGTTATCTAGGAAGGTTGTGGTTTGGGCTCATTTTTTACATAATATATATAAAACAGCTACTACATGCAGGCACTTCCACAGACATTCAAACAACTCAATAAATGGAGCAGACTCCATTTCTAGTCTGAAAAAGTCAGTCCAATTCTAGTCTGAAAGTCAGTCACAATATACATCATAAGCAGTCATGACCTTCGTGTATTAGATGTGATGCCTCCATGGCCTTCTCTAGATATGAGTGCATCTTCCCATCTTCAAACTGGGACGGCGAAACATAGGACCAACTAAAAAGGGACTGCTCTTTCAACTTAGAAAGATGACCTAATGTCTCCACAAGACACAGTGGAATGGTATACGGTCTGTGCTTGGGGAGTAACTGACAGTACTCTGATCTAACATGTTTGATTACCATGGTGGCTGAGATATTAGGGATGCTGCTGCATGAGCAAGTAAGTCAGCTGTTAATGGGGTCCTTGGCCCCTGGGAAGCAGAGGGGAGGCTTAGTTGAATCAGGCCCTGACAGACCCTGACAGACCCGTCCTTTCCATAGCCCCATCTTGCTCTGTCTGCTCCTCTCCATATCCACTTCTCCTCACTACCACAACTGTGACCCAGAATAGTAGGTGTGGTGAGCAGCCATCTCACAAATAGGCCTCAAACTTCAATCCTGATGCTCATTTGCATAGAGGATGTGGTACGTTATGCCCAGGCCCTTCAGGAGATGACTGTCAGTGGGAAGACAAGACTCAAATAGGATCAACATTAGACCCGCTCCATGACTAGGACTTTCATGGCAAGGACTCCCACAAAGTGGTTGGGAGTGGGGTTGGGGACATCTTTTGGTCCCCAGACACAAAGTAGAGGGCTGTGGAAGTATGGTGTGAAATGAAAATACAAGCCTCAGACTCTACACATGACTCCCCCTAGCACCATCTCTCCCTTCTTGGGTACCTGGTCACATCAACACTTCCAGGATGACTGGTGACTCCTGCCACTGTCCTTGGTTAAAACTAAAAGGTGGCATATTCACAAGTCAATCTGACTTGCTTAGATCTGAAGTACCATGACTCCCTCTTCATGGTACAATTGGACCACCTAGTGCCTATTGAGACAAACCAACAGGG
>NW_024420639.1:0-7562 GCF_014898765.1 Herpailurus yagouaroundi
TGAGAACGGTGGACATTTACACAGCACGGACATTTACAAAGCCTGTGCTTTCTCCGAGATGTGCGTGGAATGGCTCCTTTGATTCTCCAAGCGACCCTGCAAGCCAGGCCTCATTACTACTCCATTCCATAGAAGAGAAACCAAGGCACGGAGAGTTCTGGCATCAAGCCCCGCTGTGACCCCTCGGGCCACCAGGCTTTGGTCCGGCGTCTGGCTCCGGAGGCTGTGCGTTTCAGCAGCGCAGGAGGAGGGCTTCGCGAGGGATCTGTGCCGGCCGTGAGCATGAGCCGCCCAGAGTCCGGGAACCCCGGGCGTCTCTGGGACACCGTCGCTGGTCTGCCCGGGCACCCTGAGATTGACCACGGGCCGGATGAGGAGCCCACAATGTCCCCAGGCTGCAGATGTGTCTTTGTCGTCTTTAATAAAGGTGAGGGAAGGTTGGATAAGGATTCGATTCAGCAAGTTTGCAGAGCAGCTTCCGTGCCAGGATCTTCTGTTCTGCGCGGGGGACTCAGAAGAAACAAGACATAGTCCTGGCCCTGAGGGACCCCAGGGCAGCGGGGGAGTCAGGCGAGCCAGCGAGTAATGGCAGTGATGAAACAACTCGGTCAGGGGCCAGGGGCCTGGGGGGACAGGAGGCAGGGGCTGCTCGGGGAGGTGACACTGATTTTGAGCCTTAAACCATGAGTGAGAGCCCCTCCCCGGGAAACCTGGGAACCCCTAGAGTTTCTTCCAGTCCCACCTTATATCTTGTAGGATTTTCCTAAGCTTTCCCACGTGGGGTTTCGTTCCATGGACGGGCCCCGTGTGGGAAGCAGCACCCTGTTACTGTGCTGTTTTACAGGCCAGGGCAGAGAGGGGCTAAAGTGACTGTCCAAAGCCTGAAGGTTGGAGCTCAGGTCTGGATAGACTCAGAGGTCACCGCCTTTTCCACCAATCTGGCCTTGGGTCCCTGAGCAAGGCATCACTTCTTTGCAAAATACTGACTAGGTTCCTGCTGTAAGCTGGGCACCATGTCGGTCGCTGGAGATACAGTGGTGTCCCAGGCGGGCAATGTCCCCGTCATTGTGAGGTCACACAGGGGCACGAAGGGAGATGCCTGCTCCCGGGTCAGATGTCTGGGAGGGAGCACGGGTTTTGGAGGAAGGCTGGGACACGTTCTCTTCCAGGGAGTAATAGTGATCCCGAGTGATACAGGCATCCGTCCGTACCCCATAAAGCTGTGTTCGATGAACAAATGAAGCACACGTCGCAGTTTATAAAGCACTAGGAGGTCTGCCGAGTGACGAAACTATGAGATCATTTATTCCAGCTCCATAGACCCAGCAGCCAGGAAGCATTTCTCGCCTTAGGTGAGAGCTGGTGGGCAGTCTACCTTCTCCGGCTTACTGAAGACGAGCCGGATGAGGCATCTTGGAGGGAGACTCCCGGGCTGTCGTGTGGCAGGTGCTGGAGACATAGAGCTGAGTAGTAAGTAGCCTCTGCCCTCAAGGAGTTCAGGGGCCGGTGACAGGTGGCTCAGAAAGCCGCGTTCATTGATTCAATCAGCAAACACGTGTGGCTTGCCTCTGGCTCTCAGGGCTGTAGCAGCCCAGGTATAGCGTCCCCACTGCTACAGAGCCTACCTTGCAGAGTCTGAGGGTGGGGACAGATCTCGGGCAAGCGGCTCTCAATGCCTCACTTGGATTTCCTGCCTCACCTGTCACCTGTCACCGTCAGAATGGTCTCCACCCCATGCCCTGGCTATGTGGCTGGTTCCTGTGTCTTGCCCCCATGCTCCCAGGACGTGACATCGTGACAGTGCACGGCTCTTGTTATCCCGCCATCCCAAGTGCCTGGCACGTAGCGGGAGGGCGATAGCGATTTTTGAATAAATTAAAGAAGCCAAAACCCAAGTGTACAATTGGAGCTGGAGATAGTGAGGGCTCCCTGGGAGAGAGAGCGTGGTGAGAGACGCGCAGGGTAGTGCTCCCAGGAGCCACTGGGGCTGGTACCGGAAGGCCAAGGGGGGAGCTGGGGTTGAAATCGGAGGGGGTGGCCACGGGGGCGTGGCAGGCAGGAAACTGGCCGGGTCGGATCTCTAAAGGAAGTCTAGCCTGCAGGGGGACGCGAAGGAGGGATTGGCTCCCTCTGTGGACAGGGGAGGAGGGGCTGGGTGGGGAGGTCCCTACCAGAGGTGGCATCGGAGCTGGTCCCCAAAGGAACCAGGGTGTGTGGCCGGGGAAGGAGAGGGCATGCCTGGTGGTGGGGCTGCAGATGCAAAGTCCACGAGGTGTGAGAATGTCGTGTTCTAGCAGCAAGCAGCCTGACAGCGTCATGGGCAGGGCCCGTGGGGAGGGGTGGATACGTGGGAGCCGGTCTCCAAGAGAAACGTGTAACATCTAAGTTAGGATCCTCTTAGCAGGTTCGGCGGGAAAAGCAGGTGGTGACAGGTTCCCATGAATTTTTCTCTCTTGGCCTTCCCGCAGCCACCATGGTGTGGACGACTGAGCTTCGGCTCTGTCCCTGAGCTTCTGAATCCTGATGAGGGGAGATGGGCCAGACGGTCTCTAAGCTCACGTGCAGCCCTGTCCTAAGATTCTTTTCACGAGCCCAGTAATGGTGGAAAACCAGTTACCCGGGAGAAAGCCCTTAGTCTCCAATAAGCGTTGTCCTGCTGGATTGTTCAGGGTGATTCAGGGCACGCCTTGCTCTGTGCTCGTGACAGGGGCTCTTCCCTCCTCCTGGCTGGCCTCAGTTACTCCGAGACAAGGCAGAGGATGAATGTTAGGCATTCTGTGGCATGCTTGAAGTCTGGGGCTCTCGCCAGGCCCAGGTTTAACTGGCCCCATTCCTGACGGTTCAGGAGAGGGAGCTTGCCGGGTCCTGCCTTCCGAAGGGAGTACGTCACCATCCGGAAACCGCATCCCCTGAGCTGAAGGATCTTTGGAAGGCAATAAGAGAGATTGCCTGGGTCAAGTTAAGAATAGATTGGTCTCAAAAATAAATAAACATTAAAAGAAAAAAAAAAAAAAGAATAGGTTGGTGACGGGCAAGGAAGGAGTGGCACTGTAAACACTACAACCTTTTTAATTTTTTATGTTTATTTATTTCTGAGACAGAGAGAGACAGAGCATGAGTGGGGGAGGGGCAGAGAGAGAGGGAGACACAGAATCGGGAGCGGGCTCCAGGCTCTGAGCTGTCAGCACAGAGCCCGACGCGGGGCTCGAACTCACAGACCGTGAGATCATGACCTGAGCTGAAGTCGGTCGCTCAACCGACTGAGCCACCCAGGAGCCCCTAAATACTACAACCTTTGCTGGAGGAACTTTGGATGTCACTTGGTAAGAGCAGCGCGGTAATGCTTCACAACTTGTCGGAACGGACGATTTGCCTGGGTACAGCGTGTACGATGGCCAAATGATTTTTCTGAGCCATTCGTAAAATTTAGCCAATAAAGTCCTGTCTTTTCTCAGTGCTGTCGTACGTGGTTGTGCAGGCCTCCCAGTGCACAACCTGTGCAACCATACATGGAGACCGGGCTATTCTACAACGCATGTATTCTACAACATTTATTTAATAACTTTTTTGTACTAGGTACGTGTAGGCAATGGGGATAAAAAGTGAGCCGCAATAGGTCTCAGCCCTCAGGGAAAGACAGACGGGTAGGACTTCATGTAGGGCAGCGTGGTAATGTTACGGAGCCTGGTTTGGATCACCCGACGGAAGAACCAAGCAGCGCTCGGAGATCTTGGAAGGCAGGAGGTTTATTTCACACCGGCGGGCTCAGAAGAGATCACCCTCCAGAGGTCTGAGTCCCGAGCGTAAGCGTGGGGGACAATTTTAGTCTGTTACTTCCGCATTTGTAATTTAGCGTGTGGCAAGCGGGGCAGGAAGAACCTAGAAGGGGAGTCTTTGGGCCGGGACCGAAATTCCCCTATCAGTCCTGTTGGCCATCTTATAACATAATTTTTCTCTATCAGTAGCTGTTTTGATAGAAGATTCCCGGAGGGTGCTGTGGGAGGGTAAGGAAGGAGCCCTTAGCTTGGACTTGGTGAGTGGTGGAGAGAAAGAGGCCAGGAAAGCGTAGCAGAGAGAGTGGTTCCCCACATTTGCGACGTTCTCCTGGCCCAGAGAACTTGAAAGACCTTCTAAACTGTGCCATTGTCCTTTCAAACCCTGCCCCTGGGTCCTCATACTTCTAATAGCATGGCAATATCACAAGTGAATTTTCTCTTCCTGGAAGAGAATGCCTGTCCCTGGGGATGTGGCTGGAGGCAGATCAAGTGGGACCAGGAGCCTGCTCCGATCTGCGGCTGTTGGGTCTGGGTGGCCTGCCCTGCCCCCACCCGAGGTCAGGGGGGTGAGCAAAAGGGCCGTGCCAGCCAACTCCAGTTGGCCAGGATTTTAATCTCACCCTGTCTTCGGTGGGAATCGCTATTTAGACAACGCGTCAAATGTTTTTCAAACCACGAAAACATAACGCAGGGGCACATCTCTGACCCAGACGGCGGGGATCTTGTAATCGACCAAGACCCATAAGTAAGCTAAAGGCTCTGGGGACCCCCGGCAGCTGCTCTCAACTCCGGACAGCGAAGTGAATGTATCAGAGGGACCCCCAAGCTCTCAGTCATAAACGTGTGGACTCCCATGCTCACCAACCGGCCTGTCCTCTCAGGGATGTGACTGCCAGCTCCAAGCTGTCAGCACAGAGCCTGACGCGGGGCTCGAACTCACGGACCGTGAGATCGTGACCTGAGCCGAAGTCGGACGCTCAACCCACTGAGCCACCCAGGCGCCCCTCCCTCTTTTCTTTTAGGACTGAATTTGGAGCGGACTTCTTTGGGAAACCCTTCGTATCCCTCGCTCGGCTGGGCAAGGGGCTCGGCTATGTACTTCCAGGGATAACCCCTCACCCAGGGGATCTGAGAACTGATCTGAGTGTCCTGACTCTTCCCTGGGTCTTTCCTTAGACTGATTGCTGCTCGAGGGTGCGGTGGGGTGTTGCTGATCGAGTCGCATAGAGCAATGCTCAGAGAAGGCGTTCAGTCGATGTACGCCGAACGCATGAGAGGAAGCTGACTTCCCAGGGAGAATTAGAAGAAATCAGTTATTTGGGTTTCAGATGAAGTCAAATGTGCTGGTAATCAGGTTGGAATGCCTTCAGCTGCAAGGACATAAAGCCTCAAGGAATGATGTTGTGTGAGAGAAATGCGTCTGTTCTTGTGAAAGTGCCACCCCCTGCATGTAACTGCAGGGGGGGTGGCGTCCTGGTGATGCCGGGAGGGGAGCCATCTTCTGGAAGCTTTGCCCATAGCTGGGTTTGCTTTTAGCCCTCCTGATAATTCTGTGAACCATCTAGACCTCTTTCCGTCTTAACCAGCTGGCATCGATTCCAGTTGCCTAAAACCCACGCGTACCCTCGAATCGGTTTTTCTCGTGCTCAGTTACCTAATGTTAGAATTAGAAGGGATAACAAGTTTCACAGTGGAAATGTCCCCATGTAATGGAGAGAGACCGAGATGCTCAAATCGCATCACTTAGAGGCTAAGTGGGACTCAACCCCTGGAGAGCAGGGTTGCTTCCACTGACCCAAGCTGCCCAAGGCCAGCTGAGCAGAGAAACAAAGTGGAACAGGCAAGCCTGATAACCGGACTTAAACCTTGTCTACCAGCCTCCCAACGAAGCCATGTAACCGTCAAATTGCCTGCTTGTAAACGGCTTATATCCCAAGAGGGCCCGGCACAAATTTCCTCTGCTCTCAACACAGCCAGCTGTGCATGTGCAGAGCCTGACCTCTCGGTGGACAGGCAGGGGGTCAGGAACGCGCTGTCTAGCGTCTGGGCCTCGGGCCTCGCAGAGGACCACACGCCACAGCCCTCGGATTTTCTAGCAGTGTCCATGGTAGCATTTTTACCTGGAAGGTGTAATTAGATCCCTTGAGTTTTCTCTTTACGGGGGTTTAACTTCAGGCTTCAACGTCTGAAGCATTATTACCCTGGCAGTGGGCCTGGCACCTTTTGGAGCTGCATTGCATCTTGCAGGCTTTGGGGACCAGTAAGTGCTGGGAAGCTCTGATGGGTCAATTGGCTGCACTATTAGTGGTCTGTGGCGGGGGTGGGGGGGCGGGGAGAGGCACTTCTCAGGGGGCCTGAGTCACTGAAGCAGTAGCAACTTTTCTAAGGTGCTGGGGAGAGATAAGGGGTAGGAACCGCTTTAAAAGTTAATGAGCTCTGGGAGCCTCCCAGGGCTCTGTCTTCTAGGCAGCTTTGCAGCACTTTGAATTTCCACTCCCAGAGGCGGGGCTCCCGCAGAGCCCAGCTGGCTTTTAACCCTTTCAGGCTCCTTACACCCTCCCACCCCTGTAAAGAAGGCGCCCCTCTGGCCTCTTCCAGGACTCGTCCACTGTTGCGCGTCTCTGTCTCCGGTCATTGCTCTGGGAGATCCCAGCCTCCCGGACCAGCCGGGCCCCGAATGCACATCACCGTTCCCTGCTGCTGCCCTTGACCAGATGACTGTGGTGCCGCGTCCCTGCTGGCCTTTGCCGCTCTGCCTCGCCAGGCCCCAGGGCCTGCCTCTCCCTAGCTCACTGGCTGCACTGCAGCCTGCTGGACCATGAACACCCCAGAAGCTCAGTCCCAATTTCAGTGATGAGAACATGGAGTGAGGGCCCTGGGCCCGTGAGGGGCCAGGTGGGAGAGGGGGGCTGGTCAGCCTGGCTCGCTCATTTAGCTGAGCCCCTGAGCAGGAAACCACTCTCCCCAGGCCTCAGGGCTGTGTCTGCAAACTTGCTCTTGATCTGTGGTGTAGGGGAGGAAAGACAATTTCTCTCTACCCTTCCAGGTTCTTGGCTGAGATCCTATAGCAAAAAGGCGGATTAACGGGAACAAAGTGACAGAAGTTTAATAACGTGTGTATCTCCTATATACATGGGAGATACTCGGGAAAACAGAATAAGTCCCAGAAACGGCTGAAGCTGTTGCCTTAAATACCATCTTTAGCTCAAGACAAAAAAAAACGATGTTGGGGAGACAGGTAGGAAAGCCTGTTATTGGAAGGTCACCAGGAAAGCCCAGGAAACCGGGGAAGGCTGTTATGCAGATTTAAGTCCTTCGGCCTTGGTAAGAGTTTCCTGGCACAGAGGGGGAGACACCCTTACAAATGGAGATTTCCTTTATAAATGTGCATATCCCCTACAAAAGAATTACTTCCGCTAGGTTTTCAGAGTTCCTCCTGTGTCTGTTGTTTTTAATCAACTCAAGGTAATCCCTCTGCCAAAGAGGCATATTTCGGGGTGTCGTATTCTCCCCATTCTCTGGTTTCCATAACAGGGAGGGCGGAGGGAAGGTATCAGAATCACTGGGGCTTTTAAAAAATTGTCATGTTGTCCCTCTTTCTAGAGGGCATGTCAACATAAGGAGGAAAAAGAAAGGGCACACACACACACACACACACACACACACACACACACGGACACATGCGTGCCCACTTGTATTTTTTCTATTTTTGGAGAGAAAAAAGATCCCTAGTCTGACTATCCTCTCCCTTAGCTGTGAAACACTGGACCAGATTAGTGATTCCTA
>NW_024420640.1:0-6497 GCF_014898765.1 Herpailurus yagouaroundi
GCATAACTAATTTCCCAGTTTATAAGACTGCCTCTCACACATCGCTTCCTGGTGGTAGGCAAAATTTCTTTCTCTGCAACCAGCGCCATACTGCCACTTGTTCACAGGTTAAGTAATGATGCCAAGACATTTTTATGCCTATGCTAACAATGACCCACCTGTGGACAAGTGCAGACAGATACTGCCTACCTTTTAAGGCCAAGGAGGGATTGAGCCCACGGCCTTCCACTGGGCTCCACCATTGTTTCTGCTCTCTCTGGTGTTTGTCAGTTGTTAGCATCACGTTTGAGAACACACGCTCTAGAGTAAAACTATCTGACTATGTACTTCCATCTTGAGCTATAGGGAACCAAATAAAGTCCCCTTACCTTTTTTGTTCTTTGCTTTCTCTTTTGTGAAACGGGCATTATCACAGTGTGGGAATTCAATAATTAAATAAATAAATACGTAAGTGCTTAAAATTTCTTAGCAACAAACGCTCAGTAAATATTAAGAAGGCTTTTCCCAATAGAGAATAGAAAAATAACTTTCTTGTTTTCTCCTAGGATTTTATAGATGCATTTTTATAAGAAAACATATAACATTGGTACCAATATTATAGCATATAATAATATGACATAGAGCAAATTAAGACATTTATAAGAAAAGTATTGAAACTTCATGAATAGTATCACTATTACTAATATTCAAACAATGCATTTGCTTTGAAAGGTTCACTTAGTTATATACTAAATTTGCATATGCTTTGAACCTACTTCTGGATGCTTTATGATGATTCATTCATTCAGCTGAACCACATTTGCTTTATAACATAATTTATTATCTGGTAGAACTCGTCTAATTCATATGCTTCCTTTTCAGGAATATGTTTCTGGATCAGCTTGAATTTTGATATTTATACAAAAATCTTAGAACCAGCTGATCTGAATTAAAAATCCATATTTTATTGGGCTTGCAACAAATTTCCATAGTAATTTAGAGATATTTGGCATTCTTACAATAATAACTTTTCCTATTCCAACACAAGGAATGTTTATATTTAAGCTTTTTTTTTAAATACCTCTCAGATGAGTTTAAAGTTTTCTGAAAGGCTATTTATATACTTCTTTCATGTTTCTTGTTAAGTTCCCTCCTTCCTTCTTTCCCTCCCTCCCTCCTTCCTTCCTTCCTTCCTTCCTTCCTTCCTTCCTTCCTTCCTTCCTTCCTTCCTTCCTTCCTTCCTGCCTTCCTGCCTTCCTGCCTTCCTGCCTTCCTGCCTTCCTGCCTTCCTGCCTTCCTGCCTTCCTGCCTTCCCTCCTTCCACCTCCTTCTCCTTTTACTTCTGTTATGGCAAATGGCGCCAATTCTCTGACCATATTTCTAATTATTTCTTGTTTGTATGGGAGAATGCTAAATTGTTACCTTGTGATCCTGGATCATGTAATATCATCAGGAGGACTCATGAAAATCTGATCTCCCTTCCTTCATCGCAGTTATGTATAATTGACACTTGTTGGAAGGAGATAAACAGAGTCAAGAGAATTTCAGTCTTAGAAGAGAAGCCCCTGAGGTGAGAGTTGCCTGAGAGAGCAATTGGAGAGGGAACAAATGTGACCCAGAAAGGAGCTCACTGAACAATGTGATTGGGATAACACCCAAAAATCAGGTTGATTAGAAATAGCACCAAAAAGTAATTGTCAGATATGATCAAAGCTGTACAAGGGCAACTTGAAAGTGTTAGATGTTTTCCTTAAATACAAAAACTTTTGTATTTAACCAAGAAATTAAAAAGTTAACCAAGTTACCAAGTCAGTAAAATTAAACTTTTTTTCTTGTAAACAGAAAATTCAAGGAAACCAAATTATTAAAGTAAAACATGGTAACATTATAGAGCTTTTGGTTATTAAAAACTCCTATGTACATATGCCAATAAAACAGACAATGAATGTTTTGGACAAAATGTAAAGGACTATATCTGGTTTAAGAAAAAGCAGCAAGAGAATGAAAGCGATGCAAGTCATTTCTTTGAAAAACTAGCATAACCTCATAACTCTAACACTGGAGCAAATGAGTAAGACTTGGGGACCAGCTAGCCTGGCTGAGATGTTTCTTGCCAACACTTACTTAGTTCTTACTCATACCAGGTGAGGTTCTGAACATTTCACAAGTACTTCATGTCATTCTCCTTAGGGCCCTATGAGGGAAGGGTTACTATTAAACTCCTTTTACACATCCGCAAATTGAAGAATTTCCGAGGTTAAGGAACTTGTCTGCTCCCAAGGTCAACACAGGTGGCATGTGATGGAACTGAGAGGTGGCATGAAATAGTGTCCTCTAGTGCCAACTCACCCAAGTTTACATCCTGTCTCACCAGTACTAGGTGTATGATCATCGGCACAGATTTTTTTAATGCTTTTGTGCTTTCGTTCTCATATATGTAAGACCAAGAGATGAATATAATGATCATATAAAGAGTTTAGAACAATATCTGTGAACATAGCAAACACCCCTTATATAGAATCCTATTATTACTGCTATTAGTATTATTATCAAAACAGGACGGGACAGACAATACCTAAAAAGATATAATAACACATATGCAAACAAATGAATTTCCTGATACCTAAAATGTCAGAAAATCCAGTAATTTAATTAGGCGCTCTAAAGTGTTTTTTTTTCTTTTTCTTATAAACTGAATTTATTTTTAAATATTTTATGGTTTTGAAACAATATCTTATTTCTTTCTGAGGGAATGCAAGCAGGGTCAGAGAGAGAGAGGAATAGCATATCTGAAGTGGGCGTGATGCCTACAGCAGTGAGCCCAATGTAGGGCTTGAACCCACGAACTGTGAGATCATGACCTGAGCCAAAGTTGGATGGCCAACCAACTGAGCCACCAGGATGCCCCTCTTTTTTTCACATATAGTGTTATATTAGTTTCAGATGTACAATATACTGATTCAGCAATTCCTTACAATACCCAGTACTCATGGCAACAAGTGCACTCCTTCATCCCCATCACATATTTCACTCACTACATCTGCACCACCCCCCCCCCACACACACACACTGGTAACCAGCATTTATCTATAATGAAGTGTATGTTTCTTAATTTGTCTATTACTCTGTTTCCCAAACATTTGATCATTTGTTTAGTTTCTTAAATTTCACATATTTGGTGCGCCTGCGTGGCGCAGTCGGTTAAGCGTCCGACTTCAGCCAGGTCACGATCTCGCGGTCCGTGAGTTCGAGCCCCGCGTCGGGCTCTGGGCTGATGGCTCGGGGACTGGAGTCTGTTTCCGATTCTGTGTCTCCCTCTCTCTCTGCTCCTCCCCCGTTCATGCTCTGTCTCTCTCTGTCCCAAAAATAAATAAACGTTGAAAAACAAAAAATTTCACATATGAATGAAGTCATATGGTATCTGTCTGTCTCTGACCGACTTATTTTGCCTAGCATTATATTCCCTAGCTCCATTCATGTTGTTGCAGATGGCAAGATTTCATTATTTTACGTGGCTGAGTACTATTCCCCTGTGTGTGGGCATTATACATAAGATACCACATCATATAATTATGTGTGTATAATACCACATTATAATACCACATCATGTATACATACTAAATCTTTATCCATTCATCATTTGATGGACACGTGGCTGTTCCATAATGCTGCCAAAATTATAAGGGTTCTTGTCTCTCTTTCAATTATCGTTTCTGGATTCTTTAGGTAAATACACAGTAGTGTGATTGCTGCAGTTGTAGTTTTCACGTTCTGAGGAATCCACTATGATTTCCACAGTGACTGCACCAGTTTGCATTCCTATCAACAGTGCAAAAGTTCTTTTTCCATATCCTCATCAACACCTGTTGTTCATTGTGTTGCTGATTTTAGCTATTCCAAAGAGTGTCAGGTGGAATCTCCTTGTCCTTTTCACTTGCAATTTCCTGATGGTAAGTGATGATAAACATCTTTTCACGTGTCTGTGAAGACATCTGGATGTCTTCATGGAGGAGTGTCCGTTAAGGTCTTCTACCCATTTCTTAATTGGATGATTTCGTTTTTCAGTATTGAGTTTTGTAAGTTCTTTATATAGTGGATACTAATCCATTACTGGATATGTCATTTGCAAATAGCTTCTCCCATTCTGTAGGCTGCCCTTCATTTTTGTGGAGTTTTTCCTTAGCTGTGCAGAAGCTTTTTATTTGGATGCAATCCCAATAGTTTATTTTGCTTTTGTTTTTGTATTTTTGCTTTTGTCTCAGGAGATATACTAGAAAACGTTTCTTTGGCTAATGTCAAAAAATTACTGCCTGTGTTCTCTTCTAGGATTTTTATCTCTAATCCATTTTGGATTTATTTTCAGGTGTTTTGTAAGAAAGTGGTCCAGTTTCATTCTTTTCCACATTTCTGTTCAGTTTTCCAACACCATTTGCTGAAGAGAATACCTTTTTCCCATTTTATATGCTTTCTTGCTCTGTCAAAGATTAATAGACCAGATACTTGGGGGTTTATTTCTAGGTATTCTGTTCTGTTCCATTGATCTACGTTCCAATTTGTGCCAGTACCATGCAGTTTTGATAACTACAGCTTTGTAGTATAACTTGATATCTGGAGTTTGTGATGCCTCCAGTGTTTCTTTGTTTGTCTGTCTGTTTGTTTGCTTGTTTGTTTGTTTGTTTGTTTGTTTGTTTGTTTGCTTAAGATTGCTTTGCTCTTCAGGTTCTTTGGTGGTCCCATATAAAGTTTAGGACTGTTTGTTCTAGTTCTGTGAGAAATGCCTTTGGTGTTTCCATCGGGGTTACATTAAATATGTAGATCGCTTTGGTAACATAGACATTTTACCATTATTTGCCCTTTCAATCCATGAGCATGGAATTATCCATTTCTTGGTGTTGACTTCAGTTTCTTTCAACCTTATTTAATAGATTTCAGAGTGTAGTTTATTCACCTCTTTCTATGAGTTTCCCCGTAGATATCTTATTTTTTTGTCCAATTATAAATGGGATTGCTTTCTTAATCTGTCTTTCTGCGGCTCCATTATTAGTGTATACAAATGCAAGAGATTTCTGTATGTTGATTGTACCCTATGACTTTACTGAATTCTTTCTTCAGTTCTCACACTTTTGTCCGTGGAATCTTTCAGGTTTTCTACAGTAGAGTATCATGTCCTCTATAAATCGAGAACATTTTTCTTCTTCTTTATTGATTCCATTGCCTTTTACTTCTTTTTAGTGTCTAATTGCTGTGGCTAGGAGTTCTAGTACTGTGCTGATTAAAAAAGTGGTGGGAGTGGACATCCTTGTCTTGTTCTTAAGCTTATGGGAAAAGCTTTCAGGTTTTCCCCATTTAAAAAGATTTTAGCTATGAGTTTTTCATAGATGGCCTTTATTATGTTGAGGTATTTTTCCTCTAAACCTTATTTGCCGAGAGTGTTTATCATGAATGGATGTTGTACTTCTTCAAATGCTTTTCCTGCATCTGTTGAAATGATAATGTGGCTCTTCTCCTTTATCTCATTGGTGTACTGTCACGTGTTAATTGATTTGTGAATATTGAACTATACTTGCAAACTAGGAAAAAATCTCGCTCAATGTGGTGAATACTTTTTTTATAAAGTATTATAGGAGTCAGTGTGCAAGTATTTTCTTGAGGATATTTGCATCTATGTTCATTAAACATATGGGCTTGTCCTTTTTTTCTTAGTGGACTAGTTTTCAGATTTTGATATCAAGTTAATGCTGGTCTCATAGAATGAAGTTGCAATTCCTTTGATAAGAACAGGGAGTAAGTCTTCTTTAAGTTTATATTAGAATTAATCTGGTCCTGGACTTTTGTTTCCTCAGAGCTTTTGGATTACTAATTCACGATTGAGATTCTATTTCACCATCTCTGTGCCCCTCCTCTGTACTCTCCCTCTCTCTCTCTCTCTCTCTCTCTCTCTCTCTCTCTCTCTCTCTCTCAGTCTCTTTATCTCTCTCTCTCTTTCAAAATAAATAACTTTTAAAAAGATAAGTTGAGACATTTTAAAATCAAATAAAATATCAGCAATTTGGGCAATATTGTCAGATGGAATTAATTTGAGAAGCTTTTAAATATTGACTTCAAACTTCTCATCCCAATTTTCAATAAATGAAAATTTAAGAGGTGTTTCAAGATTTAAATCCAAATCATATTTTGAAGGAGCTTTTTAAAAATCATATATTAAAGCATAACAAATTTGAGAATGAATGTTGAAAATAAAATTGTGAACAAAACAAAATACCCAATTTTTTGATCAAAAAATTTGATCACGCACTCACACCCACAAGATTCCTGAAGGAGTCTTAGTACTGATGCCCTTGTGTGAACTTCGCTGTTTCTGAAATGACCTCAGGTTACGAATGGGTGGCCCAGATTGCAAGCCAACAGAGGGGAGGGTCGCGGGGAGGTGGGGCTATTAAAGGCCATGGACACGCCATCCTCTCCAGTGTGCGCGCTGCCCTCTCATCATCAGCCATGATGAGTCAGGTGCTGTTCTT
>NW_024420641.1:0-9374 GCF_014898765.1 Herpailurus yagouaroundi
CTACGCTGTGACCCAGCAATGGCACTGCTAGGAATTTACCCAAGGGACACAGGAGTACTGATGCATAAGGGCACTTGTACCCCAATGTTTATAGCAGCACTCTCAACAATAAATTATGGAAAGAGCCTAAATGTCCATCAACTGATGAATGGATAGAGAAATTGTGGTTTATATACATAATGGAGTACTACGTGGCAATGAGGAAGAATGAAATAAGGCCCTTTGTGGCAACATGGATGTAACTGGAGAGTGTGATGCTAAGTGAAATAAGCCATACAGAGAAAGACAGATACTATATGGTTTCACTCTTATGTCGATCCTGAGAAACTTAACAGAAACCCATGGGGGAGGGGAAGGAAAAAAAAAGAGGTTAGAGTGGAAGAGAGCCAAAGCATAAGAGACTCTTAAAAACTGAGAGCAAACTCAGCGTTGAAGGGGGTGGGAGGGAGGGGAGGGTGGGTGATGGGTATTGAGGAGGGCACCTTTTGGGATGAGCACAGGGTGTTGTATGGAAAACAATTTGATAATAAACTTCTTATATTGAAAAAAAAGCTACCAAAAAAATAAAAATAAAGTCATACAGAAGGAGAAAAAGAAAAGGAACCCAAAATAAAAGAAAAAAAAAAAAAGCTGTTGGTGACCTCTGGATCCCACTCTCTGTGGCCCTTGACCGGAAATATTCATGATTGTTCTCCAGAGTGAGCCAATGTATACAGTGTAATTCTGGATAACACCCAAAGGATAGAGGTAAATGTGTGTTTGGGGGCCACAGATTGTTGAAACTCTCATATTGTTTGGGTCTCTTTTGGACAACTCTTTATGTGAATGAAGGAGCACATCTCCCCAAATAATGAACCCAATACCCCTTTTTGTATGAGTATAGGGAAAGCATGTTAAAAACAATGATGGATACCTTCCATATCAACCATTCTGTATTCACTCTACATTTCTGTAATGAATAATTTGAACACGTTTGGAGTTTTAAAAGATTTTACAACAGACATTGCCGTATGTTTTCCCCTAGGACAAGAAAGGGGTGCAGGATAGAGTCCATTTTTCTCAATGGAAAAAAAAATAAGGGATTTATCTTGATAGAATAACCTAAAATCAAGAGATAAACAAAACTATAAAACATTTTAACTATGTACGACCAGATAGAGGAGATTTTAAACAATGGAAAAATATTTTGAGCAACCCCTAACTGTCCAGTTAGTAGCAGTGTTAAGATCTTTTAGATTGCCCATCTTCGAAGACGCTAGGTACAGATCTGAGAACTCGCTATCAGATTTGAACTGCTCAGCTCAGAGACTGGCAGTTGGAAAAAGGACATCTTACATCATTTCATCGCCATGGCAACAGCGCTTTCATGGGGAATGCAGATGCACACCGTCCAACTTTTGCTGTGTGGACAGGTGTGTCTCTACAGAGACAGAGGCACCATTGGAGATTAAGTGCTTTTGTTTCAAAAGTTGAGCCCTGGTCTCACACATTGTTATTCTTTGTTTTGAAAATTACATGAAGGGAAATGACCTGACCCCTCCAACACCGATTATAATCTCTAGTCAAAATTTCAGGGTGAAGAGGGAAAAAGAAAATATTTTGAGAATAGAGGTCCCATTTTTTTAATTTAAAACACAATCCATACCAATTTCTACCAAGCTGAGTCAAAGGACATCTCTAGAACGAAGTTTAAAATTTGTCCCAGATGAAATACTAGAAGTAATCATTACATCTTAAAGTAATTTAGTCAGGTTATAGACCCCTTAAGTATAAAAACAATTTGATGTAATTACATAGAAGGCATATTTATTTTCTTGGCAAAGGCGTGGGACAAGGAGTTTACTTTTAGCTCTTCACTGAAACACACATGCCTGTGTTTTTGATAAAAAACTACAAACAGCTACATTAATTACATGATTTTTCTCTACCAAATTAGTCTAGAAGTTTAGAATCAGAGAGGCTACATATAGAAAAAGTCATAAAATGAAAATTAGTAATTATATTTACATTAAGAAAATATAATAGAAAGAAAACTCTCAACTAAAACTAAGGTGAACTGTTCTTGTGTCAGTATGGGAAACGTGAAAAGAAATGTTATCGTTATCGTGTTTTTTTTGAATAGTAGAATCAGAATTCTATTAATTTTATATGTTCTAAATCTTAAGATTTTCTAATCCGCCATTGTATGTATGTTTTAATCAGGAAAACAATAGGAAAGGTGTTAAATTAATACAAATTTTATAAAGGTATAATATTAGGTAATAAATTTATGTATTTACATTGCAAAAAAGAAAAATCAATTGTCCAGGGCTTTGAGCTGAGATGCAAGGAGGACCCAGAACTAGCATGATCCCCCATTCTGTCTGCATGTACTACCTGGCCTAGACATGAACCCAGAGCAGGGGTGACTTTCAGGATTCCAACAGGGCACAATTCTCCACCTTCTAGGTCACTGTTCTCTGATAAAACTATGCAAAGTACATACATATTTTCAGCTTTTCCAGGAAACACACTGGAAAAAAGGAAAAACAATAGCAGTAAACAGTGAAGCTAATGTGAGTAATATATTTTTAATCCGATACATCCAAAATGTTAAGATTTCCACTGTAACACATGAAATGTGACCATATTTCAAGGGCTCGAGAGCCGCTCAGAGCTGGTCGGTACCGTAGAGGACATATTAGATAGAGATCATTCACAGCACATCAATATAGTGGACGGTACTGTTCAGGATCTCCTAGGCTATACTTGAAGAACATAATGAAAAATCCACTTTGTCAGAATGAGTCCTGAGAATCACATCTCTGCCTGGAATCTCCAGACCCAGAGTAAGTGTGTGACAAAACCACATCCATGTTGCCAGGCATGGATTGGATGGTAGGCACTCAGTAATGGTTTAATCATCTAAATTCTCCATCTTGCTATCCCCTTAGCCATCTTCTTTAAAATGTGAGAAACCAATTAATGAATGTATGGGAATCATTTAAATTAAAATAATTCAGCGCTCCCCTCACCTCCCCTTGAATCCTGGCCTCCAGACTTACATTGGAGTTTCTCTGTCTCACTCACTGTATTCACACCCTCTCAATGCCTCATTAGTCCAATATTACTGTTAATTCAGGTACATAATAGATTATTTTACCTGGAGAGAGTATCTTCTCCATGTGTTCTCTGGAACACATGATATTGGTTTCTGGTGGTCCCCAATCAGGGAGAAACTGGGCCCCCAGGGGACATCTGGCAAATTCTGGATACATTTAAGGTTGTCAACAGTGGGGAAGGCACCACTGGCATTTGTCAGGTTGAGGCCAGGGATGCAGCTAAACATTTTTTTAAGGCATCCTGTAGCTCCTCACAAGACTTATCACATGCAAAATGTCAACAGAGCCCAGTTTAAGAAAACTGGGCTGTCTCTTTAAGACTCTTAAAGACTGTCTCTTTAAGAAAAAGGAGGATTCCTCCCAATCTCTTTGAACCCAATGTTAAAGGGTCGATATCTATCTATAAGGAATTAAGCACTGACCCCACTGGTGTGAATGCAATAAATATATTCTCATATTTAGATTTTGTAAAAAGTAATGAGGGCTTGACTGGCTGGCTCGATCCGTGGAGTGTATGACTTTTGATCTCGGAGTCGTGAAATTGAGCCCCAAATTGGGTGCAGAGATTACTTAAAAGGAAAATTAAAAAAACATTTTTTAAATGTTTGTTTATTTTGGGGAGACAGAGAGACAGAGTAGGGGAGGGGCAGAGAGAGAGAGGGAGACGCAAAATCCAAAGCAGGCTCCAGGCTCTGAATCAGTCAGCACAGGGCCTGACACACGGCTCAAACTCACGAAGCGCGGGATCAGGAGCTGGACTGAAGTCGGATGCTCAACTGACTGGGCCCCCCAGGTGCCCCAAACGTAAAATTTTTTTTAATGTTTACTTGTTTTTGAGAGAGAGACAGAGTGTGAGTGGGGGAGCGGCAGAGAGAGAGGGAGAACACAGATTCCTAAGCAGGCTCCAGGCTGAGCTGTCAGCACAGAGCTGATATGGGGCTTGAATGTGTAAAACAACAAATCATGACCTGAGCCAAACTCGGATGCTTAACTGAGCTACCCAGGAGCCTTGTTAAAAACGAAAATATTTTAATGAAATGTAACAATCATTGTTTCGAGAAGTGTACTCTAAAAGGTCAGTCGGTGGACACCATCATTTCTCCCAAGATATTTCTCTCTGTGATTGCAAATATGTATTTTCAAGGAATTGTGAAGCAAACTGGACGGTGTGCAAAAATCACAGGAAATTGTACAGTAAAATTTCTGTTTTGAAACTTCTGCTACCAAGTGTAACAGAAATGAAACTACTAATGTTACAATAAAACCTATCCTGCATCTTCTATCTAAACTAATACTCACATGAAAACTATTATTGATTAGCCATTTCACAGAATTTCCACCCCTTGTTAATCCTAGTAAAGTGTATGAAGTACAAATCTGTTGGTGGCTGGCAAAGGTGTGAACTCAGAGCATTTATAGTCCATTTAGAACAGTGTCTCTCAAAGTCAAAAACAGCCACCACTTCTCAATATTGGCATTGTATGACTTTCATATTTGCTTTCATTTGTTCAGCTCAAGTTTGGAAATGTGTGAAAATGTACAAGAAGCAGGAGAACTGTAGACTTTACTTCTGAGGTAGGAAATTAGAAATAATTCTTAATCTTATTTCCACTTCTTGATGTCCTGCCACAATTCAGTTAAGTTTCCTTTGCTTTATTGTTTACATAGTGTACAATCAAGTTGCCTCCCTTTCATTATGTTCTGTTGTTTGTATTACTCCTAGATAACCAGGAAAGTGTAGGGAGAAGCAAGGGCAGGAGACAGTGTATAGGAAATCTGATGGATTTCAAAGTATTAAATCATAGGTCAATCCAAGAGTCACTAATTGTTGTCTACTTTTCTCCTTGTATTTGACATCCAAAATTAAGACCAACAGGCCCAGCTCCCTTCTAAATTTGTGTCATTAAAGAAAATTTAAGACCACCCCCATCCAAATACAGCGACGGATTATATCAGACGCCCCCGCTAGTTGTCCTGGGAGAACAAAGTACAAAAATCATTTGTCTTGGTACAAAAGGAAAGGTTTCTACAGGTAGGAACAATTGAGGGGACATTGGGTGTAGCGGAGTTTGGCCACACAGTAAGGATGGATCAAAGTTCCCCGGAAAATGGGAAGGCTGAACAGGTACTTACGAATTGAAACGGCTACTTTTTTTTTTTTAACATTTATTTATTTTTGGGACAGAGAGAGACAGAGCATGAACGGGGGAGGGGCAGAGAGAGAGGGAGACACAGAGCTGGAAACAGGCTCCAGGCTCTGAGCCATCAGCCTAGAGCCCGACGCGGGGCTCGAACTCACGGACCGCGAGATTGTGACCTGGCTGAAGTCGGACGCTTAACCGACTGCGCCACCCAGGCGCCCCAACATTTTTAATCGTCCTGTGAAGAAGCAGGGGGTGAGGCTCCCCCTGGTTATCAGGAGACAGAAATGTTTCCTGAACGGAGCAACTGCAGGATCAGGTGGGTGTTTGCCTTCCGGTGGGCATTTCAGAAGGTAAGAGTGGATGGATGCCTTAAGCCTGCATGAAGCCAGGGAACAAGGAAGTGCTTCCATCGTCTTTGACATAGCTCCACCTAGCGGGCAGCCGTGTTTACTACCACACTCTTCACCCAACCTTCTTCGTGTGTCTGCCAAAGTCACTCAAGAACTACAATCCCTCCGCTTTTCTACAGTTGAAGAATAAAGACCCAAATAAGTGAGACACAACAAAAACTCAAATTTCATCGACAGATCACTAATAAAGATATTTAAAATGTGTATAATTTATGAATTATGACCTTCCCATATTTTGAATCTCAAATCTGTTTAAAATATGCTTCGTGGGCTTTGATATGCTGATAATTTTATATTGTACTGTGCAGGAAAACGTGATGGAAGTAAGAGATTTCTACTTTCTAGTCACTGAGTGGTAATAAAATCAAAGTGAAGAATTTAACTCCTAGCATTGGAACCAAGCACAGCCAATTTCCATCCCCTCCTCAGCTTGGTACCCCACAGTTCCTCAAAAATAGGTTCTGTGCCCATCACTCTGGGCCCACGTTTCAAATTGTTGAGCTAAAGTGAGTGAGAATTCATATCCTATGGAAGCTAAGTGTATTAAGTAGTAAACCAGAAGGTTTTAATTTTAAACAGTGAGTCAAATTGAAATGGGAATTTTATGACACATTATGTGCTTGACAGAAGAAGCATATTTGTGTGGGCAACATAACTACGGAGTATTGTATAGAGAAATATTAATGAAATTAAATATTCATGTCTTTTTTTGTCCACAAGACAAGGAAAACATTATTTATGGACCACAGATAATTCTTCACATTTATCAATCCTCACTTTCAAAATTTCTGAAACTGCTTTTTCTTTTGAGAGTTCGGTTCCTTGTGGAACAAAAACACATGTGGCACCATTTCTGTCATCAGGAAATCTCAGTCCTCCCAGAATTAAATTAAAACATAATCGGATGATGAAATAGGTGAGCCCTGGTATGGTAGGGTGGCAGGAGGACCCTTTAACATAAGGAGCCGCTTCTGAATCCATCTCATTTCAGAACTGCGTCCCCTTTGAAGGGAGTTGGGAACCAGAGAAGAGTCTCCTAGAGGAGGAGTCCACTCTTCTGCAACTTCCTTTTTGTTGGTCAGTGTTCTACAGAAGGCACATGTGAGACAGCAAAGTGCAGGGAACGAATCCTTCTATGGATACAGCAAATGTTATTGAGGCCACCTCCATCACAAAGACAGTGTGTGCCCCTAGGGACACTGTATACGCCTGGACTCTCTGCTCTAGGAGCTGTGGGCAGGAGTAGAGTTTCAGTACCCAGGCTTGAGAGATGTCATGTTCTTTCTTTTCCTTAAACAGATCATGACTTGGACCATTATACAAGATGTTGAATTGAGTTTCTCCCATTGATTGGTTCAACCTCTCAGCTGCTGCTGTGGGTCTGAGTCACCTCCAGGTTGGTTATGCGAGTTGGGAGGATCTCTCAGCCTAGACTGGCAATCGCAGGCGGAAATAGAATGAGACCCACCCATGTCAACTACACATTGTCTAGTAGCTCTATGGTAAAAAGAAACAAGTAAAAAATCAAATCATTGTAATGGGCAAAATGGTACCACTTCAACATGTATTTGATTTCAAAAATACATTGTTTTTAAAACCTCAACAAGGAAGTTTCTTCTTCTTTTTTTCTTATTTTGTCCTCAGAATCAGTGTGCATGTCACACTCAGAGCACGGCTCAATTCAGAGGAGCTGAATTCCAGGGGCCCGATTTCCACAGGCGGTTGGTGGCTACAATATTGGACACCCCAGGTCTGGTCTATTTTACCAGCTCAGGTCAAAGCTGAATGACCAACTGAGTCTTTAATTCTACTTAGCATCTCAAATATCAGAAGATATCAGAAGAGCAGCACCAAGAGTCACTTATGTTTATATTTGTAGTGTGTGGCATTTCCTAGTAGAGGGAGGACACGTAGTAGGTATGTGACATGTCTATGCAAGCAAAGAGGATAAAACCCCACGCAGTCCTGTTCCTTTAGGTCCTTAGGACACTCTAATATCACGCTCATTTTTCCACAGAAAGTGGGTATGGCTGAACGTTTTAAAGAAGGAAGGAAATGTCTCATCTGCCTCCGTTATCTTGAAAAACCCATGTTCCTAAAATGTGGTGATGTCCGCTGCCTCCAGTGTGTCAAGTCATGCCAGAAGGAGCCCTGTGAGGATGGTTTGTTGTGCCCATTTTGTCTGTGGTCACTCAAAAAGATAAGATCAAGACAGGTGGTCAGCTGGGGAAGCTGGTGTCTGAGATCGAGGACCTGGAGTGGCCTTGGAGAACTATTCTCATCCTTTTCACAGAAGGATGCTGAAACACCAAGGTGAGGCATCTGTCCTGTCCCAGGTCCTCTGACTCACATCCGGGGACAGGTAGGAATCGGCCTTGGCTAAGTTAGATGTTGAAACACAAGGTCCAAGCAAACATAGGTGGCCCTTATAGACCGGATCCTTTCCTATGGGCAAGGAAAGCTTTACCACTCTCCCAGGGCGAAGCAGACAAGCTCCGCTCTACACAAAGCTGCAATTGGGGAAGCTAACGGAAACAATCACAAGAGGAAAAGCCCAAGTCCCACCCTCTGGGCCCTGTGAGGAACAAGAGGTCTAATGATACAGGGTGGTGAGAGTGGTGACCCTGGTCCCCACCCCACATACAATACAGCCTATCATGACACCTGCACAGTCACAATGGACTGTGAAACTCTCCCCTCTTTTCCTCACTCATAATCCTTCTTCCTAACACCCGTCAAACTTTGCCTACAGCTTTCAATTAAAACACAATCCGTACGCGTCCTATTGAAATCATGAATTATATGTCTTTAGCATATTCCAGCAAGGTAAGGTCACAGAAGACACTGATTTTTAAAATATAATACAAGTTCTATTTCTTATATTTATTTACAAAATTGGAAAGAGAAATGTAAGCTGGAGAACCTTACTCCTTAACATATTCCAAGTTAGCACTGCATTGAATTTGCTTCAAAATTGTCTGCTCTCTTTGTTTTTTCTGTATATATGACAAATCTGTGGAATCCCAACCTGAGAAATGGTGCCACAAGGTGACCCAGGGCGTCCAGAGGACTCTGAAGGGTTTGAGGGGACGACTGGCCTTGGGCAACTCCCAGCCTGCCCTGGAGGCTGCTGTGGCCCCTACTTAAAGACAGCCTGCTCTATGCCCATGAGGATGCAGAGCTGAGCCAGGGGAACCACCTTACTTGATTCACAGGGAGACCCCCGGCCTCTGTCCTCCTCCCTCTTTCCCCGGGAGCCTGAACTGGGAAAAACCCAACCCACCCTGCACTATCTCACCTTGTTGAGTGGCTGATGTGCTCCCTGTTTACCTTGAGAGGGCTGGGCAGCATAGGGTCCTGCAGGACTGAGATGTTGAACCCTCCAGGGACACCTTTCCCAAAGAACACAATGTGACCTGCTCCATGTGGCCCTGCAGGGACCTCCAGCCCCATCGCCCAAATGCAGGAGTCAGTGGAGTCAGGAGTCAGTGGCCCAACAAAGTTAGGGCTGGGCAGGGCATGGCTATTTGCTCCCTGGGATATGTTGTCAGTACACCCTTCACTTGTGGCACGTGGCCATAACCTTCATGTCCTCCTGCAAGGTCACGTGCATTGTGGGCTGCCCCAGCCAGCTCCTGGGCGTTAAGGTTCCCTGAAGGGCACTTGTTTGCCTTCTGCACTTCCTCCTGCCTCTCTGCACTCTATTTCCTCCTCCTGTC
>NW_024420642.1:0-4304 GCF_014898765.1 Herpailurus yagouaroundi
CTCCCATCCAGAGGAGGTATGTGAAGCCCAGGATGCATCTTTTGCACCATGTCCAGCTTGTTGGCACAGTCTCTATCAGCCCAAAGGTAAGAAGTAAGACCAGGCTTATGACACCAGTAAGGGGCAAGGGTTGGCAGAGTTGATTTCAAACCCCTGGGCTTGGTTCACGCATTGATTCTTCAAGCTTCTGCTGTGTGCAGGCCAACCAGCTCCCATGGTGTGGCTGGAGCAGGGCTGGACACATCATGGGTCAGTTCCCTTTTGAGGGTCAGTTTAAGCGGGATGACTGGATCTGGATCACTTCGCCAGGTTGTGGGTCCTTCTGAGTTGGACTTCTTAACTGTGGAGTGATGGACCCAGGGAGTGATACCTGAAGTTTTGGGGGCTGTAGGAGTTGTTAGAATAACAGTGAGAGGCCCAGTCCACTATGGTATAAGAGGTTCCTTCTTCCAATCTTTGACCCACACAGAGTCTCCTGGCTGAAAGTAGTGCACAGGGTCCTTAAGGAAATGGTGACCCTCTCTATGGTGTATCTCTAACTTGTTTAGGACTGCCCCCAAGTTCTGGAGCTGTTATCTTATTTCTTTGTCTGCAAACTGGTGTAGGTCTCCTGGGAGATTTCCTAAATGTGTGTGTGTGCGTGGCGGTGGGGGGGAGGATCGCCCATATAATAACTCAAAAGGGGAGAATCCCAGTGCCCCAGGCGGGCATTGGGCACACAGGAGGACCAGCCGAAGCAAATCTAGCCGTCGGGTTTAGTCTCTTGGTGGAACTTGGCCTCAAGGTTTCCTTGGAAACCCTGGGTTTCATTGATGGGGGAGTTCATCTGCTCTACATTTCCCTGAGCCCTGGGGCGTTAAGCAGTGTGCAGTTTCCAGGCAATGTTAAGGGACTTTGTTAGGGTTCGTATAATGTCCGCTCCAAAGGCAGGTCCATTATTACCGTGTGTGGTTAAGCCCAAACTCCCATAGAAGAGCTTTGCCCACCTCGTGACTTCATTCCATTCTGGTCTGGAAAGCTTGGACGCATACCAAATTGGTGCAGATTATTATAACGAGGTACCTATGTTGGTAAAGTACACCCCTCAATCCATCCTTTGTGAGCCAGGCAGGGGCCGTGGGGCCGAGCAAGCATTGTTTTTGGCACACGTTACACATTATTCACTGACAGCCTGGCATAATGCTGGCAGCTGGCTGATATCCTAGATCTTTTTGAGGAGGACATCGAGAGCAGTTTTCCCTAAGAGGGTGAGTTAGTTATCTTCCTTCACTAGGTGCTTTCACATAGATGATGGGACAAGACTCACCATCCGTCTTTGCTCAGTGTGCCCACTTCTGTCGAGGCCCAACTTCTTTCTTCACTTGTGTCCATGGGTGGGGAGGCTTCCTACTGGGGCGCAAGAGTCAGAGTGTAGGTAGGAGCTTCACCTAGGTCACCTCAGGCAGCCACTCTGGCTGTTTTGTCGGCCAGGTTATTTCCTTGATTTATGGGGTCATCTCATTTCTGAGGTCCCTTATATTGTAGGATAGCTACTTTGTCTGGTAGCTATATGGTCTCAAGAAGCTTTAGTATTTCTTCCTCGTTTTTGATAGTTTTCTCTGAAGTGGTAAGGAGGCCTTTTTCTTTATAGATGGCCCCATGTACATGCACAGTAGCGAAGCCATACAAGGAATCGATGTAGATGTTAATTCATTTACCTTTGCTGAGGATGATGGCTCAGGTTAAGGCGCACTGAGTCAAGCCCATTGTGCCGAACATCCTTCTGACAAGGCCATGGCTTTCCGAGCTTCTGTGGTGTGATGACCGCATACCCTGCTCTTTGGCTGCACTCCTCTAAATAGCTGCTCCCTTTCGCTGAACGGGGTAATCTCTGGGCTTGTTATACCCTGTCTGGGAAGTTGGCGTAGACTTCATCCACTACTCCATAACAGTCATGGTCAGGTTCTCCCTCCTCTGTGGGAAGGAAGGTGGCCAGGTTTAGTGTTCTTACACGGTTTCGAGGGGGAGCCTTGGGTTTCATAGAGAAGGCCTTGGGATTGTGTCAGCTGAGAAATGGAGAGGAAATGATATCCTTGGGTGCTTGTGAGCCACACGACCGTGTGTTGGACCTTAACATTAAATGTTTGGCCCAGTGTGAGCTTGCCTACATCCTTGATGAGCAGGACTGTGGCTCTGAAGTCTGAGGCACAGGGGCCATCCTGCAGCCACAGGATCAAGATTTTTTTTTTTTGACAGTTAGAACAATGGCCACTGCCGAGGCACCATGCTCTGAGTGAGCACTCCTTTTTGTGTGTGAAGAAGTTAAAGGGTCTGTCTATGTCAGGCAAACCAAGGGCTGGGTTCAGAGCCAACTTTATTTCTGTGAAAGCGGCCTTCACCTCCTCAGTCCATGTAAAGGCTCCCAGTTTAATCCTCCCAACAGGTCATAGAGGGACCTCACTATGGCTGAGCATCTGAGGATTCCCAATGCGACAGAACCCTCTGGCCACTAAACATTCACATAAGCCTCGTTTTGTTTGGGGCTGTGGCAGTGTGGTGTCACATTTTGTTCCTTTCCGGTCCTCGTTTCTATTTCCTTTTGTGAGGAGGGAGCCTAAGTATTGGACCTGCTGCTGACGAATCTGTTCCTTTTTCCAAGAGGCCTGGTACCCCAAGTAGGTTCAGAGCCGTAGAAGGGGCTATGTACCTTTCATACAGTCTTCCTGGGTGTCACTGGAAAGGAGGTCTTCTACATATTGCAGAAGGACATATCCTGCGGTTTCTTTCAGAAAGTCAGCGAGATCTGAACCTAGGGCTTCCCCCAGAAGAATGGGCGAGTTGTTGGAACCTTGGGAAATTAGTGTCCAGGTCAGGTGCCTCTGGCGCTCTGTAACGGGCTCAGTCCATTCAAAGGCAAACAATGATTGCCTTTGCGGAGCCAGGCAGAGGCAGAAGAAAGCAACCTTTAGATCGAGGCACGCAACCCTTCTGGCTGACCACGGAATTTGGCTGAGGAGAGTATACTGAGGGTTTGGAATGACTGGGTGTAAGGAAACAGTCACTTTGCCAATGGCCCTCAAATCCTGTACTAGTCGGTGTCCTCCTCCTGGTTTCTTGCCTGGCAAGGGTGAGGTATTCCAAACTGATTGGCACTCAGTTAGAATACCTCTTTCTCTGAGCTTGGTCAGGTGCTATTGTATGCCCATTCTAGCCTCTAGTAGAAGCTGATACTGCGTTGGTGTCTGAGGTTGAGCTGCAGGGATCAGGTCGACAATGATTGGGACCTGATTCCAAGCTATTTCAGGCGGCTTATCATCAGCCCATAGGGAGAGGAAAGTATGCCTGAATTCTTAGGGGCGACAAGGTAAGGCCTGGGCACAGAACAGTCTCCATTCTTCTTCCCTTGGCAGGGGTATCGCCAAGACCAGGGTTTCCTTCTGCCTTGGGTTTAATTGGAGGCTAGTGTGTCCAGTGGGTTCAAAATGTATCTGTGCCCCAAGTTTGGAGAGTAGATCGTGGCCCAGGAGAGGAATCAGGCAGTCAAGTAAGTAGAGGAACTCATGCCGGACCTTGTGACCCCCAAGTGCACCTTGTTGAGCTTGACAGAAGGGCTGTTGCATTACCTGTGTCCCAGTAGCCCCAAGTATGGTTGCTGTCTTTTGGCCAATGGGCGCTACCAGGGAAGTACCCAAGGAGTATTCAGCCCCAGTTGAAAAATATTTCAACCATGAAAGTTATTGTTCAGCCCTCCACCTCATTTCAGCCGTGGGTTCATCGGGGCCAAGAAACAGTCCGGTGCCCCTCAGTCCAATGCTACCCTGGCCAGATCAAGAAGGTTCTCACCTCAAGGTTCCTCCAGATATTGGCTGGGTTTTGAGGTCCCCATCCAATTTGGACATTCTTACAGTTTCCCTTGCCTTTGCAGTATGCACACTGGTGCCTTGCGAAGGGGGCTATGGGCTTCCCCCCTTTTTGTGGTTGGGGGTTGTCGATGCTGCTAAAAAACAGCAGCATCTTTTGTTTAGTTCTGCTGTTAGAAAGGTTGCCTTCTTTAGTCTTCACTTCTCTTTCGGCTGCAAATTTCTTTTCGTGAAATCTGTATTGAGGACCTCTAACGCTGAGTGATATTGATCTGGCAAAGCCCTCCAACCTCTGGAGTTTTCGTCGAATATCTGGGGCAGTCTGTGCCACAAAAGTGGTATTTACCATCTGTTGACTTTCTGGTGCCACGGTGTCAAACGGATGTATACACGGTACGCCTCAAAGAATCTTTCATAATAGTCTCCGGGAGACTCCCCAGGGTGCTGTGTGACTGATGATATTTT
>NW_024420643.1:0-7138 GCF_014898765.1 Herpailurus yagouaroundi
GGGGGCAGACTTCAGGTCTGACTGTGGCCCCACCCACCAAAAGTTACTCCGGACAGCACAGGGTAAGTTCCGTGAAATTTTGAACTACCGCGGGAACTGCCCACAATGACAAAACGGAAGTACTCTCTTCAAAACAAACTCAGGAAGGAGTGACAGCTAACAAGTTGGTCAAAAACTGGTTTAAGCAATATAACTGAACAAGAACTTAGAATAATAGTCATAAAATTAATCACTGGGCTTAAAAAAAGCATGGAGTACATCAGAGAATCTATTGCTACAGAGATCAAGGGACTAAGAAATAGTCATGAGGAACTAAAAAATGGTATAAATGAGGTGCAAAATAAAATGGAGGCAGCCATAGCATGGATTCAAGCTGGAGAGGGACAATAGGTGAATTAGAAGATAAAAATATGGAAAAAGTGGAAGCTGAGGAGAAAAAAAATCCAGGAGTATGAGGGGAGAATTAGAGAACTAAGTGATGCAATCAAATGGAACAATATCCCTTCGTAGGAATTCCAGAAGAAGAGAGAGATGGGGGGGGGGGTGCTGAAGGTGTACTTGAACAAATGATAGCTGAGAACTTCCCTGATCTGAGGAAGGAAAAAGGCACTGAAATCCAAGAGGCACAGAGAACTCCCTTCAGATGTAACTTGAATTGATCTTCTGCATGACTTACCATAGTGAAACTGGCAAAACACAAGGATAAAGAGAAAATTCTGAGAGCACCTAGGGATAAACGGGCCTTAACATACAAAGGTAGACACATAAGAGTAGTAGTAGACCTATCTACTGAAACTTGGCCGGCCAGAAAGCAATGACAGGAAATCTTCAATGTGGGGAACAGAAAAAATATGCCTCAAGAATCCGTTATCCAGCAAGTCTGTCATTCAGAATAGAAGGAGAGAGAAAGGCTTTCCCAAGCAAACAAAAACTGAAGGAACTCATCTTCACCAGACCAGCCCTGCAAGAGATCCTCAGGGGGACTCTGTGAGTGAAATGTTGAGCAAGGACCACAGAGTCCCAGAGACATCACTACAAGCATGAAACCTACAGACGTAACAGTGACCCTACACCCATATCTTTCAAGATTAACACTGAATGTAAATGGACTAAATGCTCCGACAAAAAGACATAGAGTATCAGAATGGATAAAAAAACAAGACTCATCCATTTGCTGTCTACAAGAGACTCATTTTAGACCTGAGGACACCTCCAGATTGAAAGTGAGGGGATGCAGAACTATCTATCATGCTACTGGAAGACAAAATAAAGCTGGAATAGCCATACGTATATCAGACAAACTAGACTTTAAATTAAAGGCTGTAACAAGAGAGGAAGAAGGCCATTATATAATAATTACAGGGTCTATTCATCAGGGAGAGCTAACAATTATAAGTGTCTACGGACTGAATTTGGAAGCCCCCAATTACATAAAACAGTGAATCACAAACATAAGCAAACTTATTGATAAGAAAGTGGTAATTTCAGGGGACCTTAATACCCCACTTACAACAACGGATAGATCATCTAGACACAGGATCAGTAAAGAAACGAGGGCCCTGAAAGATACATTGGATCAGATATACTTGACAGATATATTTAGATCTCTGCATTCCAAACCAAGAGAATATACGTTCTTCTCGAATGCACATGGAACATTGTCCAAGTTAGATCACTTACTGGGTCACAAAACAGCCCTTCATAAGTATAAAAGAATTGAGATCATACCATGCATACTTTAAGACCACAAGGCTATGCAACATGACATCAACCACAGTTGAAAGTCTGGAAAACTGCCAAAGGCATGGAGGTTAAAGAACACCCTACTAAAGAATGAATGGGTCAACTAGGCAATTGGAAAAGGAATTGGAAAATATATGGAAACAAATGAAATAAAAATGCAATCCAACGCTTTGGGATGCAGCGAAGGCAGTCCTGAGAGGAAACTACATTGCAATCCAGGCCTATCTCGAGAAACAAGAAAAATCCGCAATACAAAGTCTAATAGCACACCTAAAGGAAATAGAAGCAGAATAGCAAAGACACCCCAAACCCAGCAGCAGAAGAGAAAGTATAAAGATCAGAGCAGATATAAACAATATAGGATCTCAAAAAAACTGTAGAGCAGATCAATGCAAACAAGAGTTGGTTTTTGAAAAAATAAACAAAATTGCTAAGTCTCTAGCCAGGCTTCTCAAAAAGAAAAGGGAGATGACCCAAATAGATACAGTCATGAATGAAAATGGAATCATTCCAACCAATCCTTCAAATACAAGCAGTTATCTGGGAATACTATGAAAAATTGTATGGCAACAAACTGGATAACCTGGAAGAAACAGACAAAGTCCTAAGCACCCACACACTTCCAAAACTCAAACGGGAAGAAATAGAAAACTTGAACAGACCCATAACCGGTGAAGAAATTCGGTAAGTGTTCAAAAATCTCCCAACAAATAAGAATCCAGGACCAGATGGCTTCCCTGGGGAATTAACCAGACATTTAAAGCAGAGATAATACCTATCCTTCTCAAGCATTTCCAAAAAATAAGGAAGGAAAACTTCCAGACTCATTCTATAAAGCCAGCAATACGTTGATTCCCCAACCAGAGACCCAGCAAAAAAAAAAAAAAAAAAAAAAAAAAGAGAACAACAAACCAGTATCCCTGATGAATAAGGATGCAAAAATTCTCAATAAGATACCAGCAAGTTGAATTCAACAGCATATAAAAAGAATTTGCCATGATCAGGTGGGATTCATTCCTGGGCCACGGGACTGGTTCAACATTTGCAAGTCAATCAGTGTGATACATCACATTAACAGAAGAAAAGAAAAGAACCATAGGATCCTGTCAATCGATGCAGAAAAAGCATTTGACAGAATTCAGCACGTTTTCTTAATACAAACCCTCAAGAATGTCGGGATAGAAGGAACATACTTAAACTTCATAAAAGCCATTTATGAAAAGCCCTAAGCTAATATCATCCTCAGTGGGGAAACGCTGAGAGCTTTTCCCCCTGAGGTCAGGAACATAAGACGGATGTTCAGTCTCACCACTGTTGTTTAACGTAATGTTGGAAACGCTAGCGTCAGCAATCAGACAACAAAAAGAAATCAAAGGTATCAAAATTGGCAAAGATGAAGTCAAGCTTTCACTTTCCGCAGATGACATATTATACGTGGAAAACCTGATAGACTCCACCAAACGCCTCCTAGAACTGACAGATGAATTCAGCAAAGTCGCAGGAAACAAAATGAATGTACAGAAATCAGTTGCATTCTTGTACAGTAATAATGAAGCAACAGAACGACAAGTAAAGAAACTATCCCATTCACGATTGTGGCAAGAAGCATAAAATATCTAGGAATACACCTAACCAAAGATGTAAAAGATGTGTATGCTGAAAACTGCAGGAAGCTTATGAAGGAAATTGAAGAAGATACAAAGAAATGGAAAAACATTCCATGCTCATGGGTTGGCATAATAAATATTATTAAAATGTCAATACTACCCAAAACGATCTACACATTCAGTGCAATCCCAGTCAAAATTGCACCAGCATTCTTCTCAAAGCTAGAACAAAGGATCCTAAAAATGTATGGAACCACAAATGACCCCAAATATTATAGTAATATTAAAGAAAATAACCAAAGTGGGAGCCATCACAATCCCAGACTTTAGCCTCTATTACAAAGCTGTAATCATCAAGAGAGTATGGTATTGGCACAAAAACAGATACTTAGACCAATGGAAGACAATAGGGACTCCAGAATTAGACCCAAAAGAGTATGGCCAACTAATCTTTGACAAAGCAGGAAAGAATATCCAATGGAAAAAAGACAGTTTTTTAAACAAATGTTGCTGGGAGAACTCGACAGCAGCATGCAGAAGTATGAAACTAGGACAGTTTCTTACACCATTCACAAAAATAAACTCAAATTGGATGAAGGACCTGAATGTGAGACAGGACACCATCAAAACCCTGGATGAAAAAGCAGGCAACAACTTCTTTGACCTCGGCTGCAGCAGTTTCTTACTCTACGTGTCTCTAAAGACAAGGGAATTAAAAGCAAAGATGAACTATTGGGACTTCATCAAAATAACAAGCTTCTGCAATGCAAAGGAAACCATCAACAAAACTAAAAGGCAACCGAGAGAAAGGGGGAAATATTTGCAAATGATGTGTTGGATAAAGGGGGTTAGTATCTAAGTCTATAAAGAACTTACCAAACTCCACACCCAAAAAACAAATAATCCAGTGAAGAAATGGGCAGAAAACGTGAATAGACACTTTTCCAATGAAGAAATCCAGATGGCCAACAGGCACATGAGAAGATGCTTAACATCACTCCTCATCAGGGAAATACAAGTCAAAACCACACTGAGATATCACCTCACACCAGAGTGGCTAAAATGAACAAATCAGGAGACTATAGATGCTGGAGAGGATGTGGACAAACGGGAACCCACTTGCACTGTGGGGGGGGGGGGAATGCAAACTGGTGCAGCCACTCTGGAAACAGTGTGGAGGTTCCTCGTAAAATCAAACATAGGTCTACGCTGTGATCCAGCAATAGCACTGCTAGGAATTTACCGAAGGGATATAGGAGTGCTGATGCATAGGGGCACTTGTACCCCAATGTATATAGCAGCACTTTCAACAATAGCCAGATTTTTGAAAGAGCCTAAATGTCCATCAACTGATGAATGGATAAAGAATATGTGGCTTATATATACAATGGAATACTACATGGCAATGAGAACGAATGAAATATGGCCTTTTGTAGCAACTGAGATAGAACATGGAACATCGATAGAACTGGAGAGTGTTATGCTAAGTGAAATAAGTCATACAGGAAAGACAGATACTATATGTTTTCACTCTTATGTGGATCCAGAGAAAGTTAACAGAAGACCGTGGGGGAGGGGAAGGAAAAATAAAGTTAGAGAGGGAGGGAGCCAAACCATAAGACACTCTTAAAAACTGAGAATAAACTGAGGGTTGATCGGGGTGGAAGGGAGAGGAATGTGGGTGATGGGCATTGGGGAGGGCACCTGCTGGGATGAACACTGGGTGTTGTATGGAAATCAATTTGACAATAAATTTCATATTAAAAAATAACAAAATGAAATAAAATTACTACATGAACTAGGAATTCCAGTGTTGTCTTTACCCTACGAATTCAGAAAGATTTATGCACCTCTGTGTTTATTTATGTTTATTTCTGCATTATTTACAACAGTCAAGATACAGAAGCAACTTGAGGATCCATCAATAGATGAAGGGTTACGTAATGATGTGACACACATAAACACCTACACGTGAATGTTATTCTGCCATAAAAAAGAACGAAATTTTTGCCATTGCAACCATATAAACAGAGCTAGAGCGTAAAATGTTAACGTGAAATAAGAGAAACGTGAAATAAGAGAAAGACAAATACCATATGATTTCCACAAGTTATATGAGGAATTCAGGATACAAAGCAAATGAACAAAGAAAAAAAGAGATTCTTCATCAGAGAGAATATTCTGATGGTTACCAGTGAACAGTTCAGTGGAAGAATGGGTGAAATCAGTGAAGGGGAAAAGGAGTACACTTACTGTGATGAGCACTGAATAGTGTATAGAATTGTTGAATCGTTATGCAATACACCTTAGACTAATTTAACACTGTGTTAGTTATACTGGAATTTTAAAGAATTACAGATAAAATTAAAAAAAAAATTCCCCTTGATTTCTTCTTTAGTCCATAGTCTTGTTTCGTTTTTTTTTTTTTTTTCCCTTAAGGAATGTGTAGCTAATTTCCTATCTATTTGTAAGTTTGCAAGCTTTCCAGTTGTTGATATATTGTTAATAATCATTGTGATCAAATAAGTACTTGATATTTCAGTCTTACTAAATTTGCTAAAATGTGTTTGTGGTCTATCATATCGTCCTGAAAAATATTCTATATGTATTTGAAAGAAATGTGTAATATACTACTGGAATGGATGGAATGTATTTTTCAAGGTCAGTGTTTTCCTCTCAGTGTTCTGTTTGTATGATTTATTCACTGCTGGAAGTGGTTTTGAAGTGCACACTATTATTATTTATTATATCTTATTCTCTGTTTTCCATTATTATCAATTTTTCCCTTCAGATCTCTATTTACATAATACATGTAAATGATCTGATCAATCTTGAATGTGTATATATTTATCAATGTTGTATCTTCGTAATGACTTGTCTACTTTATCATTATCTGACAGTGACCATATTGGCTTATTCTGTGTTGCTTGATATTAATATAGCCACTTTGTCTTTCTTTTGGATTCCTGTGTATGGAATAACTCCACTTAATACTGTATCTAAGTCTTTAAAATGAATGGAATCTCCTGAAGGCAGAAAATAATTGGGTCTTATTTTCAATCTCTTCCACTTTGTAGATTCGAAAATTCAATCCACCTATATGCTGTTTCTTGATACATACTAACTAATGCCATCTTGTTCATTGTTTCTGGTAGTCCTATAGTACCACTGATCCGTTTTTCATCTGTTACTGTCTTACTTTTGAGAATGGGTGATTTTTTACAGTTACATTGTCTGATTTTCTCTCCTTTGTGAAACTAGTGTGGGTTTTTGATTAGTAGTTAATGGGCTAATATAAAACATCTTGTAGATGTAACAGTAGATAATTCTATTGACAGTAACTTAATTAGCATAAAACACTACCTGTTTAATCTGTCTTACTTTACAGTCATCTGTCACAGATTACTCATTTGATTGGTAATTATTACAAAATTACAGTCACTGAAGTTATTTTTTTAATTTAAATTTTAGTTAACATGCAGTGCAATATTGGTTTCAGGAGTAAAATTCAGTGATTTGTAAACAACACCCAGTGCTCATCACAACTTCCATTTTAATACCCATCACCCATCTAGCCCATCTCCCACTTAAAATCTACATATGAGTGAAATCATATGGTCTGTCCTTCTCAGAATTATTTCACTTAGCATAATACCTTCTAAGTAATATTCCATTGTACATATATACTACATCTGGTTTGTTTTTGTTGTGTTTTTTTTTAGCCTAAATGTTTATTTTTCAGAGAGAGAGAGCGAGAGAGAGAGAGAGAGAGAGAGAGAGAGAGAGAG
>NW_024420643.1:7148-7380 GCF_014898765.1 Herpailurus yagouaroundi
GCTTAACCAACTGAGCCATCCGGGCACATCTGTACCACATTTTCTTTATCCTTTCTTTCATCAGTCAGTGAAACTGACTTGGGCTTTATAATTAGCTTGGCTATAAATATTAGGTTTCATGGACCCTTTGAATTTTTATTTTTGTATCCTTTGGGTAAATACCTCATAGTGCAATTGCTGTATTTTAGGGTAGTTCTATTTTTAGGTTTCTGAGGAGTTTCCATACTGTTCT
>NW_024420644.1:0-2272 GCF_014898765.1 Herpailurus yagouaroundi
GAGACACTTGGTATCTTTTAGATTCCCTTCTGGTTAGACTCCCACATCATTAATTATGTTACCTACCACCGTTTATGTAGGTTTAAATCCTTTACTCTCCTAAAAAATTATCCCAGTCCCCTACCCCGCAAAATACTCTCAACATACACCACAGACCTCTTGATATTGCTGGGATGAAAGTTCATTATATGCCCACTAAAAGAACTCAAAACTCACCTTAGTTATTAAAAGATCCTATAACTATATTGCTCTATGAATCTGCTTACTGATTATGGGTGTGAGATAAACATAAACTAATTTTTTAATGTAAACTATTTTTAAAGAAGAAGAAGAAGAAGAAGAAGAAGAAGAAGAAGAAGAAGAAGAAGCCGCCTTTAGAAACTGTTTTTGAAAAAAAAATACCTGGCAGAATAAAGGTACTTTACTTTCCATTTTTCAGTTTAGAGGTAAATTCGGCCCTTGAGGACTCAAAGGTCTTGATGAACAAGTATGAATGAGCACAAAAGGATTTCCTGCCAAAAAAAAAGATAAGAAAAAAATCATATGCCTGCTTAAGAGACTTAATTACATTTACCTACCTGGTTATCCCTGTAATGTAGCACAGTATAATACCAAATAGATATTCCCCAAGCCATATACGTGTACAAAAACTAGAAAAAGCAGTTAGTAGATTGTAATTCACAGGAGATCACACCGTCCCTTAATTTTACCTTTTGTAATATAAGAAGTAGAGAAATCCAAAACAAATGACATAAAAGGCAGAGAAATCCACTTATATTTATTTATTCAAATAAACCCAGAGAAACAGAACTACTAACATAGCAGCAATTCCCAATGTTATTAAATGCTTACTATACACTAGACATTATGATGAACACTTTAACATAAATTATTTCATTTATTCCTTACAGATATTTTTTAAGGAATTATCATTATCTTTATTTTACAGATGAGGAAAATAAAGACTCAGATCAAGTTGTCCAAGATTAAACCGGCAACAAATAGCGGAGTCAGAATTTGAAGTCAGACAGCCTAACTCAAGAGCCGTGGTCTTCAGCACCCTATAGCATCGCCTCTCAAAAAAATACTATTGTAAACAAAAGATGCCTCAGCCTGTTTTAAATTAAAGACTTCCACATCACATACCAACCAATTTTCAAAATTCCTCGCATTTTGACAGGCTTTTTTTACTTCTATCTGAGTTACAGTGGATGTGCTATTTATTACATTGCTAGTTATATTACATTGTTACAATTATCAGGGTCATTTTCATACCATGAAGTTTAACTGCAAGTATTAATATTCTTAACAGAGATAGTACTTTAAAATCACTTACTTCTGAAATGTTATACTAATTACTGCTGAATGTGGTATGTCCAACATTCCTGGAATTCAAACCATGTTAAAAATCCAATGAAACCATGTGACAAAGAGCCATCTCAGAAGACATTAGGTGGCTATGCAGATTTCCCCAGCAACCCACTCGATGTTACCTCTTCGAGGTCTTCTCTAATGAGCTCAATCTTTACTTAGCAACTAGTTGGTATAGTATGGTCTCCACCATTGTAACTGTCTTCACTACTCAACTGGCATTAATCATTTGCCTTATATTTTTATTTGCCACATGTACATCTCCTATATCAACTATAACCTAAATTTCATGGATGGACTGAAACGAATGGATTGGTATCTTATCATTCTTTGAACTATTTCTCACAATAACAAGCACAATGCTATATGTATAAAAGGAAGGAAAGAAAGAAGGAGGGGGGAAAGAGAGGGAGGAGGGAAGAAGGAAAGGAAAGGAAAGGAAAGGAAAGGAAAGGAAAGGAAAGGAAAGGAAAGGAAAGGAAAGGAAAGGAAAGGAAAGGAAAGGAAAGGAAAAGAGAGAAGGCTTGTCTTCCTTATGGAGATTACTCACCAACAGCTTCTTAAGTTATCAAAGTACCTAATTAAGCACAGTGAGTTTTATTTAAATAAACCATGAAAGGAAGAATTGTTTCATAATTTTTGACCTATCAAAAAGTTGACTGGTTTTAATCTGCTGGATGAATCAAATACTACATAACCCTCTCCAAGCTAAGAGAAAAAATAGTACAGGAAGTCCCTTCCCCATAAATCTGACAAAAGATGTCTCGAGTCTTTCAATCCTATGATACATATATGAACTTGCAAGGACAAACCAAGAGAGATGAAGTTGTATTTCTCTTGTCCAATCTATCCGTTTGTCTCTCCATCCATGAATTCAACACATATATACTGCATGCTTACT
>NW_024420645.1:0-5178 GCF_014898765.1 Herpailurus yagouaroundi
TTCGCTAAAACCCTCTTACAGTCATGTTTGATTGCAAGTTGTGTGTACTCTCCACCGCGAAGTGTCATCTCGTGTGAGATGGATTTAATGGAGGCTGAGGCACCAGGGCATTCACGTCGAGGACAACCCTCTTGAACTCGTCAAGAACTATGGGCCTTCTCAGGTAGGATAACCTGCAGGTCTTTCTCAAGGGCATAAACTTAAACACAGCCCAACCTAAGGCAGCTTTGGGCAACCGGCAGTGATAGGATACGCAGACACTGTGACCTCACAAAGCGCCTGGTCTCCTAGCAACTGCGGTGTAATTCTCAACAGCCTGCTGCCTGATTTGGCTTCCTGGTAGGAAATTCATCAGTGCCAGGCGGCGGCAGCTAGACCTGGCAAGCGCGGGCGGCCCCTAGCGCCCTCACCTCCTGAGCCGCATGAAGAGGCGGCGGCGCAGGCCCCGGGAGGCCCTGGCCCCGGCCACCTGGGGAGAAGCCTCTAGCGCTGCAGTAAGGGCCGCGCTGGAGGCGCCTGAGGAGAAGGTGGTGTACACGCTGGGGCACCAAGCCCCCGAGGCCCGCGTCCGGACGCGCCGGCCAGCTGCCAGGAGGAGGCGCCACGGAGCTCGGACGGTCGCGGTCGGCCAGAGGAAGGTGCCGCCCCCGCCGCCGCTGTCCCCCGAGGACAGCAGCTTCCGCAAGCCCGCGGTCCCCGCGCCCTGCTCCGGGGGCCGCAGCCTGGAGACGAGTGGGAGGGCGGCCACCCCGACGCTGACCACCTTGCCCACCATCCGCGTAGTCGGCGACGTGTGGGTCCAGAGCAGCCTGGCAGAAGCGCAGCGCCAAGCGTGCCAAGTCCTGGGAGTAAACCTGGCACCCGTGGTGAGACTCTGCCGATTCCCATTGCCTGGGCGTGAGATGCGGGCCACCGCTGCGCGACCTCTCAGCCCTGGGACGGGTTGTGCCTGGAGGGATGAACCAGCGAGAGTCGGGCCCGCGTTCCCTAGTGCACTTTACGGGCGAAGAAGCACCAGACGGTCCTGGCCCGCGCCTCCGGGATGCAGCGCCGCCTTCTGGGACTCTGGGGAGGCTGTGCCCTCTGCTGCCTCCCAGCCCCGGATCTGTGGAGGGAGGAGACCCCTGGACCGCAAGGGAGGTCCCCTTTCTTCCTAACCCCAGATTGAGAGGTCTCCAGCACTTTAGGGGCAGATCCATGATCTCTCTTGTTCCCTAATTGCTCTGAAGTCGTCCGAAGAAGCCATTCCACCCCCACTCTCTCCAAAGGAATTTGGTTCCATGCTTGTGTAATAAAGCTAGAGTTTCTTTGCCATTCACCCACCTCTAGGCTCCTCCCACCAATTTCTTTCTTCTTTGTGTGTATGTGTATGTGTATATTACTTCTAGGATGATTTAAAGTACATATTCCTTAAATGTTTAGAATAGACAGTAGAGAAGAAAGGGTGTGACTTAGGGGTCTGCACCCAGATTAAAAAAAGATTACTGAAGTATAGTATACATTCAAAAGGACATATATTATTTTTTTTCATGTTTGTTTATTTTTGACAGAGACACACCGAGTGAGCAGGGGAAGGCCAGATAGGGAGCCACAGGATCCAAGCAGGCTCCAGGCTCTGAGCTGTCAGCACAGAACCTGATGTAGGGCTCGAACTCACAAACCATTAGATCATGACCTGAGCCAAAATTGGACACTTAAGTGACTAGCCACCCAGGCACGCAAAAAAGAACATATATTATTAAAAGTATTCTGAGCACAGCTTGATGCAATTCAGTTCAATGTACTTGTGGAATCAGCACTCATTAAAAAAGGTACTAGGACCCCAAGGGACCACCTGTGCCTCTTTCAGTCACGGTCTATCTCTCCTTTGGGACGGCAATTATTCTGACTTCTTACAGAATATACAACTTTTGCTTGTTTTGGACTATGTAAAAATGGAATTATGTGTCCTACACCTACCTTCTTTCACTCAAACTTATGTTAGTGATATTCATGTTATTGTATGTATAGACCCTTTCTGCTCATTGGTGTATAGAATTTCATTATATAAATAGTTTACAATATTTCTGCAACTCTTGGTGGACATCTAGGTAGGTTCTGCCTTAGGGTAATTATGAATAAAGCTTCAGTGAATATTATAGGACACGTCCTTTGGTGAACATTTTTTACAATAGTATTTATTTATCTAGGAGAGAATTTGCCAGGTCACATGTCATCCAACTTATCAGCTTTGGTAAGGTTCTTCCAAAGTGTTTCCAAAATGGTTACACCAATTTACACAAACTTCTCTCTATAGCAGTGCCTGTGTAGTGCATGTGCTCTGAATACTTGATAGCCTTGCCAACACTTGCTAATATGGTCTTTTTCATGTTATCTATTCTGACAGGTGTACAGATTTTTTTTTATTTGAGTAATATCAATCCAAGTATTGTATACAAATAGTTAAAAAAAAACCCACAACATCCAAATTGCAGATCAGGACTTGCAATAAAAAATCAAAAGCTTTGTTTCCCCCATGAACACCTCTTCCCCAGAGGCAACACTTTCTTTTGTTTTCTTTTTTATTTTTTTTTAAATCAGGGTTTTTTTAAACAGACCATTTTTTAAGGACAAGTTTACATTTAGAGACAAATTGCACAAAAAATACAGGTTCCTCACCCCCAGTAGTTTCTATAGTACCTTGCACTAATGTGGATACATTACTTATAAGCGGTGGATGAGCCATTCTTGACTGACACATTATCATTAGACACATTATCATTTACTAATAGTTAGGGTTTATTTTGTGTTATATAGATTCATAAGTTTTGAGAAATGTATAATGGTATGTATCTACTATTGCAGTATCATACAGAATAGTTACACCACCCTAAAGTGCTCTGTGCTCCGACTAGTACCACTTCCTCTCTCCCCCTAAAGCCTAAAAGCCACTGGTCTTTTTACTGTCTCTGAAGGTGTTTTGTTGTTGTTGTTGTTGTCGTCATTGTCCTTGTTTTGTTTTCTTTTGCTTTCTTTTGTTTTGTTTTTCCAGAACGGTATCATAGTAAGAAACGTAAAGCAAATGGCTTTTTCGTATTGGATCCCTTCACTTAGTAATCCACACGTAAGTTTCCTCCATGACTTTTAAGTAGCTCCCTTTCTCCCTCTTTCCTTCCCTCCTCTTCTGTCTCTCTTCCTCCCCTACATTGCGGGAGTTCATTTTCTAAAACAGCTTTTAAAAAGCTGGTTTACAGAGAAAGACAGATACCATATGGTTTCACTCTTATGTGGATCCTGAGAAACTTAACAGGAACCCATGGGGGAGGTGAAGGGAAAAAAAAAAGAGGTTAGAGTGGGAGAGAGCCAAAGCATAAGAGAATGTTGAGAAGAGAGAACAAACTAAGGGTTGATGGGGGGTGGGAGGGAGGAGAGGGTGGGTGATGGGTATTGAGGAGGGCACCTTTTGGGATGAGCACTGGGTGTTGTATGGAAACCAATTTGACAATAAATTTCATATATAAAAAAAAATAAAAAAATAAATTCCCTGTAAAAAAAATAAAATAAAATAAAAAATAAAAAAATAAAAGGCCCTATTTCCAAAAAAAACCAAAAAGTAAATAAATAAATAAATAATAAATAAATAAATAAATAAATAAATAAATAAATAAATAAATAAATAAATAAATAAATAAATAAATAAATAAATAAATAAAAAGCTGGTTTACAAAAAAGACTGGAAAGTGCAGAGTTCCCCTGTTCTCCCTCCTACCCCCCAAAACATAGTTTTCCCTATTGTAGACTTCTTGTGTCAGTGTAGTGAATTTGTTACAACGGATGATCCCATATCAAAACTATTATTAATTGAAGACCAAAGTTTACCTTAGCATTCACTGTGGTGTGCAGTTCGGTGTGTTTTGACAAACGCACCATGCCATGATTCAAAGAATTTCACTGTCTTACAAGATGTTTCACTGCCGTAAATATTCCCTGTGCTTCATCTATTATTCATCTCTCCCTTCCCCCCTGAGTTCCTGGCAACCACAGGTCTCTTTACCGTCTCCATTATTTGAGGCAACACTTTTAACTGTTCCAGATTTATATTCTTTTGTTAGGAATCTTCATGAAGATAAGTAGTATAGTATGCTGCTGCTTATTGATTTGTCAGTTTTAAGCACTGTCTACTGACCTCCTATGTGAAGTTGAAGTATAGGTCGCTTAAGCCACCTGTCTTCTCTCTCCTCACCTTCCGATATATTCCCGAACTTCTATCTGTATACTGTTTCAGTCAGGTCCAGCCAGCCGGTGAGTCACTATAGGTATTTAAACAGTTACACACGTGATGGGAAATCCCAGAGGCCAAACAAAGGATGGCGAAGCAATAAGGAATTCGTATCATCAGAAAGCTGTTTCCACCCCCAGAGCTTGAGAAATTCAGAACCATATCTAGCAGGAACTGAGAACATGGGAATAGAGGCCCTTGGAAAGAAGCTAGAATTTGGAGGAGATAAAATCACTGGTAGGAAGTGGAGCAGGAGAGAGGAAAACCTCTGGGCTTATACCTTCCTCCCTTTATCCCATCAAACACCCACTGGTAAAAGCCCTCTTGAAGCCAGTTGGCAAGGAACCAGGAAACACAGTCTGTAGGAGAAGTGCAGGAACTGGATCTGAGGGCAAAAAGACATAACGGATGAAGTTACATATAGGTCCTAATTAGGGTTCTCCAGAGACTCAGTATCAATGGGAATTGGTTCACAGGATTACAGAGGCTGGGAAGGGCACACCCGGGAGATCCAGTAGTTTAGTTCCAGGCAGACTCCCAAAGCCTAAGAATCAGGGGAGCTGATGATGTATGTTCCATTCCAAGTCTGAGCCTGAAGTCAGGAGACCAATATCGCAGCTTGAAGACAGTCACATAGACACAGTGGATTCTCTCTTACTCCGCCTTTTGTTCTATTCAGGTCTTCAATCGATTAGTTGAGGCCACCCTGTGGTTGGGAGGCAATGTGTCTTGCTTAGTCTACTGATATACAGATCTTATTTGTACTAAGAAATGTCCTCACAGACTCACTAGAAATAATGTTTAGCTATACATCTGGGTATCCTGTGGCTTAGCCCAGTTAAAACATGGAATTAACCATCACAGGATATATTTTTATGTTTATATGTATGTATGTATGTATGTATGTATGTATGTATGTA
>NW_024420645.1:5188-6659 GCF_014898765.1 Herpailurus yagouaroundi
ATCATCATCTGAGCCAAAATCAAGTGTTGGATTATGAACTCACCGAGCCACTCAGGTACCCCACAAGATGTAATTTTAAAATTGAGACCTATTCCCCTTACCGGTACTATCATTTTTCATTCCTTACAGTGTAAGATGAAGGTCTTCCTTAACCTTGCTGCACTTTTTCTCCGTCTCCCATCAGCTTTGGGCTTCTGTTTGTCATTGTTGTTAACACTGTTGTTATGCTCTGCAATCAAGTCTCTTTAGAGGGTTCAAGGTTGATTCTAAAACTTGAAAACTAATACATGGTTTAAATTATTGGGATTATTAAATAATATGCAAACATTAGAATTACTACTCTTTTCCTGGAGTCCTTGGAACTGCTGAATGAGGACATCTCTAGCATCAAGGTGAAATGGATCCTTTCTCTTTGTTTTCCATCAGTGCTTTAAACCATGCCATGTTTCACTTGGCTCATTCAGACTAAGGCCGTCTTATGGATATTTTCTGGTTCTCCTTAATTTTCTAATTGCACTTCTTTGCTTTATTGCACTCTTACAGTGATGTCAAATCATACTACTTATGACATCTTCCTGCTAACCTCTTAGCGGTCTCTCACTGGACCCTTCTCTTTTCCTGCCTTATTTAGGGGGTGACTCAGTACGTCTGCTTCATAGCTTCCTTCCTGTGATTATTCCTCTGCTACGCTCCCAGTTTGTTTCCATGCTTTCATGGTAATATGGCTATCCGGGAAGTTAGGGAGCATTTAAAAGCCTGGACTCTTGAGCCAGAAGGCCTGGGGTTAGACTTTACTTGTTCCACTTACCAACTGTGTAAGTTGGATGTTGGATGAGTTATTTGGCTTCTTTATAACCCTCTTTCCTCCTCTCGAAGATAAGAATGGTAATTGTATATACTTTGTAAGTTTGTTGTGTGGTTCATATGTAATAATATGGGAAAATAACCCATAACAGTGTCTGGCACGAACACAAACACTCTGTTAATGTTGCCTATTATTAAGTATAATTTTTCTTTATTTTTTCTCTCCTTGTTTTGCTGGAGTACACCTTCAGATAACTTCCTAATGAAGAATGAGTAGAATCAAATGTTCTGTGTCTTTGTACGTCTGAAGATATCTTGAGTCCACACTCAAATTTAATTGATAATTTTGATAGTGTAGAATTCTAGCTGATTTTTGTAATTGATTTATTTTCATTTTTTTAATGTTTGCCGCCAAATTAGTTAGCATGTATTACAACAATGATTTCAGGAGTAGATTCATCAGTGCTCCTTACCCATTTAGGCCATCCCCGCTCCCACAACCCCTCCAGTGACCCTTAGTTTGTTCTCCATATGTATGAGTCTCTTCTGTTTTGCCCCCTCCCTGATTTTATATAATTTTTGTTTCTCTTCCCTTATGTTCATCTCTTCCACTCATAGAATCCTAGCGTCCAATGGCCAGTTGCCCCTTCCATCGATTTTCCCCTAA
>NW_024420646.1:0-2218 GCF_014898765.1 Herpailurus yagouaroundi
CCCCCACCTCCATTGGGTCCTCCCTGAGAGGCTGGCCATGGGGAGTCAGGACAGGCCTGCAGAGTGGGACATGGGAGCTGGGTCCTTTATCCAGCGTCCCCGAGGCCCTGCCGAGACCCTGCCGGTATCCAAAAAATGCCAGGTAAATTAACCACTAAATACGCAGATAGATGGCCACACTGTCAGCTTACCCTAAACGGTGTCTCATCTTCAGAGACACCAAACGCCTGTCGAAATAGTCATGAGCAGAGTGGCAGGAATGGATTTTCTCCCCAGCTCATTTCAAGGCTGCATTTGTGTAACTGAAACCGCAGAATAAAGGGTTTCTCTGGTCCTGCTGCACAGGTGGGGCACTGCTCCCCAGAGGTGTGTGAACAAACCTACTGGCAGCGGATCACTTCATCCTGACTGCCAGGTTCTGTGCTCACAGGCGATAAGTGAATGTGTCACCCTCCGTGGAGGCTGCTGGAGTCGCACAGCGAGCGGCAGACACTGTCACCTGGCATGATAATGGTGAAGCAAATATGACCAGAGAGGGGCCTAGGACCCCGAGGGGGCGGCGCGGTCTTTGTCGAGGGACCACGCTCACTCTGGGCTCTCTGCGTGGCCCCGGGTCTCCCGGAATTGGGGCTGCAGGGCACTGGCTTCATTACACACCCTCTAAGCCCTAATTCCCTTCGGTCTTGCCGGCGGCGACCACCCCAGGCCCGGGCGTCCGCAGAGCGGGACTTGGGGAGGCGGCGGCGGCGGCACCGGCGGGGAAAGGGGCTGCCGGGAGTGGGGCGGGGGGGAGGGGGGCGCGGCTTCGTCGCGTGAAGCGCTGCCGCCCAGACAGGCCTCAGCGCCTCATCCGGGGCGCACGCACCAACCACCTGTCCCTGGCGGCGCGGTCGCCCCCGCTCGCGCCCCTCGCGTCCCCGGACCCACGCCCCCGACGCAGCCCCCGGGGGCCTCAGCGCGCAGCACGGACCGCCTGGCAGCCCAGGGCCTGGGATGGGGGCGCAGGGACGCAGGGGGCCGCAGCCAGAAGGGGGCGTGGCGGGCGCAGGTGGCAGGCGCGGCGGGCCCGGGCGGAGTGGGTGGTCCTGCGTCCAGCGCCCCGGACCGAGCTCTGCGGACGCTTACCTCGGAGATACGGCCACTGCAGCGAGCGCCTCCGCGACTGGCCGCGGGCGCCCGGGTGTCCGGTGAGCTCCCGCACCCCCGCCGCCCGGGGCTCGCCAGCTCCGCACCGCGCGCCCGATGGCCCGCCACGCACCGCGCGCTCATTGGCCCGCCACGCCACACGCGCTCATTGGCCCGCCCCCGGCCCGGCCCGCCCCGCACGCTCATTGGCCCGCCCCCGGCCCTGCCACACTCCAGGCCCCTCCTGGCACGGGGAACGCGCGGGGTGCACGGAGGCAGGTGGCAGTGCGGCTCTGCCTTAGAGGCCGGCGCGGCGCAGGGGCGTGGGAACCCCGCTAAGGAGGCGAGCCCGGGGCAGTGGGCTAGGGGCGGACGGGCGAGGCCCGTCGGGGCCCGGGCGAGCGGACGGGCCTCCGGGGAGGGGCGGGGGGATGGCGGGGCGCTGGCCTCTCCGCGGAGACTCGGGCCAACGAGGAGGCTCAATGTGGAGTGGGGTCGGGGTCTGGGGTGCTGGCTGGGACCTCACGGAGGGGGCGCAGGGAGGGCCGGCGGGGAATGGGCCTCGTCCCGGAGATTGGGAGCAGCCGGAACGTGCAGCCGCGCCTGGGTGCGGTCAGGCCATGCTGGACCCCGGTGCAGCCAGGGCCGCCCTCCCAGGGACAAGCAGCGGCTGCATTCCCAGCGCAGCCAGGAGACCCTTTTCTTCCTGCGCTCCAGGTGGGCCAGTCCTGCCTACCTGAGCACGCAGATCCGGAAATCTTCCAATGTCTCCTGCTCTTTTCTGGCTGAGGCCTGCTGCCCTTCCCCTCCAGGCTGGCCCCACTTGCTTAGTGCTGGGGCTTGGGGTAAGGGTCTCCCTGTCTGTCCTGCAGGACACCCTCCAGAAGAGAAGGCCGGTCGGGGGGCGGGGTGTGACCCTTCTTCCAGTTTCATTGGTGTGGCTCCCTTGGACCTCGCCAAGGAACCACTATCCCAGGTTCTGCCCTCCCCTCCTGGCTGCAGAACCCCCACCCACATGCCCACCCAGTCTCTGTCCTTGGTCCATCTGGCACCAGACCCCCGCCCCACCCAGGCTCTGTCCTTAACTCTCCCA
>NW_024420647.1:0-42533 GCF_014898765.1 Herpailurus yagouaroundi
CTGCGCTTGGCTCCGGCGACTCCTTTCTGCTAATCCTCTGGTGGTTTTCTGGGTTATTTAGGCAGGTGTAGGTGGAATCTAAGTGATCAGCAGGACGCGCGGTGAGCCCAGCGTCCTCCTACGCCGCCATCTTCCCTCTACTTCTCACTTTTTAAAGTAAAATCTCCATTTATCAGTTTTATATTTATATTTACTGTTTTCAATAATCAAGGGACTCTGATTTGTCCCAGTGTTACTGTCTTTGAGTTGTAACCAGTATTGAGTACACATTTTCCCTTTCTAACCTTTCTGTACCCAGAGTATTTGCAATGTATTCCTTACTTAGAATGTAAACATCAAAAAGAACAACCTATTTCATATTTTATATACTCTATCATTCAAGGATCACATCAAATCCTTTTTCCTCCATGAATCCTGCTCTGAGTTCTCCCAACCAAATTGATCTCTCCTTTCTTCCACTACATGGAAAACTTCATTGGCTCCTCCACTTTTCTGCAATAATCTTATTTTCTGCTTTAGGTGTTATTAAATAATTTCATTTACACACACATAATATATATATATATATATATATATATATATATATATATATAATGTTTTTATACAAGCACACACATATATGTTTTCTAGTCATGTTATAAGCTTTTTAAGGACAAGTTATACCATGGGGAATAGAACATAATTATGGTGAACTAGAGAGCATATGTCCACCTTAGAGGCAGTTAAATTAAAAATGAAACATTTTGCTGTTGAAACAAACACATCTGGCCAGCAGGCTGCCAGTTTGTCATTACTGGTCTAAACTAAGGTGTTGGAAATATAGATCAAAAGGAGAGAATACACAGGAACGTTAGAATTAACAAGTTGTGAAAGCATTTAATGTACAATTAAGAAAACTGAATCAAAAACAGGGACTAGGCAGAAGATAGCATGTGTCATTTGGGTTATCAAGAGGGTATCTACAGAGTAACCATGACAACTTTGCCAAGAGGACAGCTGGGAGTGTTTATCTAGAATTCAGGAGAGAAATGAGGATTAGAGATACAGACTTATGGAGTCATGCCAAATATGAGATGTTACTCAGAGAGGGTCTAGAATGAGATGTTACTCAGGGTCTAGAACAAGAAGAGAAAAGAACCAAGAATAAAGCTGTCAGGAACACCTATATGTTAAAGATAAATAGAAAAAGAGAACACTGCATTTGTGAATAAGGAATAGAATCAGGAAAATGCAGTATCTCAGAATCCGAAGGGTATGAAATTTGTAAGTAATGGCATAGTCTTAAATGACTATAAAATTGTTTGGTACATAGTAGGCATGCAATAAAGTTTTACTGAATAAATAAATGATTCCTTGAAAGAATCCAGAGCAGAGAAGACAAGAAAATCAGGGAACATCAGAACGCTTCTCAGGACAAGAGCATATCAGTAAGTGGGTATCTCAATTATAACTCTGCAGTGTGTGAGTGATTCTGCCATTTTAAAACTTTATCTGATCTGTTCTGTAAGGCTCAACAAACCTGCTTGGATGATGATCATTTTATTTTGAGCTAAATGGCTTTTTGTCACCTGTATTTTCAAAGTGGGAAATGTGTGGCTTTTCACCAGTACTATAACTCAGTTGGTTCCACCAGTTTCAGTCAGGCAATTTCAAGGTTTATGAAGGGCTGTAGAAATTTTCTTTATAACAGCCATGAAACCTTTAAGTGAGAAACATTTAACCTCAACTAATAACTGTATTCATTTGGGTGCACATTTTTATTGGCAAACATCTTTTGTGTTAGAGAAAAAAGATGTTTCCAGAGAAAAATGAAGGACGTTTTCTCCCACCATGGTTTCTACTATTGCATAGTGAGACAAGAATCCTCAATGTAAAAGTTTGGTAGGGCAGGGCAGCATTAAAGCTTAGTTGGTAGTTTCCAGGGAATCCTCTATTTCAGCCCCTTCACCACATTCTATCCTTTCTGGTCCCAACTCAACAGGTGGTTTTCCCAAAACAGCACATTTATTAAAAATGTATTTGACTATTTGAGGTAGTCAACTCAAAGATTTTCATCTAAGTGTTTATATCCAGTATAAATGGTTTTTATATGTATGCGTCTGTACTCTCACATGCTTGGATACCTCAGACATTCATTTAAAATTTCTGTCCTGGGCCTGAACTATGTCTTGGTTCAATGCCATGGCTTTTTTTATCATATAAGTTTGAAATAATTAGGCCAGGAGCTATCAGTTAAAGCAATTTTGTGACTACTAGAAGAAAGGCATCAGGAGTAACACCTACTTTTTAATTTTTTTTTTTAATTTCAGAGATGCCCATTGATAGGAGCCCTTTGTGACACACCTCTGTGCCATATTGTGGCACCAGTAATCTCTGAGTTACCTTAGTCATCAAATGACAGATGCACCTACTTACTTGCATACATATACCTATTAAGGGAAAGAATCTGGCCCTGCCCACTGAATAGCTATGGTAGAGCTATATGGGTAAGGATGAGTCTGGGATCAGGGAAAAGGGCATCAAGGACCAAATTCTTTGCAGAGACATCCATGTAAGATCACCAAACCGAAAGAAAAAACAGAATCCTTTGGAATACAGGAGGCAAAGGAACAGAGGGTTTGAGAAGAAGGGTAGCCTGGGCAGACACAGCTCTAGAAACTTGTATCTTTAGGTTTCATTCTACCAAGCTGCACTGAGTCATGCGTTAGTTTTAAGGATTCATCCTAGCATCCAGTCAGCTTACTGAATTATGCCAATGGTTCACTTTAAGAAAGCTTCCAGGGGGCGCCTGGGTGGCGCAGTCGGTTAAGCGTCCGACTTCAGCCAGGTCACGATCTTGCGGTCCGTGAGTTCGAGCCCCGCGTCGGGCTCTGGGCTGATGGCTCAGAGCCTGGAGCCTGTTTCCGATTCTGTGTCTCCCTCTCTCTCTGCCCCTCACCCGTTCATGCTCTGTCTCTCTCTGTCCGAAAAATAAATAAACGTTGAAATAAAAATTAAAAAAAAAAAAGAAAGCTTCCATATAAAAAAGCAATCACTTTTTCTCTAACAACCTAACTTTCAAGTTTTGTTGCATGGTTTTGCCATATGAAGGATAGTGTGTGTGTGTGCACATTTGAGTAGTAAATAAGACACTGAGGTTCATCCTAGAAAAGACTAATACTAATTCATATGCCAGGACTTAAATCAATATATGAAAGATAGTATGAGTGGTACACACTAAGTGTTTAGCAGGAGACAGAGATTATTCCCAATAGCAGTATTGAGAAAGCATTTTAAGTAGAGAACATTTGAAAAGCAAATAGTAAAAGTTGAAAGCAGAAAGAGAAAAATAATGGCAAGACAGAGAATGAATCAAAGGCAGAACAAGCACAAGCAAAGAGAGGTAGGCAAAAGGAGCAATATATGTTCAAACAATCACCCATAGCAATCCAAATTAATTATAGTACAAGATTCCTGTTGGGGATAAGCAGCAGATGCAAATTGAGCTCAGTGTTTTTAAACATTTATATATATATATCTGCATTACTTGGGGGAGGGCTTTTTAAAGATGAAGATTTCTGGACTTGCTCCCAGAGATTCTACTTTATAGGTCTAGGATACTGCTGAGGAATTGGGAAGTTTAATAGGCATCTAAAAGGGATGCTGATTCAGGTTGTCAGAGTCCACATTAAGGAAACTTTAAGTTAGGAGGTGATATCCTGGTAGGAGGCACTATCAGGTTTCTTTAAATTTCAAATGTCCTTAATGAAATTAAGATATTTTATTAAAAGTAATCCCATTGAATTATATCTCTTCTAGAATAGATATATTATGTAAAGCAAGTTATTCCTGTAATTCTAACTAGAATTATTTCAAATGAAACAGGAGAAAAACACCAAGTAAGAGTACCTTAAAACTTTATACATAAACAAGATGACCAACAATCTTTTTCCAATCAGACTGTCTGTTTGAAGGTCACAAATGACTTTTTTTTCCTCTCATTTTGGATAAATTAAGAAATGACCTGCTGTTCTATTTACAAAAATTAGTTACCCAATTCACCATCTGAGAGAGCTTTGGTTACTTTGGTTTGAATGTTCACAGGAATGAAATCTGAAATGTTGCCACATTTTCCATTTGGACAACATCATACATTTCTCAAATGGAATATGTAAGCTTCCAGCATTAGATAATCTCAGTTCACAGAGGTATTTCAATATACAAGCATTGGATATAAGTACATTTTTGCCATCAAAAAGCAGCCTTTAGGGCCAGAAACCAACTCAATAAAAAAAAAAAATGGGAAGTGGGATTTTTCTAGGCATAAAAATAATCATACTGCAGACACAGCAAACAGTATGAACGAACATACATAAACCATAAAATGTTTTGGATGTTCTAAGAAATTGGTAAAACACTGGTTTCATTAGAAAGACAGAATGAGGTCATATGTTGTAAATGGCCTTGAATAATAATCATAATATAAGCTAATACCTACCTACGTAGTGATTACTCTGTGCCACGCACTCTGTTCTTAAACCCTTTATATATATTAATTTATTTAATTAATCACAGCAAGGCTTTGACATAGGTACTATTATTAATCCCATTTTACAGGGAGATAGAGCTACTTGGGATGTCAGGAAAAGGTTTCAGGCACAATCAGATTTGTTATGAGAAAGGTATTTATGACTGCAATGTAGAAGATGGCTTAGAAAGGAGAGGGATTAGAGTTAGAAGGGTAGGAAAAATGATAGTATAATAATTCAGGCAAGCTTTAATAAAAACTCTGAATTAGGACAGTTGAAATGGAAAGAAGGAACAAATTCAAGAGAGAGATCTTAGGCAAATTGACCATACTAAATAGTTGACTGAATTTCAGGCTTAGAGGAAGCAGTGAAAGGATTATAAATTATAGCTTCCAGGTCTCACTTGGGTATATAGGTAGATGGTGGTGATATTCATCAGGACAGGAAATGTAGAAGGAAGCATACTTTACAAGTAAGGTAATAAATTTCATTTTGGATGCCTTGTATTGCAATTCCAGTAATATACCAGAGGCAAATATAAAACAGCTGTCCATATGAGGAACTAGGAGAGATATCTGAGAAGGAGATAGATTTGGGTATCAACATCATTTTCACATGTCATCTTTGGCCGTTTGGAGTTCCTGCCTTCATCCCTGCTGTCTGATTTATTAGTAAGAATTATGTTTGTGTGAAAGCACAGTAAGATTCTTTGAGGGCAGAACACCTTACCACATAAAGGCAGCTTAAAAATATATCAAAACTTAGGGCCAGCATGTCTTGGGTTTCCTGGCCCTAACTGCCACATGTTAGGGCAGAAGGGATCCAACAAGTTCTACGTGGAGAACTAGGAAGTATCTGAATAAGGAATGCGTGTGCTAGATCAATATTTATCGAGCTTTAATGTGCATAGAAACCACCTTGGGAATCTTGTTAAAATGCACATTCAGATTCAGTAGGTTTGATGCGGGATATAAAACTCTACATTTATATCAAACTCTCAGGAAATACCAACAATGGTATTCCATGAACCATACTTTGAGTGGCAACAATCTGGATAAGTGCTGCCCAAGAGAATATAATGTGACCTGTATATACAATGAAAAATTTTCTAGTAGCCACATTAAAAAAGCAAAAAGAAACTTGTGATATTAATTTTAATAATACATTTAATTAACCCAATATATTCAAATATTATAATTTCATTATGCAATATTAAAATATTAGTGAGATATTTTACATAATTTTGTACTAATATTTTGAAATTCATTGTGCACTCACAGTTGACACAGTTCATCTATTTCAGTTTGGAGTAGCCACAATTCAAGTACTTAAAAGCCAATTATGAAGGACAGTCTAAGTCAAGAGACTCAGTTCCAAATCAGGTGTCATGAATCTATGATCAACAACCTAAAATCATTCCCATGAAATAGACCTCAATTTTCCACAATGACTTTGAGAAATTTCATCCCATTCTGTTCATAGCCATTTGTTCTCTTAATTTTCAAAGTGAAGTTAAACAGTTGCTTACCTCAGACAATGTTTACTTTCAATTTCCATGTAGCTGCCAAATATGTGATAAACTCACTTCAGATCAAGCCACTTAAGAAACTGAGCAGGAAGGGGAACCTGGATGGCTCAGTCAGTTAAGCATCTGACACTTGAGTTTTGCTCGGGTCATGATCTCACAGTTCGTGAGATCAAGCCCTATGTTGGTCTCTGGAGTGACACTGGGGAGCCTACTTGGGATTCTGTCTCTCTCCCACTCTCTCTGCCCCTCACCTGCTCGTGTTCTTTTTTTTTTAATTTTATTTTTTATTTTTTTAAAGAATTTTTTTTTCAACGTTTATTTATTTTTGGGACAGAGAGAGACAGAGCATGAACGGGGGAGGGGCAGAGAGAGAGGGAGACACAGAATCGGAAACAGGCTCCAGGCTCTGAGCCATCAGCCCAGAGCCTGACGCGGGGCTCGAACTCACGGACCGCGAGATCGTGACCTGGCTGAAGTCGGACGCTTAACCGACTGCGCCACCCAGGCGCCCCTATTTTTTATTTTTTTTAAATTTACATCCAAATTAGTTAGCATATAGTGAAACAATGATTTCAGGAGTAGATTCCTTAATGTCCCTTACCCATTTAGCCCATCCCCCATCCCACAACCCCTCCAGCAACCCTCAGTTTGTTCTCCATATTTATGAGTCTCTTCTGTTTTGTCCCCCTCCCTGTTTTTATATTATTTTTGTTTCCCTTCCCTTATGTTCATCTGTTTTGTCTCTTAAAGTCCCCATATGAGTGAAGTCATATGGTTTTGTCTTTCTCTGACTGACTAATTTCATTTAGCATAATACCCTCCAGTTCCATCCACGTTGTTGTAAATGGCAAGATTTCATTCTTTTTGATTGCCGAGTAATACTCCATTGTGTGTGTGTGTGTGTGTACCACATCTTCTTTATCCATTCATCCACTGATGGACATTTGGGCTCTTTCCATACTTTGGCTATTGTTGATAGTGTCGCCATAAACATGGGGGTGTGTGTGTCCCTTCAAAACAGCACACCTGTATCCCTTGGATAAATGCCTAGTAGTGCAATTCCTGGGTCATAGGGTAGTTCTATTTTTCCTTTTTTGAGCAACCTCCATACTATTTTCCAGAGTGGCTGCACCAGCTTGCATTGCCATCCACAATGCAAAACAGATCCTCTTTCTCCGCATCCTCACCAACATCTGTCGTTGCCTGAGTTGTTAATGTTAGCCATTCTGACAGGTGTGAGCTGGTATCTCATTGTGGTTTTGATTTGTATTTCCCTGATGATGAGTGATGTTGAGCATTTTTTCATGTGTCAGTTGGCCATATGGATGTCTTCCTTGGAGAAGTGTCTCTTCATGTCTTTTGCCCATTTCTTCACTGGATTATTTGGTTTTTGGGTGTTGAGTTTGATAAGTTCTTCATAAATTTTGGATACTAACCCTTTATCTGATATGCCATTTGCAAATATCCTCTCCCATTCTGTTGGATACCTTTTTTGCTGATTGTTTCCTTTACTGTGCAGAAGGTTTTATTTTGATGAGGTCCCAGTAGTTAATTTTTGCTTTTGTTTCCCTTGCTTCCAGAGACGTGTTGAGTAAGAAGTTGCTGCAGCCAACATCAAAGAGGTTTTTGCCTGCTTTCTCCCCGAGGATTTTGATGGCTTCCTGTCTTACATTGAGGTCTTTCATCCATTTTGAATTTATTTTTGTGTATGGTGTAAGAAAGTAGTCCAGGTTCATTCTTCTGCATGTCGCTGTCCAGTTTTCCCAGCACCACTTGCTGAAGAGACTGTCTTTATTCCATTGGATATTCTTTCCTGCTTTGTCAAGGATTAGTTGGCCATACGTTTGTGGGTCCGTTTCCGGGTTCTCTATTCTGTTCCATTGATCTGAGTGTCTATTCTTGTGCCAGTACCATACTGTCTTGATGATTACAGCTTTGTAGTATAGCTTGAAGTCTGGGATTGTGATGCCTCCTGCTTTGGTTTTCTTTTTCAAGATTGCTTTGGCTATTCGGGGTTTTTTCTGATTCCATACAAATTTTAGGATTATTTGTTCTAGCTTTGTGAAGAATGCTGGTGTTACTTTGATAGGGATTGCATGGAATATGTAGATTGCTTTGGGTAGTATCAACATTTTAACAATATTTGTTCTTCCTATCCAGGAGCATGGAATATTTTTCCTTTTTTTTTTTTTTTTTTGGTGTCTTCAATTTCTTTCATAAGCTTTCTATAGTTTTCAGTGTATAGATTTTTCATGTCCTTGGTTAGATTTATTCCTAGCTATTTTTTGTGAAACTGTAAGTGGGATCGATTCCTTGATTTCTCTTTGTCACTTTATTGTTGGTGTATAGGAATGCAATGGATTTCTGTGTGTTGATTTCATATCCTGTAACTTTCCTGAATTCATGAATCAGTTCTAGCAGTTTTTTGGTGGAATCTTTAGGGTTTTCCATATAGAGTATCATGTCATCTGCGAAGAGTGAAATTTTGACCTCCTTCTGGCCCATTTGGGTGCCTTTTATTTCTTTGTGTTGTCTGATTGCAGAGGCTAAGACTTCCAATACTATGTTGAATACAGTGGCGAGAATGGACATCCCTGTCTTGCTCCTGACCTTAGGGGAAAGCTCTCAGTTTTTCCCCATTGAGGATGATATTAGCGTTGGGTCGTTCATATATGGCTTTTATGATCTCGAGGTATGCTCCTTCTATCCCTACTTTCTTGAGGGTTTTTATCAAAAAAGGATGCTGTATTTTGTCAAATGCTTTCTCTGCATCTATTGATAGGATCATACGGTTCTTGTCCTTTCTTTTATTGATGTGATGAATCATGTTAATTGTTTTGCAGATATTGCACCAGCCCTGCATCCCAGGTATAAATCCCACTTGATCGTGGTGAATAATTTTTTAATGTATTGTTGGATCTGGTTGGCTAATATCTTGTTGAATATTTTTGCATCCATGTTCATCAGGGAAATTGGTCTATAGTTTTCCTTTTTAGTGGGGTCTCTGTCTGGTTTTGGAATGAAGGTAATGCTGGCTTCATAGAAAGAGTATGGAAGTTTTCCTTCCATTTCTCTTTTTTGGAACAGTTTCAAGAGAATAGGTATTAACTCTTCCTTAAATGTTTGGTAGAATTCCCTGAGAAAGCCATCTGGCTCTGGACTCGTTTTTTGGCAGATTTTTGATTACTAATTCAATTTCCTTACTGGTTATGGGTCTGTTCAAATTTTCTATTTCTTCCTGTTTCAGTTTTGGTAGTGTATATGTTTCTAGGAATTTGTCCATTTCTTCCAGATTGCCCATTTTATTGGCATATAATTGCTCATAACATTCTCTTATTATTGTTTTTATTTCTGCTGCTGTGTTGGTTGTGATCTCTCCTCTTTCATTCTTGATTTTATTTGGGTCCTTTCCTTTTTCTTTTTGATCAAACTGGCTAGTGGTTTATCAATTTTTTTTTCAGTCTTTCAGAGAACCAGCTTCTGGTTTCATTAATCTGTTCTACTGGTTTTTGTTTTGTTTTGTTTTGTTTTTGGTTTCAATAGCATTAATTTCTGCTCTAATCGTTATTATTTCCTGTCTTCTGCTGGTTTTGGGTTTTATTTGCTGTTTTTTTTTTTTTTTCCAGATCCTTAAGGCGTAAGGTTAGTTGTGTATCTGAGATCTTTCTTTCTTCATTAGGAAGGCTTGGATTGCTATATACTTTCCTGTTATGATCGCCTTTGCTGCATCCCAGAGATTTTGGGTTGTGGTGTTATCATTTTCATTGGCTTCCATATACTTTTTAATTTCCTCTTTAACTGCTTGGTTAGCCCATTCATTCTTTAGTAGGATGTTCTTTAGTCTCCAAGTATTTGTTACCATTCCAAATTTTTTCTTGTGGTTGATTTCGAGTTTCATAGCGTTGTGGTCTGAAAATATGCACGGTATGATCTCGATCTTTTTGTACTTACTTAGGGCTGATTTGTGTCCCAGTATATGCTCTATTCTGGATAACATTCCATGTGCACTGGAGAAGAATGTATATTCTGTAGCTTTAGGATGAAATATTCTGATGAAATGTTCTGAATATATCTGTTAGGTCCATCTGGTCCAGTGTGTCATTCAAAGCCATTGTTTCCTTGTTGATTTTTTGAGTAGATGATCTGTCCATTGTTGTGAGTGGGGTGTTGAAGTCTACTATTATGGTATTACTATCGAGGAGTTTCTTTATGTTTGTGATTAATTGATTTATATGTTTGGGTGCTCTCACATTTGGCACATAAATGTTTACAATTGTTAGGTCTTCTTGGTCTATAGACCCCTTGATTATGATATAATGCCCTTCTGTATCCCTTGATAAAGTATTTGTTTTAAAGTCTAGATTGTCTGATGTAAGTATGGATACTCCGGCTTTCTTTTGTTAACCATTACCATGATAGATGGTTCTCCATCCCCTTATTTCCAATCTGAAGGTGTCTTTAGGTCTAAAGTGGGTCTCTTGTAAACAGCATATAGATGGATCTTGTTTTCTTATCCATTTTGTTACCCTATGTCTTTTGATTGGAGCATTGAGTACATTGACGTTTAGATTGAGTACTGAAAGATATGAATTTATTGCCATTATGATGCTTGTAGAGTTGGCGTTTCTGGAGATGTTCTCTGTTCCTTTCTAATCTTTTGTTGCTTTTGGTATTTATGTATTTATAGATATATTTTCATCTTTTCTCCCCTCAGAGAGTCCCCCTTAAAATATCTTGCAGTGTTGGTTTTGTGTTCATGAACTCCTTTAATTTTTGTTTGGGAAACTTTTTATCTCTCCTATTTTGAATGACAGCCTTGCTGGATAAAGAATTCTTGGCTGCATATTTTTGTTATTTAGCACATTGAATATATCCTGCCAGTCCTTTCTGGCCTTCCAAGTTTCTGTGGATAGGTCTGCTTTGAACCTGATCTATCTTCCCTTCTGTGTTAAGGACTTTTTTTCCCTTGCTGTTTTCATGATTCTCTCCTTGCCTGAGTATTTTGTGAATTTGACTATGATATGTCTTGTTGATGGTCAGTTTTTGTTGAATGTAATGGAGGTCCTCTGTGCTTCCTGGATGTTGATGTCAGTGTATTTCCCCAGGTTAGGAAAGTTTTCTGCTATTATTTACTCACATAACCCTTCTACCCCTATTTTTCTTTCTTCCTGTTCTGGGACCCCTTTGATTCTGATGTTGTTCCTTTTTAATGAGTCACTGATTTCTCTAATTCTTAAATCATGCTCTTTTGCCTTAATCTCCCTCTTTTTTCCTGCTTCATTATTCTCTATAAGTTTGTCCTCTATATCGCTTTGTTCTGCCTCTTCCATCCTTGCCGTGGCTGCATCCATCCACGATCACAGCTCAGTTATAGCATTTTTAATTTCATTCTGGCTATTTTTTAATTCTTTATCTCTTCAGAAAGGAATCTAATCTATTTTTGACTCCAGCTAGTATTCTTATTATCATGATTCTACATTCTGGTTCAGACATCTTGCATGTGTCTGTGCTGGTTAAATCCCTGGCTGTAGTGTCTTCATGCTCTTTCTTTTGGGGTGAATTCCTTCATTTTATCATTTTGAAGGGAGAAAAGGAATTAATGAGGTAGAAAAATTGAAATAAAGAAAATAAAATTAAAAAAATATTGAAATTAAAAATTACACACACACACACACACACACACACACACACACACAAATCAAATAGATGATGCTAGATCCTAAGTGTGTTTTGGTCTAGGTGTTGAAAGTGGTTTGAAAAATTAGAGAAAAAAAAGGGGGAAGGAAATCATTTGAGAATTTGAAAAATGAATACACTGAGGTAGAATAAAATGAGATGATGGGGGTAAAATAGAATTTGAAAAAAATATACACAAAAGTAAAGAATGTAGTAGAAAAAAATAAAGAAAAATATTTTTAATAACACTTAAAAATAAATATGATTTTTTTCATTTTCTGTATTTAAGAAAAAAGAAAAGAAATGAAAAAGAAAAAGATAAAAAAAGAAAAAAGAATCATTTGAAAACTTGAAAAAGTGAATACACTGTAGTAGACTAAAATAAAATGATGGAAGTAAAATAGGATTTGAAAAAAGTGACAGAAAAGTAAAATGTATAGTAATAAAAATTAAACAAAGATATTTTTAATAAAAATTGAAAATAAAAATGAATTTTTTTCTTTCTGTATTCCAAAAAAAAGAATTGTAAAAGAGAAAAAGGAAAAAAAAAGAAAGAAAATTGAATAGATGAACCTGTGAACAGATTGAAGTAGGACTGAAATTGCTTTGTTTTCCCCTAGAAGTCAGTCTATGTAGCTCTTTATAGTCCATAAATTAAGTCTGCGGTGAGACATGTGTTCTTGAAGAGCGAAGTTGGCCTCATTGGGCAGGGCTCAGTGTAATAGCTCCACTCATCACTAGGTGGCGCTGCTAGCCTACTGGGGTGGATTGTTGTGGGACTCCTAGGTGCATATGCACATGTGCAGGAGCAGTGAAAACGGCACCACCCAACTACCCAGTCGCTTCTCCCAGATCATCAGTTGCGCACCCGTCCTCCTCTTCAGCTCTTGTCCACTCCTGCTTCTTCACTTTGTGACCATGCCCCAGGCAGCACCTCTCTCCCAAGCTTTGTCTCAGATGCAGCTGTTTTCCCCGGCCCCCTACTTCCAAAGGACTGCAGCTTTGACCCGTTCTGCCCCTCTGCAGGAGGGTCTCATCGAGCAATGGCTAAATATTGGCTGTTCCTGGGGATTCGTCCTTCCCACCAGAGCACCACCAGGTATTGAGCTGCAGAGTTGCACCCTTTGCGCTCTCCTTTACAGTCTTTTTTTTTTAATTTTTTTTTTCAACGTTTATTTATTTTTGGGACAGAGAGAGACAGAGCATGAACGGGGGAGGGGCAGAGAGAGAGGGAGACACAGAATCAGAAACAGGCTCCAGGCTCTGGGCCATCAGCCCAGAGCCCGACACGGGGCTCGAACTCACGGACCACGAGATCGTGACCTGGCTGAAGTCAGACGCTTAACCGACTGCGCCACCCAGGCGCCCCATCTCCTTTACAGTCTTAATGGAATTTAAACCCTCTCCTTTCTCCCTCCTCCCTTTTTAGTTTAGTCCTCATGGCTGTTTACAATTTTCCACTTTCTCTCCAGTTGCTTTTGGGGAGAGGTGCTTTTCCCGTACCCCCCCCCCCCAGTCTCCATCCTCTCTCCACCTGCAAAAGTGGTTCCCTACCTTTCAGGGATTCTTACTCCCCAAGTTCATCTCTGTGCTGCGTACCTGCTGAAGTCTGTGGTTCAGGTTGTGCAGATTGTTGTGTTAATCCTCCAGTCAGTTTTCTAGGTGTATAGGATGGCTCAGTGTTGGTCTGGTTGTATTTTATGGACCCAAGACACACAAAAAGTTTCTATACTGTTCTGGCATCTTGACTCCTCCTCTTGTGTTCTCTTTCTTAAATAAATATATATTTTTAAAGAAACTGAACAGTTAGAATAAGCACTACAGTAGGAATCTGGAGATATGAATTCAGGCCCAAAAGAGTTTTGCTCCCATTTACTTGCTTGTGACTTGGGCCACACAGTTTCCTACCTCATTACCTCAGAAAACATGAGGAGGTTAGACCAGATAATCTGTAAGGTTCTTACCAATTCTCATGATCTATTAAATTGTATCTAATGCTACGCACCATGAGCATATTCTAATCACAAAGCAACAATTGAAGCAGCAAATGGACATAAGCCAGCACTTCTAGGCCCTGAGTCATTTCAAAAATATATTAATTCTGTTGATTAATGAGGTTTGAATGAGAATCCATAGCCAAATATTTTCTAAAGACTGAACCTATAATCAATCAACAAAGAAAAGTAGCCTTTGTTATTGGAAGCAGTGATCTGCCAGGAATAGAGCTTTGAAAAACACAACCCAAAAATTCAAACATAATTAGTTGTCTCAACCCTCAAGTGAATTCCATAGGGTTTTGTTGCTTTTGATAGGTCATGCCAAAGCCAAAATAAAGAAAGCAGACATAAACCAAGAAGGAACAGAAGAAATTAGTATACTTGTTACACCCACTCTCATGGCAAAACCATTACAAGTTAAAATCTCTTCTCTATGAAAAGTTGGTAAAATTTTACTTAATATGATCTATTTTGTGTTAAGTACATTAGAATGGGTTAGAAGCATGAGAATTAAGCTACTAAACTAAAATGGAATCTTAACAGTTGAAATTATACAAAATAAAGCATAACTTTACTTTAAAGTGGTGAGGTTCCCAATGGCTTCCAAAAAAGGTTGATTAAGTTGATTGTATTTTTGAAATGACAATAAATTTTTTTTAGAGTATGGGGCAATCTGAGGATTGTTACAACTTCCTTCTAGGTTCACAAAAAAGTTTGGACAAAGGGACCAGAAACACTATTTAGATTAAACTAAATTCTTTGCCCCAGACAGTACTTCTGCTTCTTTCATAGTTGTAGTATTGATACTTCCCTACTGCCTTAATTTAAGAACTTTTCACTTCACAACTCATCTCTTGCCTTTGCTGGAGTCTGAAAAGACATCATAAAGGAAAGAAGCTTATAATTACATGAAAGTGTGGGGGATCATTGGTGTCACCTTCAACAGAAGATTGATTTTTAGAGATATAAAAAAATTAAGACATACGTGACAAAGTATGCTTTCCCAAGTTTGCCCATTCAAATGTATAAATTCCACATATATAAAGAAGGTGACCTGCTACTGAAGTGCCCACTACAGGAATATATCTTTTCAGTAGCCTCCCTATTCTACTCACATGCTGTTTCCAAGGTCATGCTTCCTTAACTAACTCTTCCCATGACATTAATCTCAATAGGTACAAAGTAGACATCTTCTGAAATCAAGCCTTCCCACCAGTCCTTACAGACCTCCCGCTTTCATGGTAAAACAGCAAGAGGAACACAGGTATAAAGAAGGAATCTCAGGGGCGCCTGGGTGGCGCAGTCGGTTAAGTGTCCGACTTCAGCCAGGTCACGATCTCGCGGTCCGTGAGTTCGAGCCCTGCGTCAGGCTCTGGGCTGATGGCTCGGAGCCTGGAGCCTGTTTCCGATTCTGTGTCTCCCTCTCTCTCTGCCCCTCCCCCGTTCATGCTCTGTCTCTCTCTGTCCCAAAAATAAATAAAAACGTTGGGAAAAAAAAAAAAAGAAAATAAAAAAAGAAGGAATCTCATAGCTAATTTATCTGGACAATTCTTCAGCAGAACTTACTGCTAGAACTTAAATAATCAATGTTGCCCTAGGTCCAGTCACATTTTTCTTGCTACGTCTTCAAGAACAACCATGACTCACTCCAGCACATTAATGTATTGTCAGTGTGAATGTAGGAGAACCTATATTGCATAGTATTAGGGATACAATATCACTGAACATCAAGGAAAACTGATTCTTGACCACAGTGACCAGATCCTTCTTTTGAAGCTCCTAGAAAGGAAGAAGAGTATTTCTTGGTCATGTAATGGCCATGAGAATGCACCTCACAGACCTAAAACTATAGGAAATGTAATTGACAAAGGGCTTTAGCTACTATGTGCTGAAATCCATCACAACATTGGTGTTGACGCCATGTGTCCCACAGACTTCTCCCAAGCACTGACTGAGCATGGCAGGGATACAAATGGAGGTCCGTTCCTGAGAAATAGAAAACATCTTGGCTTGAGGACTCACTGGTGGCCTTGTCAAACCCTCCTTAGACTACTGGACTGCATAGGACTTTTCCACCCAACCTTCTTTTCATCTCCCTTTCATTAATATATTCATGAATGAATGAATGAATTCAATAAAACAATCACTCAACTTTGGTTAAGTTCTCACAAAATACTAGACAATATAATCTATATTAGTCTATCATCCAGAATTGTTTTTTCTTATACACACAGCCTTTGCTAGAACAAAACTGGAGACTTTGCTATTTTACAGAAAAAAGTATTTCATTTATGTACTCACTTAAAAAAATGTGTATAAAGAAGACCTAAATAAATGGGGAAGCATTTGATGTCCATGGATCGAAGAGTCAATATTATTAAGACCAGTTATCTTCCACTTGATTTACAAATTCAACACAACTTCTATCAAAACCCCTGTAAGGTTTATTTGAGCAGAAACTTTTTTTTTTAATTTTTTTTCAACGTTTATTTATTTTTGGGACAGAGAGAGACAGAGCATGAATGGGGGAGGGGCAGAGAGAGAGGGAGACACAGAATCTGAAACAGGCTCCAGGCTCTGAGCCATCAGCCCAGAGCCTGACGCGGGGCTCGAACTCACGGACTGCGAGATCGTGACCTGGCTGAAGTCGGACGCTTAACCGACTGCGCCACCCAGGCGCCCCGAGCAGAAACTTTTAAGTTAATTTTAAAATTTGTATGTAAAGGCAAAAGATCTAGAACATCCAGAACAATGTTGGAAAAGAAGGACAAAGTAAGACAACTCACACTTTCTTAAGGATAGATATATAGATCAATGAAACAAAAATATACCCTTATATTTATGGTAAATAGACTTTTAACAAAAATGAAAAGCCATTTAAGTAGGAAAAGTACAGTATTTTTTTAAATGGTATTGGGCCAATGCAAAAAGATTAATTTAGACTTCTACCTCATACCATACACAAATGTTTGCTCAAAATGGACCCTAGTCCTAAAGGTAAAAGATCTAAAACTATAAAACTCTAAAAAGAAAATACTGGAGTAAACCTATGTAATTTTGAGTTAGTCAAAGATTTTTAGATATGACACCAAAAGCACAAGTGAAAAAATAAAAAAAAAAAAATAAGTCCATTGGACTTCATCAAATATTTTATAGTCAGTAATATTGTAATAATGTTATATGGTGACAGATGGGTACTGCACTTATAATGGTGAACACTCAGTAATCTATAGAACTGATGAATGAATATGTTGCACATCTGAAAATAATGCAACTTTTTACATCAATTCTAATTCAATAATAAAAAGTTCTGCCTCAAAGGTCACCATGATATAAATGAAGACAAGTCACAGACTGGGAGAAAGTAATTTCCAAATCATATGTCTGATATAGAACATTTACCCATGATATATAAAGGACTCTTAAAATTCAGAGTATTAAAAGAACCATACAATAAAAAAATGGGCAAAGATCTGAACAGACATTTCTCCAAATACATACAAATGGTCAATATCCACATAAAAAGATACTCCAGATCATTTGGTCATTGTACACTTAAAATGGGTAGATTTTATAGTATTTAAATGGTATCATTATAAAGATATTGAGAATATGTACTAAAGATGCATTTAAAAGAAATGTGGCAATATGAAACTAATGAGTTAGACTCACCCTTTCCCAGAATTTGCTTATGAGGAAGATGATTTATAAGGGTGGATCTGTCACATGAATTAAATCACATTTTCACTGGACATCTGAAGTAAAGGGCCAGGACTATCAACATTTTAAATATCAGCAAAAATCTTTTTTTTTTAACCTTCACAGATATTTTTATGTACATATGCACACAAAGAATGATTTGGTGAAAACAAAATTGAAAAGACACACTAAGTGTGAATTCTGAAACTGACTCATATCCTGGCTTTATTACTTGCTAACAGTAAAGTTTGGGGCTTTCTGAGCCTTGTTTTTTTTTTTTTGCAACTAAGAGAACAATAGAACAATGTATGTGAAATCGCTTTTTAAACAGAAAATTTCAATGTAACTTAAAGGGAATTTTTAATTAATGATGGTAGAGTAGATAAAATGTGCATATACATAAACTATGCTAAAGAGCAGAAAGTGACCTGAGAGAGATGTAGATAACATACTATGGCATTTCAGAGGAGGCAAAGATTCTTTCTGGCCTGAGTGAACAGAAAAGTTACATGAAGATGCTGACATTTAAAACCGGACCAGGAAGGATATTTCTATTTGAGCAAGTACAGAATAGATAAAATAATCCCGTCAGAAAAAGCACAGGAAGTGTGGGCCACAATGAGCACATAAAGTACATCCATTTACCTGAAGCATGGCTTTCTTGTTCCCTTATCCCTTCTTACACTTGAAAGTCTTCTTCTCTCTATATTACGTTTCTATTCACACATCGCAAATTTCACTTCCTCTGCTTTGCAATTCTTTGACTCAGTATTCTGCCTAGCCCCTGTTTACCCCCATCAGATGAGACATGTCATTTGGCCTGATACTGTGCTTATGTCTCCCAATTGGCAGTGTTCCAACTTTGCATCATATTATAATCTTTGAGTTGTAATTATCACACACTCCCTAGATTGTAATTTGAGGTACAGAATTTTGTTGTATTCTTTGTTACAGTTCCTTCACACAATACCTTCTCAAAATTATTTGCTGAATTAAAGTGAATTCACTGAATATTTATTGAGGGCTTATTCTTTGCTCAATATCATGCTAGGTAGAATATAGGATAAGACTTGATTCCTGTCCTCAAGTTGCTTACAGCTTAGCCAGAAGGTCCCAGGCTTCATGTGAAATAATTTGGAGAATGATAGGAAATGAAATGTAATACATTTAGCACTGGTGATTTTATGTCATAGCTAATATCTAACAGAGACAGTAAAATACATCTGACTTAACTCTTTGCCATTGGCCAAACTATTATAGACAGCCAGATGGAGGAGAGTGGAGACACAGGCAACTATGATAAAGAGAGTAGCAGATGTTTCCTCAATGGTAAATTTAAAAACAAACAAACAAAATAACAAAATCTGTTTAAAATGTCCATTAGTTACTATTTTAAAACAAAATTGCACAAAAAAGATATGTTTTAAATTTTTTTAACGTTTATTTATTTTTGAGACAGAGAGAGACAGGGCATGAATGGGGAAGGGTCAGAGAGAGAGGGAGACACAGAATCCGAAACAGGCTCCAGGCTCTGAGCTGTCAGCACAGAGCCCGACACAGGGCTCGAACTCACAGACCGTGAGATCATGACCTGAGCTGAAGTTGGACGCTCAACCGACTGAGCCACCCAGGTGCCCCAAAAAAGATATGTTTTAAAGAAAATTGAGTCATCTACTATCTCATCTTAAAAAACACCACACTTGAATTATTTGGTTCTGTGAAGAGACACAAGTACAGTTCTTCCAGAAATAAGTATTTGGTTCTAGGTCACTTCTTGTCAATACATATTATCTGGAACATCAGTTCTTAATCGCATTTGGGCCATAGGCCACCCTTGATGAAAACTGGTAACTGTCTCTCAGGAAAAATGCACAGTTACACAAACTTTTGCATGAAATTTTATATGAGTTTTAGACATGCCTCCAAGGTTCATTCATGGATATTGTGGTAGGCAGAATTCTAAGATGGCCTCTAAGAATCCTGAGCCCTAGTGTACACACCTTGTATAATCCCCTTAGTGAATATGGTAGGATACCACTTTCATGATTAGTTATCTTCTGTTGTAAAGGGGAAGGAATTTTTCAGCTCAGAATAAGGTCCCTAATCAGTTGACTCGGAGTTAATAAAAAGGGAGATTTTCCTGGTTCAGACAGACCTAATCAAGCAAAACCTTAACAGACTAGAGAAGTCAGAGAAACTATAAGCAGCACCGAGATTCTCTCCTATTGGCCTGAAAGAGAGCAAATAACCATTTTAGGAACTGCCTATTCAGAGGTCTATGAAACTAGGACCTGAGGACAGCCTCTAGAGGCTGAGAATGACCTCCCAGGTGACACTAAGAAAGAAAATGGAGATCTCTATCCTATAACCAAAGGACCACAACTCTGCCACATAAATGAGCTTAGAAGAGGACCCCAAGCTCCAATGAGAACACAGCCTACACATCAACTCAATTTTAGCCTTGTGACACTGATCAGAGAAACCAGTTACACTGTGTTTGAATTTTTGACTTACAGAGACTAGGATAAAAAAAACAAAACAAAACTAGGTGGCTTAAAAACCATTGAGTTTGTTGTCATTTGTTATATAGAAATAGAAAATTAACACAAATATAAATTAAGAACCTGTGATCTAAAAAAATAACACAGACTACAAAGACAGTATTCCATAGCAGTTATGACTTTCAAAGGTCAGATGGCAGCATAAGGATCAGTAATTCCAGACATCTCAGAAAAGCTTTGATTATTCTTTAGGTCTAAGCTTTACCAAGGGAGCTTGCTACTCAATTCCCCAGGCAGACTGGATCTAAAAAACTCAAAAGATTTGTTTTTGTCCCCAAACCATTCTTTGTTAAATATGTACACTTGTCCAGTAAACATTTTTCTTTCCTTTTCCTCCTATCCCCTTGGCCTGATATGGCTGCAAAGTCTTCCCCAGTCATGGTTTCCAAGTGTTTGAAATTCATTATTTTTATCAGTCTGAGACTCTGTGTTGGTTACTTAGGAATTACTGTACAGCTCTCGTAGCAACCTCAACTGATATGTGAAGCTCACGCAGATATCCCAACACAAATGTTGATAATCTTATGCCTCATCTTCCAGACTTATTTTTTCTTCTCTCTTATACTTCCATCAAAACATATTTGCCTAGTGTCCCACTCTCACAGATTCCTAGCAAATGAAAGATGCTAATCTGATCCATTCACTAATCCAATAAGTATTTATAGAAAGACCTATCGCATACAAGATAAAGTCAACATTCTCTGTGGACAGAGCCAAAATCACAGGTCTGTAATGTGTGCAGTTGCACAGGGATCTGCATGGTTTAATGAGCTGCTTTTGCTGCCTTGAAATATCTAATTTTTTTTTTTTACCAAGGGAACCTGCATTTTCATTTTATACTAGGCCCTAAAAATTATGTAGCTGGTCCTGCTGTGGCAATATAATATAAAGGGACACAAAACTGGACTAATAGTGAGCTATCTGCATGCTGGTCTGTCTCTAGATGACTGTGTGATCTTGAGCAACTTAATTCCCCCTCTCTGATCCTCAGTTGTCTCTTCTATTAAATGAGGAGAAAAGACTGTGTCAGCATTTCCCAAACTTGCCTGATAATGAGAAACACCAAGAGTGGTTGGTATGACTGCAAAGCACAAATTGAGTGCAAACCTCTAATCTGTTTAGCCAACTTGCTCCCATCCCAATGTCTCCAATATTCCTGTACCTCAGCACTGATATCCTGCCTCTATCCTGTAGTCATAGGAGAGTTAACATCTCCTGGAAGTGGGAGACATGAAATTAGGGGGTGAGGGTGAGGAGGTTTCATGGATGAGGCTGCACCTGAGCTGGACCTTGAGGGATGGATCAGGATTTCCTAGGCAGAGATGGAGGGAAAGATTTTCTGGAGAGATGAATTTTCTGTGCAAAGCCAGAGATGGTGCACAGGTGTGGAGCATGATCTCAGAAGTCAGGAGGACAGCATTCAAATCAACTGCTTCTTCCCATGGTCCCCACTAACTGCTTCTTCCCATGGCCCCCAGCTGTCTTCTTGGTTAGTGTGAATTTCATACACACTCACACATATACAGTATGTATATGTATTTTTATTTATATCTATATCTGTATACACACTCACATATATAGACATGTCTATACATATCTATCTATATTTCCTTACATTGTAGACCAACCCCTTTTCATTTCTAGATCATAAGCCATTTTAGTATTTCATCAATGGAAATGGGAGCTTTGCCTTTTTTTTCCTTGCATTCTTTTCTATGACAGCCTATTAAAATTGTCAGCTAAGAGTTCTCTGAGTCTCTCAAAATCAGACTCCTATGTGTTTGTGTATGTATGAGTATGCATAGTGTTATTTCCAGTAATGTACATCTCATTGGTGATATCTTAGAATTTTACACATTTTAGAACATCTGCATATCTTGTACAAGCAGCAGTAAAATCACCAAATAGTAAACAGTACCAATTATATTTTATTTAACTGACATATAGGCTAAACTAAAATAGGGAATAAAAAATCAGCACGAAAGTAAGCATGAGATTTCTCTATTTTTAATTTCCTAATAGTTCATAATTGCATGGCACTTCTTAGAATCATCTTGCTTCTTTCATGAACACATTCCCATAACAATGGGTGAAAATAGCCATGTCAATGCCAATAATTCCAAAGTTATGATGTTCCCGCCCTTGAGCTCAATTTCCTAGAACCACTGCCTAATGCTTCATAACAGGCACAATTCAGATGCCTGACTTTGCAAATGCAGGCACCAATATTTAATTCATTGGTAGTTTTGTGCTAGTTTGGATCATTTCATGCAATTCGACAAGCTACCAGCTTTGTGAATGACCTTGCTGTGGCATTAGAGGGAGCTAAGCTTACTGATTCTCACCCTCTTACTGCTGGCAGAATAAGTTGCAGGTCAACCTGGGATCTTTGTCAGGTTCAAATCTAAACATCAACTTATATAGAAAGAACAGCTCATCTCAAAGCTCCTTTACCGGGCTGTGGGAAAGTTGGTGCAGCGGCACAATATCTGAGCTCTGCAGAGGCCTTATTAAGTGTGACAGCAACAGCTGGAGCTGCTAGAACTGGCAGAATATTGAAAGAAACACAGGCCTGTTAGAGAAGGGGGAAAAAAGATATAATTTAAAATATTAAATAATGCATTCCTGTGCTGCTGGTGAGCATAAATATCCTAGCAGCTTAAGTCAAGTTTCATATTGCATTGAAGGCTATGATTGCCTTTGGACATCACAATTCGTTGTGTCACATTTCCTCTTACCCTCTTACTGATATAATATATAGCAGCACTTTGGAAAGCCAGTGTATCTTATGTTCTGCTTGATAGACAACAGTGAGAGCACTTGGGACAAGGAGAAGTTTGTTTATTCAATAAATAGCTGTAAAGCAGAGAGAAACCCCTGAGGTTAGCATTCAAGGCCTTCCATCTGTTCAGCTTATGCTGCCATACCAGACTTCACTCTGAACAGGTCATGAATCCTCTTTCTGTGCCTTCAACTCTATTCTTGATTCTGCTTGGAATAACCCTCTATCCTACCTCCAAGCAATCTATTTCTTACATTTTACTTTGAGAGCTAACTCATTTTCCATCTCTTCCAAAAAGCCTTCCCTGACTTAACAAACCCCAGAGATTCTTTTTTATTTCTATAGTGCTTACTAGCTGTACCACATAGCCTGGTCCCTGCTTGTAATAGTTCTCTAATATAAAACTTCCTGGAGGTCAAGGACTTATATTCCTCCCCTATAGTACCTAAAAATGCTCATCACATAGTAATTTATAAAATACTGTTTAAGATGAATCTCAACTGTGACACTTTCTGTGTGACTATAAGCAAGTTATTTAACTTTACTAAGCTTAGTTTTCTCATCTGTGAAATGGAAATAATAGCAGCTACCTCACAGAATTACCGTGTCCTATTCTCCATTTCATTTCTGCCACTGAAGTTATATTAATTCTTTTAGTTCTTGGGAAGGGGGAGAAAAGTAGAAATGTCACTGCAGATAAAATTTAGTCTACTTTGCTCAGTAAAGAATGCTGTTGAAGACAAACTCAAATCATTTTGTTGAATGACCACCAAATATGGTTTTTGCCTTCAAAAAGGGGACTGAAAATAGGTTTTTAACACTTTTTGTCCCCTTTCTTCCAAAATCTTATCTTCAAGGTACCATGAGTATGTAAGATATAATTGATGTTCATTCATATTCTAAATGTGAATTAACACTTTAAAGATGTTAAAAAATAAGAAACATAGCCTTACTTATGATTTATGAAATTGATCTAAAACTAATAGTAATAATAATAATAACATCAACAACAATAAAATTTCTGACATTTCCTGAGTACTTATTAAATATCAGGCACTGTTCAAAATACTTTATGTAGATTAAATCATTTTTCCCTCATCAGTACCCTATGAGATAGGTATTATGATTATGCTCATATTATAGATGAGGAAGCTAGGGCATGGAAAGCTTATGCAACTTTCCTAAAATAACACAGTAAGTAAAGAATGGAATCAGGGTTTGATCCCAGGTCTATCTGACTCTACAACCTGTGTTTCTGCTCATTGTATCATACTGAGTCTCCAATAACATGTAGAAAAGGAAGAAAAAAGAAAGAAAAATAAACTTAAAGCTAACGTTTTCCAAATAAATATGGTTACAAGGTAGATTGGATGTTTGTTGGTTGGTTGGTTTTTAATTTAAATGAATGGTACCAAACATCTGGATGTAATCCTTACCTATTTTTTTCTCCCTGACCTCCCCCATACAATCACTCATGAAGTCCTATTGATTCTATCTCCCAAATATCTCTCAAATCCATTTATTCTCCTCTTCCCAACAGTTGCGACCTTAGTTTAGACGACATCATCATCATCATCATCATCATCATCATCATCCATCATCATCATCATCATCATCTTTAACCTCTTAACTGGTCTCTTCATTCTGGTCTTTCCCACCTCTAGTCCAGAAGTCAGCTAGAGTGATTTTTCTAAAATGCAAACCTGATAATATCAGACCTTGCATAAAGCCCTTAAGTGGCTTGCCAGTGCCTTAATAATAAATATCTAAATTTCTTAGCCTGTCTCATATCATAAAAGATACTTCATGAGTTGGATTATGTTTACCTCTCCAGGCTAATCTCTTTCTTGTAAGGAGACCTTTGCCTTACATGTGAATTGCAATTAATTACAATTCTTCAAAAATACCTTCGTCTCTCTGAAATCATAAGACATACAGAGAAAATATTCTGGCCCCTGCTTAAAGGATACAAGAAGCTGCTGAGGGCTCTAAGAGAAAATAATTCATAAGTTCAGAGCAGAAAGAGTGGAGACCCTATAAAAATGGATAAACATAACACCTTTTTCATATTTGCAAACCACATCAAAAAACCAGTTTGAACTGCTAGTGACTGGACTTTATAGAGGAATCCGATGCTAACAATTAAATCCTTAATAAATACTTAAGCCCCAGAGAAAGGATTGTTTTAATTTTAAAAAAATGTTTGTTTATTTTTGAGAGAGAGACAGAGCTTGACAAGGGGAGGGGCAGAGAGAGGGAGGCAGAGACTCTGGAGCAGGCTCCAGGCTCCAAGCTGTCAGCACAGAGCCTGACGTGGGGCTTAAACTCACCAACCATGAGATTTTGACCTGAGCCAAAGTTGACGCTTAATGGACTAAGCCACCCAGGCGTCCCAAGAAAGGATTTTTTATTTTAACAAGTCAAACAAACAGATATTTGTAAATACTAAAATTATAAATTGCTGAGTTCTAGTTCAAAGAATTTTTTTTAAATGTCTATGTTTACTTTGAAAAATCACTATGATGAAAACATCAGATGATAAACAGTAAATTACAAGCCTGAAGTTACCACACTAATTACCAGTGAAGCGCAGATTAGAGCCTCTGGTGATTTTTAATCCAGCTATCTACAATTTGGCTTTATAGACAGTGTGCTTTTTACCTCAAAAAAAAAAAAAAAAAACAGAATTACTAGAGATCTTCACCCTTGACATATGGATTAAAATTGAATGCTTAAATCAATGTGACTCCCTCCGCCGCTTCAATATTTCTAGTGCATCTGGTTCCAGGAGACTCAAGAGTCACTGAACAGTAGATTAATTGTACCATTAGGCAGTGAATGCTAAAATGAATTTAATCTGGCATTAAATGGCTCCTCTGGTTTATACCCATTGTTGTCCCAATTAGCCTCTGCCTCCCAACAACATGCCTACATATTTGAATATGTATGAAGTTGAATTTCCCTCTTATGAGTAAGTTTCTTCCTTACGTGTTACTTTGTTTTTGTCTTCATCAAGTTGTCATTTTATAGGAGAGAGCAGTGTTTTACCATACAGTAACCAATTCTTTTCTTATAGTGGAAAGCCTACACATTTAAATACTCAAATTTTCCGATATTCTCTTTTCCTGCTGGGTTTCATCAATAACCATGTTTGCAATGTCTTTATTATAACCTAATTGTCTACATATCTCTGGTTCATATTTCTGGTTAAATCCAGATAACTAATGAGTACATAGTCCTGCTCATCATTCATTTCATGCTTTTTTTCTTTGATTGATAAGCTGATTTTTCTATGATGGCTTATCACCAGCTATATTTATTTTTTAATACCTTTGTTATTGTACCAAGCTAATTTTTCAAGAATTATTTCTAGTTTTTCCCCAGACTCGTGAAATAGCATATAGTAAAAAATGGATGTAAACAGAAAGAAAATTAGTGGTTGCTAGTGGCTAGGGAGAGAGGGGGGATAGGGAGTGTGCTTAATGGCTATGAGATTTCCTTTTGAGAAGATAAGAGAATGTTTTAGAACTAGATAGATGTAATGGTTGCACAAAATTGTGAAAATACTAATGGTCACTTTAAAATGGTTAATTTTATGTTATGTGAATTTTACCTTATTTAAAAAAAAGTGAGTCACAATTATATGCCCACATGGTTTTTATATTCTAGTGAAAAAAAGGCAGACGATAAAATAAGAAAGTAAATTACATCTTATATTAGAATGTGGTAGGTCCCCTGCCCCCTCAAAACCAAAATTAAGCAAGGTTGTACTGAAGAAGGAAGACGTTGTTTTAAATAGGATGGTCAAACAAAACCTCACTGAAAAGATGACATTTAAGTAAAGACTTGAAAACGTAAGTGAGCTGACCATATAGGTATAAGGTAGAAGAACAGTCCAGGCTGATGAAATATCAAGTGCAAAAGCCCTGAGATTCAAAAGGTATTTGGAAAACTATTCAAACTTACTTTTGCCTGACTTTAAGGCCAACTGCAGAGGCTAGGAAAATATCACTATATTCTGGCAGGGTAGAAGGGTTTAACATTTGAGGTCAAGTCATTTTCTGTCTAATGGTCCGGGCTGGTTTGCTTCCCCAAAGCTACACAAAATAAGGATAGTACTCTGGACTAAGGACTGACACTTGTTACGATTGAGACCTTCTATTTCTACAAGAAAATGGAAGCACATATAATTTTGGTTGACATTCCAATTGTCATTTTGAACACCGGCCATTTTCAAAAAGTCAACAGCCTCTTAATAGAATTGCTAAATAACTAAGGGGACTCAAGGGGACTAAGGGAATTAAGATTCAAGGGGAGGGGAAAAACTGTATTTTGATTGCCTGTCTTCTACTAAATTATTTTTGTTCCAACAAAGAGATTAATTTGATAATTTAAAAAATGCAGTCTTTCTTGGGGTGCCTCCATGGCTCAGTTGGTTGAGGGTCCACTCTTGATTTCGGCTCAGGTCATGATCCCATGATTCATGAGTACGAACCCTGCATCAGACTCTGCACTGGCAGTGAGGCACCTGCTTAGGATTCTCTCTGTCCTTCTCTCTCTGCCTCCTCCTCTCTCTCTTTCTCTCACTCTTTCAAAATAAATAAACTTTAAAAGAAATGAAAATTAAAAATGCAGTCTTTCTGCTTCTCATTTTTTTTCCTTCTCTTTTCCAGAGACACTGGTATTCTTCCCCAGAGAACTAGGCTAAGATGACACTGAAATGTTACAAACATTAAGTATTTTGTGTGCTCCCCACCAGCTCACCCTATCCTGACCCCAGTTGCATCAGGCTATGTTAAAAGAGGTTCTTCAGTACCTGCAGTTAAATCATATAGCAGTATATGGCTTGCATTTGCTTACTGACCTTATCCTGGCTTCATCTTAGCTTACTCATTCTTAATTTCCTTTTTCCACATTTTCACATATTTTATGTATCTTCATAACCTGGCTCCTGTATTTTGGGAAATAAGGTGGGGTATATAAAATAATAGAAGGGGGGAAATGGTGAATGACCTAATAAGTCAGAAGACAACACCAGACTGACAAAAATACATCTGCCTATAACTTGCAGTGACCTAAAACAGTCTGGTCGAGCCTCTTTGGTCTTCTTGTCAACATAAACAAATATTTGTATGGATAAATATAAAACAGAGAATTTTTTTCATATCCCAGAGTGTGTCAAGCTAATCATCATCCTTGTAAATATCAAGATCCACTAGCAAATAAGTTCACTCCCAAATATCACCAATATTAGTGATTTTTTTTCAAGTAAATAAGAGCAATTTATATAGGCCTTGGTCCTAGAAGAAGCCACTAAAGGAAACACCAGCATCAGAGGTAATAGTCCACTTTATCTCAGTTAAATACATTTGTTGTGGCATTTTATTCTTCACCTAAGAAGATCTAATCCAGAAGATTCAGCCTTCAGAAGATTCTGAAGGCTTTCAAAGAAATGTGATTCAAACAAGATTATAATTCAGTGTATTCAGAAAACTAGTTAACAGGGTATTTTAGATAAAGGAAGGAACAATGCCCCACATAGATTTTGATTAGAATTTACTTGGTCCCAAATCCCCATCTGTAAATGAATTGTTACATAATCCTTCTTGAAGCCCTAAGAACAAGGGGTTATACACTGCCAAAGCGTTTTCTAAAGCAACCTAATGAAAAGCATAGCATTGAAAATGTGAATGTTTGGTAGGATCTGGATCTCTTGTCCCCTCCACCCATCCCCATTCTTTCACACCATGAATGCATTTACCTAAACTTTGAGGTATAATAAAACATTTATGTTATTAAACTGCATACTAAATCAGCTGCCTTCGCAAGTCCTGAACAAAATCTGTAAAAATCATTGCATTGCAAAAATGTTATTTAGGCTTTTGAGAGAGATCATTCCTGGAAGTTATTAAATGGCAGGTTTTTTTAAAAAAGAATACCTGAGTATAATGCAATGTCACTGATAAGTACCTCTAGTTTTCCCTTGTATAACATAGAAGAATAAAAAAAATTATGAACAATAAAAGTGTAACAGTGAGATGCACCTCTCAAGGAGCTTAGCTACCTGACTGCATGCAAATGTTCCTGCCAAGATTGATTTGCACATCTTTTAACTATAATTTTTATTTGCTTTCTTCCAGAAGAAATGGGGCTGCAAGATGAAAAGAACCAAGTCCTAATGTACTGCTGAAATTATTCTGATCCCTGAAATCATTTTGTTCTTTTTTTATTAAAATTCAAGTTAGTTAACATACAGTGTAGTCTTGGCTTCAGGAGTAGAACCCGGTGGCTCATCTCTTACACATGACACCCAATGCTCATACTGAAAAGTGCTCTCCTTAATGCCCATCACCCATGTAACCCATCTCCCCAACCACCACACCTCCCACTACCCTCAGTTTATTCTCTGTATTTAAGTCTCTTATGGTTTGCCTCCCTCTCTGTTTTTATCTTATTTTTCCATCCCTTCTCCTATGTCCATATGTTGTGTTTCTTAAATTCCACATCTGAGTGAAATAATGTGATATTCATTTCTGGTCTTCTGGATTTCAAGTTCATTGATTGGGAATGCCTATGACATTGCTTAATTATTTCATTTGTTAAAAATCCCACATCATGACTTACTCTAACTTTTACAAGTTCCAAGCAAGATTTCTGCAACTTCTTCCAGGGAAGGGTTGACAAGGCAGTTCACCATAGGCTAGCCTGACAGGCAGCAAAAAGAGAAAAATTGAGCTATTCTGTTTCTAGAAATGATTGGGTACTGGGTTAGAATGAGTACTTGAACAATTTTATGCTAAACTTTTATAATGCCTGCAGCATGATTCTGACAATATTAAAGTATTTGTATGAACACATATTCCAAAGTCAAGTAGTTTAGTGGACATGTTGGTCTCTCACAGTCTTAATTTTTCATTATTTTAAAACCTCTTGTTCATTCAATTGATACGTAACTGTGGTTTGAATCCAGGAAAAATATACTGGGTGTATGGGAAAAAAAACAAAAAAACAAAACAAAGGTCCAAAGTGGCCCTTTATCTTAACTATTTACCATGTATATATAAAGTTCTGAGAGTATCTGTACAATTCCTAGAGTCCTGAACATACTTTTAAAATTTCAAAGATTTTGGAGTGCCTGTGTGGCTCAGTTGGTTAAGCTTCCAACTCTTGATCTCAGCTCAGGTCTTGATGTCAGGGTTGTGAATTCAAGCTCTGCATTGGGCTCCACAGTGGGCATGGAGCTTACTTAAAATTTTTTTTTCAAAGATTTAAAATTAATTTCTGAGCCTTCCTCTCATGTGTGATGCTACAAATTTCAGGAAATATTATGCCAACTGTTTCTGTATTCAAACAGATTTCCCAACAAAGAACAAAGAGTAACTAGTCTCAAGGAATACTGGAAGAAAATAATTACTTGATAATACCACTTAGGGTTGGAAATTAAAGGTCTTTTACCATAATGGAACTCTTTTGAGCCATTTACATTATTACTATAACAAATAATTCATAGTCATCTTTGACTTCTTAAAGTCTCTAGATACTAAATGAGATGATACACACTTCCAATAAAAGAGAATTGGATGCATCTAATTGCTTCAGCTGAATTGTGAATTTTATTTTCCAGTGTCATGTTCTTGACCATTCTTTACAACTAGGGTCAAGTTGTCTTGTCCTAACCTGAAATAATGTTTTTGTTTCACACTCCACCCAGGTATTTAGGGAATAACTAAGGTTCAGATGGTCATTTTGCAAAGAGAGTGTTCAAATGATGTATAAAAGAGGTCACTTCCCCAAACACCACCACCAGTAAAAGAGATACTTGAATTGGTAATTCCTTTGTCCAATTTCCTTGTGAACAATGTCATACAAATGAACTCACACACACATATTGTCTCCACTTAAATATGCATACACGTACACGCACACATTGATAGTTAACTAGTGAATGTCTTGAATTATCAAGGAATACATATATTCACCTAAGTGAATTTTCCAGATAAAGCCCTGTAATTGAAAGCTTTCTAAAATATAATTCTATACTTACCTGCCTTTGGAAACTGTATTTGCTGATTAATATTTAACACTTTTTGACATGCAATGTCATTAAGAAAAACAGTTGCTGTTCTATGTTGCAGTAATCTTACAATTTTGCTCAACACTACATGGTCTCAGTAGGCTATCAATTTTTACTTTTTGTGTCTGTTTTTCACAGCTTTTCTATTTCCCCCCTAGCTCTCAGTTTGTGAACTGTCCCTTTGTGATGCTGTCTGTATACTTACTTGGAGTTGCCTCCCAAATCTTACCTTTTAAATTTTAAATATTATAACATTGTATTGGGTCATAAAGTCTATATTGGGTCTATAAAGTAAAATATAAATGCAATATGAACGATACACACACACACACACACACACACACACACACATAAAATCGCCCACAAAGGATGAGGGTAGATTAATAAAAACATACTATTGCAAAGTTCTCATTTTTAATAAAATGTAGAAAATTAACTCTAAGTGCACTGGTATAAAATAAAGACAGGCTGTAATCCCTACAGAAACACCTATAAAAAATATAAAGAAATATAGTTTAATGGTCAAAAATAAATTAAAATGTACTAGTAAAAAATATTTGATTAGCCCCCCCCCACACTCAAGAAGACATGAAAGGAAGAAGAAAAACCATAGGAGACAAAGAGAAAATGTATATCAAATGGAAATCATAGACCTACCCATATCAGTGAGTACATTAAATGGAAAGAGAAATAAATAAATAAATAAATAAATAAATAAATAAATAATGAGAGTAAATAGATATACTCTAAAAATATGTCCCAATAAATTTGAAATTTTGAAATATTATAAATATGTTCTCAGAACACAGTGAAATTAAATTATAAATGATAACAATAAGATATATTAAAAAGCCCTAATATTTGGAAATTAATATATTTCCATGTTATTAAGCAAAGAAGAAATCACAATAATAACTGAAAAATATTTTGAACTGAATAATGATGAAAATGCAGCATGTAAAACTCTGTGGGACTCAGCTAACACAATTATTACAGGAAATGGTATCATTTAAATGCTATGCTAAAAAGAAGTTTAAAATTGATCTAAATTTCTACCTTAAGAAGCTAGAAAAAGACAAGGAAGTTAAACATAAAGTAAGCAGAAGAAAGAAAATAATAAATAGAAGAGCAGAAATAAATAATTGAAGGTAAAAAAATACACTAGAGAAAATCAATAAAGCCCAAAAGTTGATAATCTGAAAAGATAATTAAGGTTGATAAACTTCTAGAGAGACTGATGTCATAAAAGGAAAAAAAAATTACCAATACCAGAAAGAAAAGGAGATAGCATCACAAATCCTACAAATATGAAAATGATAAGGCAATATTATACGCAACTTTATGTCAATTCAAAAACTTAGATAAAACAGACAAATTAAAAAACACATTTGCCAAAGCTAAAAAAAATGAAATGAAAAATCTGAATATCCCTCTATCTATCAAATAAATATATCTTCAAAAACTTTTCCACAATGAATATATCCAGGTCTAGATGGTTTCACTGTCAATTCCATCAAGCATTTTAAGAATAAATACTACCAACTGTATATAAACAATTTCAGAAAAATAATTGGAGAGACCATTCCCCCAACATGGTACTCAAACTAGACAAAGATATTATGAGAAAACTACAGGGGAACATGCCTCATGAATATAGACACAAAAGCCGTTATCAATATTAGCAAATTGAATCCAGCAAAGTTTGTGTGTGTGTATTTGATAATAGAAAACACTTGCAAAATATATATCTGACATATGACTTCTTTCAGAATATATATATGTATGCATATGTATATGTATATGTATATGTATATGTATATTGTATATATATATATATATATATATATATATATATATATAAACTCCTTTTATAAGGCACCTGGGTAGGGCTCAGTCGGTTGAGCATCTGACCCTTGGTTTTGGCTCAGGTCATGATTTCACAGTTTCATGAGTTCAAGCCCTGTATCTGGCCCTTTGCTGGCAGTGTCAAGCCGGCTTGGGATTCTCTCTCTCTCCCCCTCTCTCTCTCCTCCTCCCCTGCTCGTTCTGTCTCTGTCTCTCAAAATAAATAAATAAACTTTAAAAAATTAAGAAAACTTCCTTTTACAATACAATAATAGGGGGAAAAATCTTAATTTTAAAATATAAACCAAATGGGTGCTTGAGTGACTCAGTCAATTGTGTCCAACTTCGGCTCAGGTCATGATCTCATGGTTCATGGGTTTGAGCCTCACATTGGGCTCTGAGCAAACAGCAGAGAGCCTTTTTGGATCCTCTGCCCCCCTCTCTCTGCCCCTCCACAGCTCATTTACATCCTCCCTCAAAAATTTAATTAATTAATTAAACAAACAATGAAACAAATTTAAAAAGGCATTCACAGGAGAAGATCTATGACCAGTCATCAGGGAAATATAAATTAAAACCACAAAAAGATACTACCTCTTACCCACTAGAATGAAAAAGAATGAAAGTATGATAAAGACAGAAAATACTAAATGAGGGTAGGATATAGAGTTATTGGAACTCTCACACAATGCTAGTGGGAAATAAAATTATACAATCACTTTGGCAAAATATTTTTGTTTATTTGAAAGTTCAATATGCATCTGTTTTTCAACCAGCAATTCTACTAGGTATTTCCCCAAGAAGAATGAAAATATATGTCCATAAAAAGATTTGTCCAAGAATGTTCACAGCTTTATTCATAAATTGCTCAAAAATAGAAGAAACACAAATATCCATCAACAGAAGAATGTAGACTCAGTAGTAAAAGAGAATGAAGTGCTGATACATCCAGTAACATAGACAAATCTCCAACATATAGAACATTACCTACTGTATATTTCCATTCATAGGAAGCTCCATAATTAGTAAAAATAATTTCTGGTAAAAAAAAAAAACTCAGAACATTGAGTACCCCAAGAAAGAAGAGAGGGATTGATTTGGAAGGGACACAGGAGAACTTTCTGGGGTGACTGAAATGGTCTAAATCTTGATAGGGGTGTGGATAACATGGATATATCCATTTGCCAAAATTCACTGAACTGTACACTTAAGAGTTAAGCACCTCATATCATGTAAGTTTTATGTCAATAAAAATAAAAAGAACTGTAAAAAAATATTTAATCCTTTTTCGTAAGCTACCTTATTATAGTGGAATGGGTTAGCAATCCTAAATTATGTATATTCTAAATTCTATATATTCTAGGCTTGAGAAGATGAGTAAATCTATTGAGGATAATGTGAGCCTCATTTCTCTTAGTAAACAGAGTTAGAAATATGGAAAAGCAGAAGACTAGAATGTTCTCTGTGGTGTTGAAATGGAATTGGAGGTTCACTATGAACTCACAGTTTTAATAGATAGATAGGTATGTCTTTTCTCATTCTGTCTGCTGAAAAGGACTAGAAACAATGATACAGCTAGTTAGAATGAGCATTTCTAGTGTCAAGATCTAGGTTTTTAACTACTGTTCCTCACTAAAAGTAATCAGAATCCCATGGGGGGAAAAATGGCCAGTTTTAAGTCTGGAACAAGGAAAGAATAATATGAGTCTGGAACGGCTTGTTGCAGCATAACGTAGGAAAATTCACAATCAATGGAGACAAGATGTGGTAAAGGAGCCAGACTGAAGGGGTTCCTACTGGCCAATTCTGGGGACAATTTGCACATTGAAAAGGTAAATATAAAGAACTGAATAAATAAGAAGCCATGAGTCCATATTGATTTAAATAATGAAATAAGTAGGGGAGATAGGAAACTTTTTTATAACGAAATGTCAGCTAATAAAAAATGAAATGCTAGAGCTGTAAAATTATCAGTAGATGCTAAGAGTAGTGGGTAAAAGTTTGATAAGTCAAAGAATATATACATGGCCTCAAAATGTCTCCGCACAAATTGCTAATTATTTACAAAGGAAAAAAAAAAACCTAACTCCAGAGTGAAGAAACCTGGAGGACAGTGCCTTATTAAGTCATTAAACTCACTAATATTGAGACAAACCCACATCATATACCTCCTAATTACATGCAATGAAAAGGACACAACCTCTGGTTAGTGGTATTCCTACCAAAACTGTATAACCTAAACCTAATTAGGATGAAACATCAGGCAATCTCAAATTGAGGGGCATTCTGTAAAATAACTGGTCTATATTTTCCAAAATTTTCAAAATCAAGGAACACAAAGTCTTAAAAATTGTTCCATATTAAAGATGACTAAATAGATATGACAACTAAGTATAATGTGTGATCCTGAATTTGATCCTGTATAAGGAAAAAAAATTGACTATAAAAGACATGATGAAGACAATTGCATAAATTTGAATATGGACTGCTGATTAGAAAAAAGTAATATATCAGTGTTAAATTTCCTGATTTTGATAACTGTACCTTAGTATAAGAACTCTTGTTCTTAACAAATACACATTGAAGTATATATGATTAACGGGGCAAAATATCTCCAATCCTCAAATTGTTTAGAATAAATTTATATGTATATATATACATAATGGAGACATGTATATATATATATATAATGTTATAATTATATATCATAATATAATGTCTATGTTATAAATTAGATATCTATATGGCACTATATCCCTATATAGATATAGATATTAGAGATATCAATAATGAAAAAGTAAATAAGGCAAAAAAAATTGCATCTGTGTTAAAAAAATGTGTTATCCTGTTAAATGGTATATGGGAGTTCACTATACCATGCTTATTCAATTCCACACCTAGTAGTTACAGTTAAAGTGTTAACAATTGAACATGTATAATCATAAGGAATATCATCCAATTGCTCAAGCAAGAAAAAATACTCAAATGTTTTTAAAAAGCTAGATTAAAAAATATTTATCAGTCTTAATAAATACAATGATGGTAGAAAGAAAGAAAGAAAGAAAGAAAGAAAGAAAGAAAGAAAGAAAGAAAGAAATAACATTCCTTTGCCCCAAGCAGATGTCACTTGCAGCTCTCCCATTTAATTTTGTATCCTAGGGCTTTATAAATTATCTCTAAATGTTATAAATTAAATTATTTACCCCCAGTATGTAATATCAGCCATAATAAAGGATCAATCTAATTATTCAGGAATGGTAGCTTACAGTTTGTGTTTTCTCATGAACCTGGTATCTTCAAGATAGATTTGGGAGGAATTTCCACTTAGGAGGGAATACAAAGCATTTGAAAGAAGAGTGAAGACTTGTCAAGTGGGAATTTTTGCTTTTTTTTTTCTTTTAATTGGGAGGGAGAAAGAGAAAGAGAGAAGGGGAAGAGGAGGAGGAAGGAAGGGAGGGAGAAAAGACGAAATAAAAATAAAAGAAAAAGGAAAAGAATTTTTTTTAATGAAAGCTATCACTGGTGGAGCTTAAGCCATAAATTGTCTTTTAAAAAAATGTATCTAACATGTACATGAGAATGGTAGGACGGCACATAGTTTTTACATAAGACAGGGAATTTATCTGCATTATATCTTATCTTCCTGAAAAAAAAAAAAACAAAAAGCCTCTTTGATGTCCATATCTTCCTTCAGCTATTCCTTAATTTCTCTTCACAGCAAAACTTCTCAAAAGGGCTGTTTATACTCATTTTCTCATTTCCCAGTCTGTCTTCAAACACATTCCTGTTAGGCTTTTGTCTCTACCATCATATTAAAACCAACTTTTGTTAAGGTGCCCAATGACCTACATGTCACCATACATAATGATTTAATCCTAGTCCTCAATTTATTCAAACTCTCAGTAGCATTTGCTACTGAGATGACCATTCCATTTAACTCAAAACTGTACCTTCTCGTGGCTTCTGCAACATCCATACTCACTGGCCATTCTTTCTCACTCACTTTTGCTGACTCTACTACTTATGCTGCAAATGTTGATGTTCTTTATACCTCAGGTGTATATTTATGAATATGTATGTATATATATTTTTTCTGTAGCTAAGATTCTTTCCCATGTGCTATTTATATAGTGATTGCACTTGAAATTACATCTTCAGTACTGACTTCTTCCAAAACTCATGACTCATATATCAAATTACATATCTTATTTCTGCATTTAAATATATAAAAGATATTTTGAATTTACCATATCACAAATTGAAATCTTTATTCAACTTCCAGATTCAACCCTCTAACCTAATCTCCCCTCCTCCCAGTTTTCCCCATTTTTGGAAATGGTTTCACCATCCCACCCAGTTGATTAAGCAAGAAATCCAAGAGTCATCTCTTAATTCTCATTTCCTTCATCCCTCATGTCCAATCCACTAACAAGTTCTGTCCATTTTCCCTACAAATTGTATCCTAAATCTATCTACTTCTCCCATGTCCACTGCTATCAATTTGTCCAATCAACTATCATCTTTTCTTTATTTTACACTGGCATTTGATTTATAAATACACAGTGTTTTATTATCAGTAACATCTGCAATAAGCAATTTATCAAAAAGCAAGTATCCAAGGTTTAGTAAGGCAATTGCCATTTCCAGAACACTTCCCTAACAAGGAGCTTTCCTGGTCCTGTCAGGCTTAGAAGTGGGACATAGCCAACACTTCCATGTTATACATCATAAAGCTGAGACATAGGGGAGGGAGGGCAGCAGCATGGGGTCCTCCTCTAGGACGTGGTGTCACTATACTGCTGAGCACATAAGAGTTCTTGCAGTAGACTTTCAGAATGAGCACCCAAGTGAATGAAAGAAACAATCCATTAAGTGAAAAAATCACTTAATTTACATAATTTTTGAGCAAACAATTCTTTGCCACAGGTGAGAGAAGCTGTGTCATTTAGTGTATGCAAATAAGTGAACCCTAATCATCCCACCATTAATTAACTTCAAAAATAAAATATTACCTAGCATTACTGAGGTGATAATGGGGAGCATGGAACTGTTTTCAGTTGCTCCCATGAGAGGTCTGGAGTGCACAATGGATGGCCACCAGAGATCACTGAGTACATTTGGTCAGGCAGGAGTTGGTTCTGAAGGTGCTGTGAGAATATCCTCTCATTATCTGCAAATGTTCTCATTTTCTGTAAATGCTCCCTACATTTCATTAAATATGATTATTTATTTACATTTATTTTTCATTTTTTTTAATTTAAATCCAAGTTACTCAACATATAGTGCAGTAATAATTTCAGAATAGATTTTAGTGATTCATCACTTACATATGACACCCAGTGCTCATCCCAACAAGTGTCCTCCTTATTACCCCTCACCCCCTTAGTCCTTCCCCCCACCCAACACACCGCCAGCAACCCTCCGTTTATTTTCTGTATTTAAGAGTCTCTTATGAATTGTCTCCCTCTCTGTTTTTATATTATTTTTGCTTCCCTTCCCTTACATTCATCTATTTTGTATGTTGAATTCCACAAGAAGTGAAATCATATATTTGTTTTTCTCTGACTGACTTATTTTGCTTAGCATAATACACTCCAGTTCCATCCACATTGTTGCAAATTGCAAGATTTCATTATTTTTGATTGCCATGTAATATTCATATACACACACACACACACACACATACACACACACACATTTATTTATCCATTTATCAGTCGATGGACATTTGGGCTCTTTCCATACTTTGGGCATTGTCAATAGTGCTGCTATAAACATTGAGGTGCATGTGCCCCTTCAAAACAGCACTCCTGTATTGTTTGGATAAAGTCCTAGTAGTGCAATTGCTGGGTTGTAGAGGAGTTCTCTTTTTGATTTTTTGAGGAAACTCCATACTGTTTTCCAGAGTGGCTGCACCAGTTTGCATTCCCACCAGCAGTGTAAAAGGATTCCTATTTCTCTGCATCCTTGCCAACATCTGTTGTTGCCTGAGTTGTTAATTCTAGCCATTCTCATTGGAGTGAGGTGGTATCTTACTGTGGCTTTAATTTGTACTTCCCTGATAATGAGTGATGTTGAGCGTTTTTTCATGTGTCTGTTAGCCATCTGGATGTCTTTTTTGGAAAAGTGTCTATTCATGTCTTTTGCCCCTTTCTTCACTGGATTATTTGTTTTTTGGGTATTGAGTTTGATAAGTTCTTTATCAACTTTGGATACAAAACCTTTATCTGATACTTCATTTGCAAATACCTTCTCCCATTCCATCAGTTGCTTTTTAGTTTTTCTGATTGTTCCTTCACTGTGCAGAAGATTTTGATCCTGATGAGGCCACAATAGTACATTTTTGCTTTTATTTCCCTTGCCTCTGGAGACATACCAAGTAAGAAGTTGCTGCACCTGAGGTCAAGGAAGTTGTTGCCAGTTTTCTCCTCTAGGATTTTGATGGCTTCCCGTCTTACATTTAGGTCTTTCATCCATTTTGAATTTATTTGTGTGTATGGTGTAAGCAAGTGGTCCAGGTTCATTCTTCTTCATGTCGCTGTCCAGTTTTCCCAACATCATTTGCCAAAGAGACCTTATTTTTTCCATTGGATATTCTTTCCTACGTTGTCAAAGATTAGTTCGCCATACGTTTGTGGGTCCATTTCTGGGTTTTCTATTCTGTTTCATTAATCTATGTATCTGTTCTTGGGCCAGTACCATATCGTCTTGATGATTACAGCTTTGTAATACAGCTTGTAGTCAGGAATTGTAATGTCTCCAGATTTGATTTTCTTTTTGAGGATTGCTTTGACTAAAGATCAAGGGTGTCTGGGGGTCCCTCGGGTTCTAGTCACCATCCTTGCAGCCAGAAATCTAGTTCCCAGAAGCATGGGGAAAAGACTGCATCTAAATACACAGGTTCCTGGGTGCCTCAGTCAGTTAAGCATCCAACTCTTAATTTCATTTTAGGTCATGATCCCACGGTCGTGGGATCAAGTCCTGTGTCAGGCTCCACACTGAGCATGAAGCCTGCATAAGATTCTCTCTCTCTCTCTCTCTCTCTCTCTCCTTCCCTCCCTCCCTCCCTATAAAATAAAATAAAAATAAAAAATTGAAATATACAGGAGATCCTGGAAGTCCTTGGGATTTTGTGTGGAAAATGACTACAGAGGATAATTGCTAGATGTGAAGCCATTCATAAATGTGGACAAAATGTGGCCTATTCAACATTTTGAAGAAAGCATTTCCACATGGGTGTTTCTGAGAGCCACATAGTAATGTATGCTCCAGAATGTATAGAACACCAGTGGTGTCCATGGGAGTGGTGCAAAATTGCACACTGACCAAGTTGTTTGTGTGTTCTCTGGCCAGGTGTAAATATTTTGCTTCTGTGCTGTTATGGCTAAACTTCACTATAATTAGGGACAGTTCAGGGACAGATGTTTCTTGGCTTATAGTGAACCCATGGATCCTCTCTCCAACCTCATGCTCCAGTGCCCTCTCCAAGGCTGTGGTACCACTCCTCTTTCATGTTCTGAGGATGGCACAGCTGCTCAGGTGCTTTAGGAAGCTTGATGCCCTCTTTACACAGCACCACATGGCTTGTGACGAGCCTCAACTATCATCTCTTGAAGACACTATTGTATTAGCTTCCTAATCAATCTCCTTGTCTCCACTCTTGCCATATATTCTCCAATGACAGCCAGAATGATTATTTTATGTTATTTTATTTTATTTTATTTTTTCAATATATGAAATTTATTGTCAAATTGGTTTCCATACAACACCCAGTGCTCATCCCAAAAGGTGCCCTCCTCAATACCCATCACCCACCCTCCCCTCCCTCCCACCCCCCCATCCACCCTCAGTTTGTTCTTAGTTTTTAAGAGTCTCTTATGCTTTGGCGCTCTCCCACTCTAACCTCTTATTTTTTTTTTCCTTCCCCTTCCCCATGGGTTTCTGTTAAGTTTCTCAGGATCCACATAAGAGTGAAAACATATGGTATCTGTCTTTCTCTGTATGGCTTATTTCACTTAGCATCACACTCTCCAGTTCCATCCACGTTGCTACAAACGGCCATATTTCGTTCTTTCCCGTTGCCCTATAGTACTCCATTGTGTATATAAACCACAATTTCTTTATCCATTCATCAGTTGATGGACATTTAGGCTCTTTCCATAATGTGGCTATTGTTGAGAGTGCTGCTATAAACATTGGGGTACAAGTGCCCCTATGCATCAGTACTCCTGTATCCCTTCAGTAAATTCCTAGCAGTGCTATTGCTGGGTCATAGGGTAGGTCTATTTTTAATTTTCTGAGGAACCTCCACACTGTTTTCCAGAGTGGCTGCACCAATTTGCATCCCCACCAACAGTGCAAGAGGGTTCCCATTTCTCCACATCCTCACCAGCATCTATAGTCTCCTGCTTTGTTCATTTTGGCTACTCTGAGAGGCGTGAGGTGATACCTGAGTGTGGTTTTGATTTGTATTTCCCTGATAAGGAGTGACGTTGAGCATGTCTTCATGTGCCTGTTGGCCATCCAGATGTCTTCTTTAGAGAAGTGCCTATTCATGTTTTCTGCCCATTTCTTCACTGGGTTATTTGCTTTTCGGGTGTGGAGTTTGGTGAGCTCTTTATACATTTTGGATACTAGCCCTTTGTCCGATATGTCATTTGCAAATATCTTTTCCCATTCCGTTGGTTGCCTTTTAGTTTTGTTGGTTGTTTCCTTGGCTGTGCAGAAGCTTTTTATCTTCATAAGGTCCCAGTAATTCATTTTTGCTTTTAATTCCCTTGCCTTTGGGGATGTGTCGAGTAAGAGATTGCTATGGCTGAGGTCAGAGAGGTCTTTTCCTGCTTTCTCCTCTAGGGTTTTGATGGTTTCCTGTCTCACATTCAGGTCCTTTATCCATTTTGAGCTTATTTTTGTGAATGGTGTGAGAAAGTCCTTTAACCATTTTGAGCTTATTTTTGTGAATGGTGTGAGAAAGTGGTCTAGTTTCAACCTTCTGCATGTTGCTGTCCAGTTCTCCCAGCACCATTTGTTAAAGAGACTGTCTTTTTTCCATTGGATGTTCTTTCCTGCTTTGTCAAAGATTAGTTGGCCATACATTTGTTGGTCTAGTTCTGGGGTTTCTATTCTATTCCATTTGTCTGTGTCTGTTTTTGTGCCAATACCATGCTGTCTTGATGATTAAAGCTTTGTAGTAGAGGCTAAAGTCTGGGATTGTGATGCCTCCTGCTTTGGTCTTCTTCTACAAAATTACTTTGGCTATTCGGGGCCTTTTGTGGTTCCATATGAATTTTAGGATTGCTTGTTCTAGTTTCGAGAAGAATGCTGGTGCAATTTTGATTGGGATTGCATTGAATGTGTAGATAGCTTTGGGTAGTATTGACATTTTGACAATATTTGTTCTTCCAATCCATGAGCAGGGAATGTCTTTCCATTCCTTTGTATCTTTTTCAATTACCTTCATAAGCTTTCTATAGTTTTCAGCATACAGATCTTGTACATCTTTGGTTAGGTTTATTCCTAGGTATTTTATGCTTCTTGGTGCAATTGTGAATGGGATCAGTTTCTTTATTTGTCTTTCTGTTGCTTCATTGTTAGTGTATAAGAATGCAACTGATTTCTCTACATCGACTTTGTAATCCTGCAACTTTGCTGAATGCATGTATCAGTTCTAGCAGACTTTTGGTGGAGTCTATCGGGTTCTCCATGTATATTATCATGTCATATGAAAAAAGTGAAAGCTTGACTTCATCTTTGCCAATTTGGATGCCTTTGATTTCCTTTTGTTGTCTGATTGCTGATCCTAGAACTTCCAATACTATATTAAACAACAGCGGTGAGAGTGGGCATCCCTGTCGTGTTCCTGA
>NW_024420648.1:0-8644 GCF_014898765.1 Herpailurus yagouaroundi
CATGTCTGTTCTGAAGGGTCTCCCTATTCTGTGAGGTTTTCTGGTGGGTCTGTCTAAACACTTACTGTTTCTGGAAGCCTGGCAGTCACTGCCCCTGTCACCTCTCCTTATCAGGGGACTCTGACCCCATGTATCTGTTCACAGAGCTCTCTTGCTGTGGCATGCTTGAAGGGATGTACCCCTGCTGGCTGAGTGTCCTGACAGGACACTTTCCTGAGACTCGTCCTGATCTTGGTGTCCTTGCTGTTCCTCTAGAGGTGGAAGGTCCCTGAACCCTGGGGCCATTCTCTTCTGACGACCTCCCTTCCCCGAGACCCCCTTGTCCCACTTCCACCTCCATGTCTCCAAGTCCCCAGACCAATGCTCTGCTCGCTGTGCTTCAGGCAGCCCTCCAGCTGGGACGAGCTGAAGACAGAATGCTATGCCTGAGCCGTCCCCAGAATCCTTCCCACACCCCACAGCCCTGCTTGCAGCCCGAGTGCCCCACTTCCTTGCCTTCACCCCTCTCTTCTCCTCAGACTCTTAGAACCCAGCTTTAATGATGAGCTATGTCTATTTTGAAGGGTCTCCCTGTTCTGTGAAGTTTGCTGGGGGTCTGTCTGTCTTCAGATTGCTGAGTGCCTGGCAAGCCCTGTCCCTGTCACCTGTCCGTATCTGGAGATCCTGACCCCACATATCTATCTGCTCAGGAGGCTTTCCTGTGGTGGTGAAGGCATTTACCTTTGTTGCCTGAGTGTCCTGAGACCTTTCCTGTGCTGAGGTCCTGACTGTCCCTGTGGAGGTGGAATGTCCCAGGACCCAGGGCCCACCTCTGCTCTGATGTCCACCCTTCTTCCTTGACCCCTTGTCCCACTTCCTCCTTCATGCCTCCAAGTTCCCAGACCAAGGCTCTCCTCACTGTGCTTCAGGCAGTCCTCTGCCTGGGATGCCCTGAGGAGGAACCCGGTGCCTGAGCCATCCCCAGAATCCTTCCCACACCCCACGTTCCCTCTGGCAGCATGAACCCCCAGTCACTTGCCCTTCACCCTCAATTCTCATCAGACTCTTGGAGCCCAGAGACCCTGAGTGGAGAGCTGACCATCCTGAGTCCAGAGGATTAGGTTCCCATAGGGAGAGAGCTGGAGCCATGGTGAGGTCTGAGTTCAGGTCTCCTGAGATCAGGAAGGGTTCATGGGAATGGTCCCCTGTAGCCCTGACCACCATCTGACAAGATGGGACCGGTTAGAGGTGATGAGGAGCAGACAAAAGAGGCAAAACTTACAGATGCCACGGACCGTTGGCCTGATCCCAGGTCACAAAAGAAAGCAGAGAAAAATAGCCCCAAATTGCATACTGGATCCGAAAGAGGATGGAAAGTGGGAGACTTACCGAGGACGGTCAGATGGGTCCCTCCGCCGAACACAATACACTGTGACACAGCCTGGAACACAAACCCTCTGTCAGCCCCTCCACCCCTAACCCAGGCCCACCTGCAGCTGTACGGGAGGCCCAAAGCCCAGCCTCCTTGTCACGGGTGCTGGCTGGGCAGATGGGTGGGTGACAGGGGTGACCCCTGGGGACCTGGAATTTCAGTTCCATGGAGGGTTCAGATTCCATCCATCCTCAGTCATGGGGAGGGGTTGAGACACCTCCTCTAGATATTGCATCGGAATTCCCAAGTAACACCATCCTTAGGAAGGGGCTGTGTTCTCTCCTCAGTCTGTATCAGGATGTCATTGTGAAAGGGGTGAGCAGGGCTGTTTTAGCACAGAGGTGATGGAACTGTGAGCCCTTTGCAGACTTGGGACTCATGCAGAGGGTCCTAGATATGCCATCACATCCTCAGCACAGGAAACCATGGAGGATTGGGGTCAGGATAGGGAAGTGTTGAGAGGAGAATCATGTTTCCCCAGCACTTAGATCCCTCTCTAGGGTTCTGATCTCCTGAATTGCTGCCTTTGTCTGGTTCTTCTAGTGTCATCACTGTTTACTCCCTGTCCTGAGCCCCATGAGGGCAGCTATCATGGTGTAGGGGTGTGTGGGCTGAATATAAGCTGGTTAGACCTGGTGGGCACCTGGTGGTTTGGGAGGCTGTCACTACGTCCTACAATTTTGCCCTCAGCCGGAGTGTTGGAATCTGTGCCTGACCCTTGAAGTGAGTGAGAATCACACATCGTCCATGTACAGGAGCATCACTGGCACAGGGTCACCTCACCAAGCAGGACACACATACCATACCTCTGCACTGGACCTTCACATTGTGAGGAGGGTCCCTGACACCCAGGGCCTTCACCTGCATCCTGGCCTAGGGACGTCACCTGCAGAGCTCACACTGGGGACACACAGGCCTGGCATCCTTCTTTCTATGAAACATTGGCACATTGGCATGCTGAGCCAGAACTATGACTGTCTTCCTTGACTTTTGATTAGTGTGTAAACACCCTCCCAGCAGCTTATGAAGTTGCTTGTCTCTCTCCAGCCTTGAGTAGAATCCCTGGGACCTTCTATTGCTACTGGCTGGCTCTGGTAGGGATGACAGAGATGGAGTTGTCTTTGTTCATGTCATATCCTGGCTCCCTGTGCAACAACTTTTGCCTCAGCTCCTCCTGATCTTTCCATAGACATGCCCACCATGGCAGTGTTATAAATGGACCAATGGCTCTGTGATCATCATGTGTGTGCATGTATGTTTCTGTTCATTGATACCTGTGTGTATACTTGTGTGTGTTATGATCAGATCCCACACTGAACTCCTAAGTAGATAGATGAGTCAGTTGAGAAACCTGTCAGCAGCCTATTTCCAGAATCTGATCCTTGATTTATAACAGAGGCCCCAGGTGGGTTATTGAAACACAAGTGGTGGGCTCTTGGCTTGGCTTGGACTTGGAGGGGTCCCAGAGAGTATAGCTGGAGTCTGTGTCCCAGAGACCTTGGATGCAAGTATGAACTAAGAGACACTGGGAGGGGGAGGTGCCAGCAATGGGAGTGTGGGTGTGAGTGACCTGCATCCAGGGAGATAGTCCTGTAGTAAGTGTGACAGGGAGTCAGTCGAGGGGGAACATGTGATTGTCCCTGGGGAGGTAGGAACAGGGGTTCTCATAAGGAAGGGAGGTGGCTCTAGGCTGGTATGATAGGGAATGTCCACATGGGGTAGGAAACGAAGGAAAATGTGGCACTGAGTGGGGGCCTATAGGAAGAGGAGAGTGGGAATGTTCAGAGGAGGGCTTCTTGTAGACTGTGAGGTGCAAGGTCCAGGGAGAAATTCAGGAATTATCTAAGATATCGTGGGGACCTGATATCGGGCAGGGCAGCTAGGACTGGAAGTAGACATGGTTCACACAAGAATGAAAGCTAGAGACATTGTGGAGGATGGTCTCTTTAATTTCTGCTGTTTTGATGTGCTGTTCAGGAGAATTCTCTGGCAATTCTGGCTGAGAGCAAAACAACGCCTCATGAAACATGAGGACGCCTTCTGCGGGCTTCTTTCCCAAGGCCAAAAGAATCATGTCCCCCCCCCCCCCCCACCTTAAGATGGTTGAATTCTGGACCAAAATGTTAAACCCTAATTACCAGACAGTCTGAATTCTGATTGAATAAAATACATTTTATTGAGCATTGACTGGGTGCTGGGAGAAGGGCTGGGATGATTCTGGTGCAAGGGGAATCCTTCCTGGAGGTCCTGTGGCTCTAAGCCCTTTGAGTGGGTAGGGGGTACCATGACCTAAGAGCACTCTGTGGGGACCACTGTTTTCTCCACGTTGCTCCCCTCATGTGTGACCTGGCAGGTGTAGCTGCTACGAGATTTCCACTGGTTCGGTGACAGGCTCAGGTAGCTGCTGGCCGCATACTTGTTGTTGCTCTGTTTGGAGGGCTTGGTGGTCTCCACGCCCTGGGTGATGGGGGTGCTTTCTGCCTTCCAGGCACCATCAAGCCGCTGGGGTAGAAGTCACTGGTGAGGCATACCAGGGTGGCCTTGTTGGTGCTGAGCTCCTCAGAGGAGGGTGGGAAGAGGGTAACTGAGGGCTAGGACTTGGGCTGACCTGTGGGGTGGGTGAGGGGCAGGAGTTCAGAGGTTAAGCATCAACTGTGGGCTCTCTTACCCTCGGTCTTCTTTGTGGTACAAGTTCCTGAGCATCCATTCAGGTCCCCAGTTCCCACTGTGTATCTGCATATCCATGTTGAGGCAGTTGGGGGGGTGGGTAGGTTAAGGTGTTTCTCAATCATCTCCCCATCTGTGCTGGGAACTTTTGAGGGGCATTCCTGTCACCACCCCTCCCGACATTCTCCTGGAACCTTTCCTTCCACACAGACAATGAACTCTCACTGTCCTGCTCCTGCCTCCTGTGACATTTTGACAGTGTCTGTCTCGGCTCTACATTTGTCTGTCTGTGGCCAGGGTTATGATGTGAGCTCTCTCACCTCCCATTGACTCGTCCTGTGGACCATTCTATCCTGACACTGTTGTGCTGGGAATGTCAGGGTCTTGGGCTAAAGGGTCTGTTTTTACCCAGATGTGTCTCTCCTGGGCCGTCCCTGATGGGGTAGGATCCTTGCTGATCGTACAGATTCTGTCTGACTGGCCTTGTGTCTCTCTCATTCCATTGTCTTTCTGCAGCCTCGTCCCCCATGTCCTGCAAATTTGTTTAGCATTAAAACCTTCAATCCAAAGATTCTGCCTCTCTTTGGGGCAGGAAGTATGTCCTACAGACACTTCAGTGTCCACCTTGTTCTCACATCCGGTCATTCTGTGACCCTTTCTTTGGCACCTTCTCTTTCTTCCATTGTCCTCCTCCTTGCTGGTTTCCCTGAGTCCCCTGGCCAGCTCAGGGCTCTGAGCTTCCCCAAGAGGCCTGGGGGAACAGCTCCATCCCTGCACCATTGCTGGCCCTGGATCCTGAATGCCAGAGCTCTGGGCCCTGCCCTGAACCTCTGACCTGTGTGTCCTCAGACATGGCCCTGAGGGTGCTGTGTCCCTGTAAATTCTCCACATGGTTACCCCCACAATGTTCCCTGTTCTCTCTTCCCTTTTAGATGGGGACCTTAGTGACTCCCAGAGACAAAGGTGGACTGACATGAGGCCAGACAGGAGAGGAAGGAACAGAGCACATTTAGGACCCAGTATGACCCTGGCAGACAGAGAGTGGAGTCTGTAGGTCATCCCACTTATACTCCTGCCTCTGGGGATAGAGGTAAAGTTCTGATGGTACATGGGAGGAAGAGGAAGGCCCCAGGCTCTGGGGTCCTGGGTGAAAGCATGATAATAGGCTTAGGGAAGACACAGAAATGAACAGAAAAAGGAGAAACTTGTTCAAACCTCTGGGAGAGCAGGGAAGGAAGGAGAAGATGAGACTCACCTAGTACAGTCAGCTGGGTTCCATCGCCAAACACCCAACACTGTGATATAGTCTCATACAAAATCCTTGGCACAGGTCAGCCCTGCCCCACCCCTTACCCCCCCACCTGCAGCTGTGTTGGAGGAAGTGAGGGCACTGCTCCAGGCTGGTGGTGTCTGCTCAGCGGGGGGTGGGGGGGGTGGGGGGGCACACATCCCCCATTCCTAGCAGATAACAAGACCAATGTCCCCACATGAAAGGCAACAGGATCCTTGCAAGCAATTCTTCCAAAGGAAGTTGGTAACTGATCTGCTGTTTCTACTTACTATCTCCTATGGATTGGGGTGAGTTTGTGGAGGTCTTTTGTGTCATTGTGAGTCAGGTTCCATGGAAATAAACCGGACATCCCTTCTCTGTAAGTTCAAACAATCCTAATTCCTTGGTGAGACCATGAGTTGAAGGCAGTGCCTGTCCCCTCACTCACAAACCTCCCTTTCCAGGGAGAAGCAGGTTGGCCTATGGTATAGGCCATTGGAAACTTCCTGTATCCCCTACTGTCACATATGGGGGCTCAGCCTTATCTTCCCAGGAATGTCCTAGTTTGGGACAGTCCTATGTGAAGTCTGTCCTGGTCCTGTGGGACATGCCAGCCTGTGTCAATGTGACCTTTGGAGTACCCCAGAGATACCCCAATCTGGTCTCGTGTTGGGGAGGGTCTGGTGTGTGACTGCTGCTTTCCTTCTTTCAAAGGTCTTAAATGCCACCTGACACTAAATGGAACTGGCATCAGTGACTGATTTCAGGCCTGGGGTGGGTAGGCACAGAAGAGATGAGAAAAGATGGTATGTGGTCCATCAGAAAGCAGGAGCTGTAGAGCTCACCTGGGGTCATGTGAGTGTACCAGAAGCTACCTGAAGAGATCCCACTGGACCAATGTCCATATGTGTAGCCACATTGCCATCATGCCTAGGGGCCTACCCTGGTGCCACCCCCTAAGCCCGTCAGGTCAAGCCCAGAGTGCACCAGGTCAGCAGACAATAAAGCTTCAGCAGGGGAAAATGGAGGGAGAAGGTCATCATTCTGTAAAGTGGGGAACAGGAGGGGAAAGTTTATATTTCTTTGTCATAATATATGAAGGTCGCTGTGGGGAGAATAAAGAGCAGATGAAGGCACTCTCCTCATGGGCACATTGTAGCCTTCACGGGAGAAGGAAGACAGAAATGAAATATTCCCATGATGCATCCTTCCCATTTGATTGATGGTGTCATTGAACATCAAGGCAGCTAATGCTACCTAAAAAGATCCACTTGACTGAGGTCCTTTGATGCAAAGTGACCAACAGTCTTGGGAGGTGATTTTGCCAAGTCCAAGCTGGACCTCCTGAAGCTTCTGAGCCAGATGCCCTTTGCAGGAAGAGGAGGCGGAGAGAATGGTTCGGGTACAGCTATGGGAGGCTGTGGCTGCATCCCCGCCGTGGGAGAGTCCCAGGACCAACAGCCCTTCCTAGAAGGAAGGACGCAAGCCATTGCCAGGACCCAAGCCACTTCCTTGGAAGGAAAAGTAGAGGGGTTGGATAGATTCTTACACACCCAACAGACCTGAAGACACATCCACCAATCACAGTGTCAAATGTTACTCAATACTCATAAAAATAAGGAAGTAAGAACACCACCAGCAGCATCAAAAATAAAACTTCATGAATTCACTTATGACACCTATGAGGCTTTTTGATGAGAAATGGACTATTGTCTTGCTATTAAGAAGTTCCGATGGTTTCTGCTTAGATTTGATGATGATGTTGTAGTTGTAGCTCAGGTCCTGTCTTTCCAGTTCACAAATGAATTGTATACAGAACAAATGGTACGATCTTGAATTTGCTTCAAAATGCTGCATAAGGGAAGACCTCAGGCTAGGTCACCTGGGACTCTGGCACCTGGTTGATAGGAACATGGGGTTTCTCCCTTGCCTTCTGTCTCTTCAGTTTGTGGAGTTCATAATGAACACTTAAAACAATGAATAGAGGAGTTTGTCTAGGGGTGGCAGTGGCTATGGATAGGGGGGGAGGTGGATATTATGTCATTCTCCCCAGCAGGACCATTGGAATGAGGGAGGCCTGAGTGGTCCCTTGTTCCTTTGGGGTCTTAGTTTTCCCATCTGTGGAATGGGTTCATGCAGATGCTGATCCCAAAGTTTCTATTATCTCCTAGGTAGATTTGGGGACTGTTGGCTGCTAAAAAGCTCCTTGGGGGCCCCTGTCTCTGACCCATTGTTGCCCTGGAGCATGCTATCCTTGGAGGATCTGTCCCTGGGCATTCCTGCCCACAAGCAAGTCTGGTGAAGGCAGCTCCCAGACCCTGATGAGCTGAAGGCTCAGGGTATCTGTCCAACCTAGGACTGGAGGACTGGCAGAGTAAACGTGGCCTGCACCTCTGAGAGGCTGACATGAGTGCCTCAGGCCCTGTAGTGAGTGTGTCCGTGACACAAAGCTACAGGTGCACTATGTACATGGCCATGGTGTTGCAGGCTGGAAGAATCCTCAGAGCCTGTTGTCCGGGGTTGCTGCAAACTCTGGGAAGCTTGGCCTTGCCATGGGCCTCTGGCTGGTCTGACCTCCCTTAACTCTACTCCTGAATTTGAAATGAATCTGTCTTTTGGACAATCAGTGGCAGCCCTTTGTGTGGCTGAGATGGTGCCCTTTCCTATTCACCCTGTTGTTCCGTGACCCCCACAAGGTTATGAAGTCTGATATCATCTGCTCCATCCATAACCCAAACATAACTAATGTGTCGGGTGTCCAGACTTTCATGACTGAGGTCTCAGGCAGTGCCAGGGTGACGCTAAGCCTCACTGACCACACACAAATCTGAACAGACCCATTGTCCCCAGGACCCTCCTTGTTTCTGCCTGATCCCCACTGGGACCCCAGTCTGTCTCACTGGGCCCATCTCCATTCCCATGGGGACAAGGACTGCAACCGTTGAGTTGGGACCATTTGTTCTTCAGGCCATGGCTGACAAGCACACAGGGAAAGTGGGTAAATAGGTTCTCACTTGACAAGTCTATCCCTAATTACTGAGGCTTACCCAGAGTTACGTGGAACAGTGAATGCACACCAGATATGTCAGTGATATGTGCTAAGGTCTTTATTGAGCACAAGTAGAAATAGGGAGGGCGTGTGACCTGCCTGGTCTGAGCTGATCCAGGGGTTGGTTCACAGGGCTACACAGTGGGCTGGGGAAGGGGTGTCTGGTGAGGAAGGCCCCCATCCTGGAAGCCTTGGGAACCTAAGAGCACTCTGCAGGGACCACACTCTTCTCCACAGTGCTCCCCTC
>NW_024420649.1:0-6634 GCF_014898765.1 Herpailurus yagouaroundi
TCTTCCTGCTAACCTTTTAGCAGTCTCTTACTGGACCCTTCTCTTTTACTGCCTCATTTATGTGGTGACTCAGTAGGCCTGCTTCATAACTTCCTTCCTGTGATTTTTCCTCTGCTACGCTCCCAGTTGGTTTCCATGGTTTCATGGTAATATGGCTATCTGGGAAGTTAGGGAGCAATTAAAAGCCTGGACTCTTGAGCCAGATGGCCTGGGGTTAGATTTTACTTGTTCCACTTACCAACTGTGTAAGTTGGATGTTGGATGAGTTATTTGGCTTCCTTATAACCCTCTTTCCTCCAATCGAAGATAAGAATGGTAACTGTATATACTTTATAAGTTTGTTGTGTGGTTTATATGTAATAATATGTGAAAATAACCCATAACAGTGTCTGGCACAAAAATAAACACTCTGTCAATGTTGCCTATTATTAAGTATATTTTTCTTTATTTTTTCTCTCCTTGTTATGCTGGAGTACACCTTCAGATAACTTCCTAATGAAGAATGAGTGGAATCAAATGTTCTGTGTCTTTGCACGTCTGAAGATATCTTGAGTCCACTCTCTAATTTAATTGATAATTTTGATAGTGTAGAATTCTAGCTTCTTTTTTTAATTGATTTATTTTTATTTTTTTAAAGTTTACCTCCAACGTAGTTAGCATGTAGTGCAACAATGATTTCAGGAGTAGATTCTTCAGTGCCCCTTACCCATTTAGCACATCCCCCTCCCACAACCCCTCAGTGACCCTCAGTTTGTTCTCCATACGTATGAGTCTCTTCTGTTTTGCCCCCTCCCTGATTTTATATAATTTTTGTTTCTCCTCGCTTATGTTCATCTCTTCCACTCATAGAATCCTAGCGTCTAATGGCCACTTTCACCTTCCATCGATTTTCCCCTAATCACAACACAATTGGAACTACAATATCTGCTCTTCTGAGTGTTTTTAACTCACTATCACTTCCACCTTCTTCTATTTTTCAAAATCATTCAGTACCTCTGGCACATGCTTAAGGAAAAGGGAATGGAGGTCCCCCTTTTGAAGGGCTTTAAAGAGAATTTATGAACATATTTTAGACTGCCACAGCCTGTCTGTTGGCCTCCTATTATTCACTCTCATCCTGCATTAAAAATATCCTCACCTTTCCCCAATAATCCTCCCTCTTAAAGACCCAATCCTTGTAACATCAGCTCAAAGTCCAGGATATTGTTATGTAAATTAGGTCCAGGTGTGAATGAGTCTCTTTGGGTGCACTGGTCCTGGACTACACTTTCAATCTGAAGACCTATGAATGAAGACCTATGAATTCAGCATAAAACCAACACGGGCATGTGATAACCAGAAAACACACACACAAAACACACACACACACAGAAAAAAAAAACAAACAAACCAACAAAACACACACATTGCTGTTCCAAAGAAAGGAAAAGAGTTTATCATGATTGAGTCACTGGTCCATAGCAATCCTGAAGTTCAGCTGGTACAGGTAGGCAGTCCTTTCATTGGGTCTTAAGGCCTGGGAATGATTTTCTATGGCCCTAGCTCCTCCGGGGTTCTGGCTTTCAACCTCTAAGTCATTCTTCCCTTCTCATGAAAGGTAGCCTGATTCTAAGCGTTATCGTTGTCTCGGCCTACTTAATGATTGTAGGAGTTTGTGGGTCCAAAGCTTTCTTTCATTTTACTCTCTGGGATTAAGTAAACCCTTCCCTACCATGGACTTTTCCAAACATGTATAAGGAAAAACACTCCTAAACTTCAAGTGATATTGTAACAGAGAGAACTCTTTGCCCCACAGTTTACTCTGCGAGGGTATGCTAATGATATAGAACACTGGTATTCTCCAAGACCCTTCTTTATTTAGGAAACTTTTCTAGCATCTTTTCCCCAACGTCATCTCCTGAGTGATGTTGTTAATAATTTCACCTTCAATAAGAGTGACATTATTGATGTTATCTGTGCTAACAAAACATGAAATTGTATTTGAATGGCATTGAAAAAGTGCACGTACTATCGGTTAGGGACGTGTTCAGCTGTCACAGAAAGGCTGCCACCAGTGGCATAATCAAAGTGAGTTTTACTCACAAGAAGGCTGTAGGCTGTGCTCCATTAAGGCAACAATGTCATCGGCAGCAGGCTGCAGGGAATGGCAGAGCTGCCAATTTCTTTATGACCTCCTACAAAATTTTGGAAAAAAGGGTAGCAGCCATTAATCTAATACTACCAATGTTTTTAGCATTTACCGTCTTCAAGATGCAGCACATGTGTGAGCATTTCAAGCTCACAGCACATCTGTGAGGTAGAATTGTTGATGTCTTTTGGAGGTCATTCGTTTTCTTCTTAAGTCAAAAATTAGCTGTCATATGTCTAGGGCATGTGGTTTCACCAAATCCCCTCCTAGGTTTCCTTGGCTTATCAATGCATCAAGCAAACTCATAGGAATTCTAGAATTTAATACTTGTGGGCCATGGAGAAACCAGTTCTGCCTTATTGAATCACATTAAATACTCAGGCCATTCAGTAAACTCTCAGATGAACCCTTGGAAGGTGCTCCTATATTAGCGTTGTATTTCTGATGGCAAGAACCTTGCCTCCTAGGAGGCATGGTAATTTTCATATCTATTAGTAATTGCCAACAAAGTACAAACCAAGAGTTTTCTTTGCCTTCTTGTTGACACGTTATAATATATACTAAGTTACCACGTTTCCTTGTTTTAATTCTTAGCATCATATACCAACCGAAATATCATCACGGAACAATGGTGGCCCCGCATGTAGCATCATCAGCTCTGGAAACTTCAGGCATGGCCACGGTAACAGTTAGGGTGGACTCCATCTAGATCTTGGCCACTTGGGCTTGTCTGATTCTCTCCGTTTATCTACCTCCCACCGCACACCCAGAGCCCCAGCAGCAGTGAGAATCTGGTTAGTCAGGGAATCTCCAGCAGATACAGATGCAGATGCAGATGCAGATGCAGATCATTCTCTGGATAATCTTTATGGTTGATGGTGGACTGGGTAGCAGGACGAGTTCAGACAGAAACACCTGACTTGGGTGCCATCAAGCCGTCTCTGTGCCCTCCCTGAGAAATGGGGCAGTATGCATTTCAAACACTTCAAGTCTCCACTTCTCCCTGCACACTTCTGTGTTTTGTTGCTTTCATCCACCTACCAAAGCAACCCAAACTTTATGCTAAAGAGAGTGGGGATCGTGTGTCCTTTGCAGATTGGAATGCTGTTACTAGTTTGGGTTATCTTAACAAAACCTAGCACATTACCTAAAAATGTAGAATTCGGTGTGAATTCGGAATCCGCACCTGTATTAAGCCCTCCATGATTCCGTTGATTAGGGAGAGGTATCAGACCATAGTGTAAGTAACCCTGCCTTCGAATGCTACAGCTATGGACTTTCAAAGCACTATTTTTAACCTGATTATCCAAAGTCATTAATTCTTTGTGAGTATACATTCAGAGCTTTTTTAAGATCTGGATCGTAGTCTCCAATTTTTTCATGACCTTCCTAACCCATTGATTCACCGAGTTCTCTTTATTTTTGAATCGTTCTCTTGGGCATTTGACCAAACCTGTCAAATAAAAAATGTTCTCAATTTGAATGTATGAACATTTAAGAGCAGTCACGTGTTCAGTGCCGAAATATTTTATTATTTCTGTTAGGAGTTTATTCTGTCTGTGGACGGTGAAGAAACAAATGCCTGTTTTTGTTCTGTTTTTTTTTTTTTGTTGTTGTTGTTGTTTTCATTTTCCCCACATAAGTAAGTAGATGTGCAAGACAGAATGCTAGCTACCTGTCAAGGGTAATAGGACGTCCAGGAGTTTAAATGAGATTTCTGTCATCAAAAAAGAAAAAAAAATTGATGAACTAAGATAAGCTAAGCTTTCTAAATGAAAGGAAAATAGCCATGAACTCAGATAAAAGTTAGGTAATGAAGTACTTTTCCCTAGGGCAGCAAGGAGTTATGAGAAATACCATAATCTGTAGATTTGTACTAAAAAGCTCTACTGACACGATGATAAAGCTCATCTATAAAGCTAGCTTTGTGTATTGATATTATTCCTTTCTTCTTGAAATCTAAAGAAGCTTTTTCTTTTTGGCTGTTAACATGAAATGAAAAGACACTTCCCCCCTATCTTTTCTTCTGCCGTATTTACGCTGAGCTTCTTACAAAAGTCTTTTATGTATTCGTTGCTTTTTATCTTCATCCTTTGTCCAAAACAAGCCTTGAGATTGGGAATGATGTGGACGATTTCTAACCCAAGCTCACAGGACTTAACTTCGCATAAAACCCATCATTTGAGGAGGCATTGAAGTCGTATCACGGATTTCCTTGTGCAGCCCATGGGCAGATTCCACTGAAAGAATCGATAGCATCGTGGAGACCCTGTCTCTGGAAGCAACTAACAACAAATAAGGATTTGACCTCATAGGCTGATTTTCCTAGGAACCTAGGAATCAAGAGGGCCAGAGGTGGGATGGTGGGAGAGGGACACTGGAGAAGGGCCGAATACCCAGGTTCACTTGAAGCCAACTGAGAAGAGAAAGGTTCTGTCCTGGAGGAGCTTGGCTCAGCAGGGATCAGCTCCCAATTGTTACGGACTTAGTGAAAATACACTCATGAGAGCCTACAAGAAGGATGCTTCCACAACTCTACGAGGTTTCGTTCCTTTCTTATGTCTTTCTTTATGGAAAGTGTCTGGGGATGCTTACTTCCCCTTTGTGTGTCCACAGTTCTTCTTCCCACTAGTTGTGTTGTCATGAACCTCCTTACGTAGCCCTTGCTCCCCTCCTAGACCATGTGTTCCTCATGGGCAGGACTCACCTTAGCCATTCGTGTGTCTTTACTACAGTGCCCGCCATGTGCAAATGACCCTGTCCATACTGAATGAATGCAATGTGTTTATGGAGTTTCAGTTCCCATTGTTACAGAACAACTAGCTGTCTCACTTCATTTTCATGTGTAACAGCAACAGTCTATACGCGGGAGTCTCTCTCACATTCTCTCTTTTTACAAACACCTGCATCATCAACTTTTGATTAACTCTTACCCTTTTGTGATCATATGAATTGGGTGGAACCTTTGCCATCTCTTAGGATCTTATTTGCAACCCAATACCACTTAAACTCCTGTGCCTCCTCTGACATTTACAGAGTTCTAATGCTCTCTTTTATATGACAGTTGTTCTTTTCAAACTGCAGTGGTTTTTTTTTTTTCTTCCTGTTTTCTGACCAAGGACTGAGGAGTCTGTTTCTGGTCCTTCCCAACTGCCCTTGGCAACGTTAGGGGTGAGCGTTTCCTTTGTTACTGTCTCACTGTCTTGCTGTTGTGTTTTGATTTTCTATGTTTTGTTAGGCACCATCAGTGCAGTCAGCCCTCAGCTCCTCAGGGGGAATTGTTATATCAATAGGTGCAATCCCCAGGGATCTGGACAAGTTGGAAGTACCCCGTTGGCTGGTTCACCAGAAAATGTAGCCAGGGAGTTCAGGCACAAGAGCACATCGCTCCAGGGGACCCAAAAAAAGGTGAGCTTTGGCTACTCATTACTGACAAAATCGCAATTCAAAAGAACTAGTGGAGGTGAAACAAATGGGGAACTAATTCAGAGGCCGACACCACAGATACAGCAGACTGACATCAAAGACTCTCTGTAAAGTGCTGAAAATACCTCCATGTTTATGCAAGGAGAATGAGGGACAAAAGGAGGTAGCTACACACAGGTGGTCACTAAGGTCAGGTTGGTCATTGTCTTGGGCTTGAGGGTGGAGTCTTATTGGCTCAGGGAGTCCTTATTGCTAGAGTGGTAGTTTCAGTTCCCATGAGGTGATACTTTGCTTTCAGGATCCTGAAGGAAGAGATAAGCTGGGAGTGGGGAGGGGGCGCCTGGGTGGCTCAGGTGATTAAGCATCCGACTTCAGTTCAGGTCATGATCTCATGGTTCCAGGGTTCATGCCCCGCATTGGGCTCTGTGCTGACAGCTCGGAGCCTGGAGCCTGTTTCCGATTCTATGTCTCCCTCTCTCTCTGCCCATCCCCCACTTGCGATCTGTCTCCCTCTGTCTCAAAATAAATAAACATAAAGAAAGAGAGAAGCTGGAAAGAAAACGTGAATCAATTAGAAAGTTTAAGGTCGATGTGGAGGTAGTTGAAACTTTCTTTCACCTTGGAGGAGTTGAGCTCAAGGCCTTCCTACACAGCCATCTTAAACCGAAACTAGAATAGGGTCCCTCTGAATCCTATTTTGATTGGGGAAAGTTTGGCAGAAATCCAAGGAAAGAGAATAATAAAAGCAGGGAATCAGCCAGTTCTGTGTACAAATCGACATAAACACCAGTACCTCCCCTGATGACAAGCGTGGCATGTAGAGAAAAAGGCATAGAAAAGGCCTTCGCATTGGAAAAAGTAGAAATAAAAAGTATCTCGATTCTTTTATTTATTGATTTTTCAATTCGTATTTTGGAAAGAGAGAATGAGCAGAGACGGGGAAAGAAAGAGACAGAGAGAAAGACAGAGAGAGAAGCTTAAGCAGGCTCCATGCTTAGCACAGAGCCCTAAACGGGGCTCAATCCCCTGACCATAGGACCATGAGCTGAGCTGCTGAACCCACCAGTCTTGTAGTCAACT